>NC_047575.1:21154760-21482572 GCF_011004845.1 Esox lucius | reverse complement strand
TAACTGTCTCTATTCAATTAATGTTTCGATGATAATTCATGCTGTGATAATTCAATTACTAGTGGGGCCGGGGATTGCGTTAACAAAAGGTAGCAACAGTAGCGAGGCAGGTCATGCCCTTTGGACACCATGCCCCCCACAACCCTTCGACAGCTGAGGGCCATTCTACTACAGCCCCATCTACTACACCGCTGCCGGCTACCTTGAAGACGTCGTCAACCACAAGGGGAACTGGTTGAAACACCAGGATCGCCTCCAGAGGATCTAATAGGGACTCCTGTGAGTTGGCCTAACCGCTAACCCCAAAAAGGGCTGCCTGGGTTGGTCCTACGCATGCTGCCTGGGTCACCTGAACAGCCAGGATCTTGTCCGCCCCCTGCAGAGGAAGATTGAGGCAGTGAAGAATTTTCCCCAGTCTGCCAGTAAACTTTGACTGGCCATTCATCCTGCAAACTGATGTGTAGTAAAAAAGGTAGTTGGGTGTGTTGATGGCCCAGGAGTGTTTTGACGTAATAACTTGTCCTGTCCATTCTCAAACTACCTTCTACCTACTAAGTGGATGTCAATTAGCAATATGAAGTTGCTAAGTTGCCAAATATATGTCAGCCTGAAACATTCATTCTATTGATATGACCAATCAGGTGTGTGGTCCAGGCAAGCGGTTAAAACTGCCCAAAAGCACCTACAGTGGGGAGAACAAGTATTTGATACACTGCCGATTTTGCTGGTTTTCCTACTTACAAAGCATGTAGAGGTCTGTCATTTTTATCATAGGTACACTTCAAATGTGAGAGACGTAATCTAAAACAAAAATCCAGAAAAACACATTGCATGATTTTTAAATAATTTATTTGCATTTTATTGCATGACATAAGTATTTGATCACCTACCAACCAGTAAGAATTCCAGCTCTAATAGACCTGTTAGTTTTTCTTTAAGAAGCCCTCCTGTTCTCCACTCATTACTTGTATTAACTGCACCTGTTTGAACTTGTTACCTGTATAAAAGACACCTGTCCACACACTCAATCAAACAGACTCCAACCTCTCCACAATGGCCAAGACCCGAGAGCTGTCTAAGGACATCAGGGATAAAATTGTAGACCTGCACAAGGCTGGGATGGGCTAAAGGACAATAGGCAAGCAGCTTGGTGGGAAGGCAACAACTGTTGGCGCAATTATTAGAAAATGGAAGAAGTTCAAGATGACGGTCAATCTCCCTCGGTCTGGGGCTCCATGCAAGATCTCACCTCGTGGGGCATCAATGATCATGAGGAAGGTGAGGGATCAGCTCAGAACTACACGGCAGGACCTGGTCAATGACCTGAAGAGAGCTGGGACTACAGTCTCAAAGAAAAACATTAGTAACACACTACGCCGTCATGGATTAAAATCCTGCAGCGCACGCAAGGCCCGCTTGCTCAAGCCAGCGCATGTCCAGGCCCGTCTGAAGTTTGCCAATGACCATCTGGATGATCCAGAGGAGGAATGGGAGAAGGTCATGTGGTCTGATGAGACAAAAATAGAGCTTTTTGGTCTAAACTCCACTCGCTGTGTTTGGAGGAAGAAAAAGGATGAGTACAACCCCAAGAACACCATCCTAACCGTGAAGCATGGAGGTGGAAACATCATTCTTTGGGGATGCTTTTCTGCAAAGGGGACAGGACGACTGCACCATATTGAGGGGAGGATGGATGGGGCCATATATTGCGAGATCTTGGACAACAACCTCCTTCCCTCAGTAAGAGCATTGAAGATGTGTCCTGACTGGGTCTTCCAGTATGACAACGACCCGAAACACACAGCCAGGCCAACTAAGGAGTGGCTCCGTAAGAAGCATCTCAAGGTCCTGGAGTGGCCTAGCCAGTCTCCAGACCTGAACCGAATATAAAATCTTTGGAGGGAGCTGAAAGTCTGTATTGCCCAGCGACAGCCCCGAAACCTGAAGGATCTAGAGAAGGTCTGTATGGAGGAGTGGGCAAAAATCCCTGCTGAAGTGTATGCAAACCTGGTCAAGAACTACAGGAAACGTATGATCTCTGTAATTGCAAACAAAGGTTTCTGTACCAAATATTAAGTTCTGCTTTTCTGTCATGCTATAAAATGCAAAATAATTACTTAAAAATGATACAATGTGATTTTCTGGATTTTTTTTGACAGACTTCCACATGCTTTGTAAGTGGGAAAACCTGCAAAATCGGCAGTGTATCAAATACTTGTTCTCCCCACTGTATACTTCCCGAGGAGACTGAAGAAGATTGGCATGTCTGCAAAAATTCTCATCAACTTTTACAGGTGCACCACTGAGAACATCCTCTCAGGCTGCCTTACTGCCTGGTATTGCAGCTGCTCCACTGCTGACCGTAAGGTGGTGAAGTCAGCGGAGCGTATCGTCGGCCGCCATCTCCATTCCATGGGAATGGGATATCCATGTTATAGCCATGATAAAACATCTTCATATTAGTTTACTACAATTACAAGTGAAGGGGGAAAAAATCCCAAAACTTTAAAGTTCTGAATTTTATTGGATTAGTAACTCTCCAAACATGGGATGGATTTTCTTTTTCCAGAAACAAACTGGTCAAGGACATCAAATCATTTATGTCAAACACACGTGCACACAGACACGCCTTATGCTTTTTAAAATATGGCTGGCAAATCAAGCTGCAACAATTGTCAATATTTTTTTTTATCTAGTTAAAAGTTAACTAAAAAGTTTAAAATAATTGTTCTAACTCTACCAACTAAATATATGTGACAGCACCCATTCTCTCACACACACAGAGACGTCTTTCTATCCTAGTGGGTCCCCGAGACCGAACCTTGACTCTGAAATCCTTATTCCTTAGTCGTAAACCTAACCTTAATAATTGTACTTATTTGCCTAAACTTAAACACTCTAACCCCTAATCAAAAACCTAACCATTAATGCCTAAACCTAAAAATAACACTGATTCTAACATGATGTCAAATTGTTAGTTTTTTCCTAAAACTAACGCCTAAGCCAGACATTTTACTTTTCATCATGGAGACCCCAAAAAACTTATATATATATATAATACGATATATTCGATACGATATTTGTGGGGTTATCAGGTGTCTCATAGGCACACAAAACACACGTAGTTAGAAAACCCCACACACATTTACTTAGCTATCTAAATAATGACACCAAAGTTGATTGCCCTGAATTTTCTATTTTTTTTAATAAACTTTACCTTTACCTTAACCGTAACTTTAATAGTCTAACTTCAAACTCTCAACGCCTAACCCTAATTCTAACCCTAGTTGTAATTGTTGCCTTTAACATATCAAATAAGATAAACAAATAATCGTTTTGAAATGGTCCCGATTGAAAAGGAAAATGTTCCTATTAGTCACCCAATTCTTACTTAACCAGACATTTGTTGATATTTACGTCAAAAACAGACACGCGCGGTTCGCGAAACTTCCGGTGTCCTCAGTTCCTGTTTTGGTGTAAATCCGCTAGAAATGAAAAGCTACTATAGCGGCTACGTAGCATAATAAGTTTGTGCAGTTTTATTTATTAAGTTGAACCATATCGAAAACATGGAATCCAAAATAAAATAGCAGAGAACAACTTGCAGTCACATTACAGGTAGGTGTCATTATTTAGTGTTGAGCTTTGTGATGGGTTTAAAAAATAAATTCTGCTGTTACTCTACATTGTTGGCTAGCCGCTTGGTTGTGTCAGTAAAGCTAATGACCTGGAGAAGAAACGCTTAGCCAGGCAGGGAGCAACAGGTAATACTAAATGCACGATTATGTCGTTGACTTTAAACTTCAGATAAAACTGAATGTCATATCTACATTATAAAAGTTGTAACTGGTGCAAGCGTGGTTTTCAGATTATAACGTGAAAGTGTGTCATTTTAGGGGTACAATACTGAACGACATTGCTGTCACTCACGTTATCCTATACACATGGTGAATGAAGCAGCCAATGGAAATGCTTTAAAGACTGATTGGCTTTATTTACAGCCAATAGGAATTCCCTAAATATCGGCTGGCTCTTTCATGAATCTTTGACACAGGCGGTTCTTTCCGGCGCAATATTCGGTGATGCTGATGCTGATTTTATGAGATTTTTATGAGTGGAGTAGTAAAATTAAGTGGGAAAATGTTACATGATGTACGATTACAACAATTTGTTTATTTTTATCTTGGCGGCTTGTTGTTGTTTTTAGCCGGTCTCCATCAGGTAGAAGCGGCCACCAACGAAATGGCCAACCTGAACTGGAAACCATTTATCTACGGAGGGATGGCCTCTATTGTCGCAGAATTCGGTACGTGATGCACCAAACCATTTTCAGACCAAATTATTGTAATCATGCAATAATTGAATTATTGATTTCCATACATATTTACGACTCAAGATGTACATCAGTCATATCGAGAAGAACTGAGATTTGCAGCAGTCTCTTTCTAGTGATGGCGTTGGCTCTAAATGATAGATGCTGCATAAAATGATCAATGATGCTACTCCATTAGAGTAGGTCTACAGTGATGCATGTGTGCAACCCGAAACAGTTATGTATTTGCTTGTGTTACCTCACAGATATTAACAAGCTGATGATATCGAACTTCCTTAGAAAACAGCTAAGCAAAGCAAAACAACTATTTGTGTAAAGGTTGAGGTAGCCTAGCATTAGCTGATCTTAGATACTGAGTTTCTCACATACAAATTCTGACACACAATCTTTCATATACCTGTAGGGAATGTTGTGTGTCTGTTTATATACATGTATGTATGTATGCATGTATGCATATATGCTATTCGTGCATATTTTTATGGATACAATTGTGACAATCCGATTTGGCCTTATTTACATTAAGAGAGAATAAAACGTTAGACAGACATATATTCGTTTGCATAATAACTTTCAAAATGCTTCAATTTACACCGGCATGTTGGAGACGTACCACATAAAAATGTGCGTGTTGATCAAGGGTAAACTGACCGATATGCATGCGCACTGCACAGAAAATGTATACAGTTTCCACACAATTGTCTTCACACTTCTAAACCTCCGGGGGGGGGGGCATGTTTGAAGATGTGGTACGCTACACACAATTTCAGAAGCTGACCTCGAGCTATTGGTATTTACAAGTTTAAACAACAAAATAATCAAGTGTCTTGAGTCTTCGATAGGTCCCGGGAACATGAAGTGTAATTTAATAAGCACTTTTTTGTTGTGGTTTTTAAATCGGATCATGCAGGGATCACTAAATATTGTTGTCATTTTTTTGTTGGTTGTTCTCCACTCAGGAACGTTCCCCATAGACCTGACTAAGACACGACTTCAGGTGCAGGGCCAGTCCCAGTACATGGAGGTGCGCTATCGGGGCATGTTCCATGCTCTGTTCAGGATTGGCAAGGAGGAGGGCATCAAGGCATTGTACTCTGGGTGAGCAGAAATAACATGGTTTACACCAAGGATTTACACTGTTAAATGGTATGCTATGGTAGAACATACATTTTTACAAAAATAACCAAACATTGCCATGAAATAAAGACTGTGGCTGAGGATCCATGCTTCTTTTTTAAACTTCTCTGATCCCTCCCATTGTGTTCTCCAACTCGTAAAGGCTCATTGCTATACACCTTGCAAGGTGAGGTATTGAATCAATCACATTTATTTATAAAGCCCTTTTTACAACAGCAGTTGTCACAAAGTGCTTTTATAGAAACACCCGGCCTTAAACCCCAAGGAGCAAACAACAGTAGTGTTGAATTTCAGTGGCTAGGAAAAACTCCCTAAGAAGGCTGAAATTTCGGAAGAAAGCTAGAGAGTTCCCAGGCTCAGAGAGGTGACCAGTCCTCTTCTGGCTAGACAGGTGTACATTGATTAAATGTTTTCTCTGAGCAATTGTTTTAGTATATAATAATGACATTTCCCCAATTAGTTACTTTTCACCATGGCAAAACCATTAAATATTTTGTCTGAGGGGCAAGTGCTGGGCCGTTAAGCTCCACTGTAGTTTTTGTTTGGGGGGGTGGGGTACTCTAAAGTATGAGGATGTGTAATTTGGGGTTTATAGCACAACAAAAACCTACTCTTGATGCTTTCAATGTATTGGCAACATTTAATTTCATAGCAGGATTATGAATCCCTATTTGAAATGCAGTCAGCATTGGCATAATAATTTTTATTCAGAAATCTCCCTGGAGGCCCTTTCACAGGACAAGCAGCAACGCTTCCACCTCTATTTTCTTTGATGCAGGCACAATGGCCGATTTGCCTCTCACCTCGGCGGCAGCAGCAAGTGGAATCAAAGCGCCTGCTGTCCACGGCAGCACGCACAATATTTGGCCTTGCATCCTCTTGTTGCCAGCTGATGGCCAATCAGAGACAGTAGGCAGGGTTTTTGCTGATTCACAAACAACCTGTCATGGCTGCAATGGAAGACGTGAATCATATTGGTATCTGAGCATCCGGAATTATACAACACCACTTTGGAGTCATGCCAACACAAATGGACATGGGGCAACGTTTGCAGCTATTTATAGCATATCTACAACAATAAACATCTCTAACGTAGTTCAAGCTGCTCCGCTTACCATCTATGAAAAAATAAACATTCGCAAAAACATGGCGTACTTCCCGACGGTTGCTTGTTTTTTTTGTGTTAAAGCCCCATAATAGAGTGTTTCTTTGGTATTTACAGTGACTTGTTCACATGTTTGCTATTGTTTTCACTGTCCATTTTAAATGAACCTGGATCGATGAGCGAAAATGTCTTAAGTATGGTCATGTTAAAGTTAGCTATGAAATTCTCGACAATTGTTGATAGCTTCATCAACACGTTGAACTCTTTTCCTTAAAGGTGCAGTTAAACATTTTTGGGAAATTGAGCAATATACCATTTGTTACTATTAATACATTTATTATTTTAGAATAAACTGTAATGTACATGTTATTTTGGTTAATGTGTCATTGGCTGGTGATTACCTTTTTACCAGAGTTAAATGTCTTACTATTTGTTGACTAGATTTTTCTATCAACATTCAGACCAGGGGGATAACGATAGAAACCACATTCATCATCAAACACATCCATAAAATGTAACCTTAAAAATAATATTAATTTGTTGCCACAGTAAAGAAAGAAGAAGCTAAACTGTCATGCCTGTCAAAACTTCACCAGAAGCGACTGTCTGACAGCTGTCCTACAAAAAAAAGACTGTTGCCTCTAAGACAATCAACGCCCTTGCTGCTAACATAGAATCCTGTATGAAACGCTGAAAACATTATATTATTTTGTGTGCTTTATTTACTGCATTTATTTGAGATGTTTGGCCTATAAGGTTTTCTACTGTTTGTTACTCCTATTGAATGCATTGAAGCTAGGAATAATACATGCCTACGGCTTAGACTGCCTACTGCTATTTGTCATTCTGTTGCCTGAGTTAAAGAACACTACTTGGCCTGCCTGTCTCCTGGGGCTATAAAGGCTAAGCAGTTTATTTTTGGAATGTTTGTTAAACCATTGAGTTTTATTTCGGTTCTTTCATCTCGGATGTTCCAAAATCTGGTGGCAAGACATTACGTGACATACAGTACCAGTCAAAAGTGTGGACACATCCATTCAGCAACCTTTGACAGGTACTGCACATTATTAGGTTGAAAAAAGCAGAGCGTGAGAAACATGAAGTATGGGATGGGTTTAGATGGGTCAAAGTAGGGGGGAGGCAGTTTATTTCTGTTAAATAATAAAATAAATGACCAGAAATGGCTGGATTTTTAGTGCGAGCTATAGACTATTTTCTAAAGGTTATGAAATTTTGAAGTTGGGTGATAAATCGGGACACATGCGTACCATTTTATCCTTAGTGAAGTTGTCCTTACTGAAGAACACCAGTAACGAGGAGAGATTTACCTTGGCCAAGAAACACGAGGAAAAGACATTAGACTGGTGGTCGATCTGTGCTTTGGGCCAATCAGTCCAAATATGAGGTTTTTGCTTCAAACCGCAGTGTCTTTGTAAGATGCAGAGTGGGTGAACATGTGAACTTTGCATGTGTGGTTACCACTGTGAAGGAGGTGTGATGGTGTCGGGGTGCTTTGCCTGTGACACTATCAGTGTCAAGGCACAGTCAAACAGCATGGTTACCATAGCTTTCAACCTTTTCCTGTTTGGTCAGAAGACCACCTGGCCTCTGTCCAGTCTCCTCTAGACAGTTAAATGGTTAACCAGAACTTATTTTGAATGCATACAGAAAGCATGTTTAAATGCAGAATTTATATTGGTCAGCATTCTGTTTTCAAGTGGAAAAGTGGCACCCTCCCTTTCTTCCATTGGTGTCACTAATATGTGATTATCTCTCCTTAATTGAGCAATGGCATGCAGGGGCAAGTAAAATCCCTTTGTTATTTCCTGCTGAAATTCACTCAATTTTGTGTACTGTGCTACAAAACATTTGCTACATGTACATGTCCACCCCGAGAACCTCACATCATTTCCACCCCGAGAATCCCTGCATTTCAGTTGCACATGCACCTTCAATTTACCTTCTTGCACATTTAATATTGCCATTTGTACTTGCATTTGCCTTCATTGCAAAAAGAGATTTACAGAAAATAATATTTAGATTTTTTAGCTGATCGACCAAAATTGAAAGTAAATCGAGTGGAGGAGAGTTAGTTCAGCTAACGTCCACAAGGTGGGAGCGAATTCAAGGAAAATGTCAATCTTCAGAAATGCAGTCTGTTGTATGTGAAACGATGACCTCTTACCGTGGACTTGGATCTGGGATGAGAACGTTATTTTTGGCTGTGGTTTTGGTCAGGGCACAGCTTTAGAAAAATACATGTTTGGTCACTCCACTCATCAAACCTAGAAACTGTCATAATAACAATAATCAGTAGTAAAGAGTTGATTTAGGGAACCAAGGTTAGAAATGCCTGCCTAAGTTCTGACAGCAAGTAATGGGGTATGAACGTTTGGGCAAAACGCCCTTCACTTGTTCCTAAAATGTATATTCCATAAAGTAACTCCTCTCTTTGTATTTCTCTGTGCAGGATCTCTCCAGCTCTCCTGAGGCAAGCTTCCTACGGGACCATCAAGATTGGCACCTACAACACCCTGAAGAGGCTATTTGTTACCCATCCGGAGGGTGGGTTTCCATGACTCCCCACTGCCTTCTATCTACCAGCATATTCTCTTTGCTCTTCCAATATTCATTATTTTTTTTAATTCAATATTTGAAACTTCTATGTTATGTCAGTGGGTGCTGGTTTAAGCAGCAATGTATTGAATACAGACAGCGCATAGAGCCAAGTCGTAGGCCATGGCATGCTTCTGGTATAAGGTACTTTAGAATTAGAATTCGTATAATGCTGTGTACATTACATGTACATGTATATATTTCTTTTAAGAAAAACACACAAGCATCAAGTGTCTTGAAAACATTACTTATGACTGTTTGCCATTAGGCAGTGTTTTAGTGTATGATATGTGTGACTTAGGGCTTTTCCCAACCAAGATTTGTTTTGGTTGACCGAGATTCGACTGATCTCTCTGACTAATTGACTAGTCGAAATGGAAATCTTTTTTTTGTGCAACAGGTCGCGATTCCCCAGTTTTCGATTTTCACATGAACAAAGGTTTTATGACACTGTTAGTTGGGTGAGAGCAATAACCAGATGACGCTGCACTCGTGGTAGCCCGACCATGCTCTCCCTTAGTGACGGAGTTGCTTGCATATAGAGACAGTCCAACAATTACATCAAATGACTTATGAACTTAGACACATTTTATTTCCTTTAATAAAACCAAATTGTTATATCCTTTAAGGCACTGCTGGATTAAGGAACAAATAAGTAACTTCCGTGGGTTGTTGACAAATGTACATGATTGTGGATCAAGAAGCCAAGAGGAAAGGATCTAAATGACTGAAAGAGGGTTCACTGTTGGGCGTCTTCATGTGTGACAGTGACCCCAATGGTTTAATGAAAATGATGTGACTCATATGGCCTTCACAGTCACCATATCTCAACCCAGTTGAACACCAAGGGTAGGTTTTGGACCAACGTGGTAGACAGCGCTCTCAACCATCATCATCAAAACACCAAGTGAGGGAATATCTTTTGGAATAATTGTGTTCCATCCCTCCAGTAGAGTTCCAGAGACTTGTAGAATCTATGCCGAGGTTCATTAAAGCTGTTCTGGCAGGTCATGGAGACCCAACGCCTTACTGAGACAATTTAGTTGGTTTTTCCTTTAATTTAGCACTCATCTGTATGTATAAATAGATATTGATGAGTGTCAAGTTTTCGAGACTTCTGCAGTTCATTCCACTTTTTGGTTGCAGAGAACTGAAAAAAGTGACGCTTATGGAAGTTTTGACTTTGGGATTGATCAGTGTAATGTACCGTTTAGAGCGCAGGTAGTGGGTATAGACACATTGTGGAGTGTGCTGAGGTAAAAGGATTTACCTAGGAGAGACTCGTAGATAAGCTGGTACCAATGCGGCTTGCATTGTGCATGCAGTGAAAGCCTCTGTTACGACGAGCCACTATATTCTGAATGCTTAGTCTTGGTACAGGCTGTGGTTTGGTAAGTGTGGTGAATAGTGAATGGCACAAGATCAATACTAGCTATCGGTCACTGTAACTGTTGTTGTAAATGTATGCATTTTTCTCCCTACTACAACTTAACACCTACTGCCATAGTATATCTGATTATTGACTTATTATAACAATAATAATGATCTGTTTTGTCATAATCACTACTAAATTAATCCCAATTCTGATTCCATTGTTAACCTTTCACTGTATATCTCTAAGACAATGGTCATATCCTAATTAGTGCATGTCTGTGTCTTGTAGACTTTTCTGTTTGTCTGTGGAGGAGTAACATGCTGTCTGGTATTTGCCGTGACAGATGAGACTATGGTGATCAATGTATTCTGTGGAGTGGTGTCCGGAGTCCTCTCCTCCTCTCTGGCCAACCCCACAGATGTTGTCAAGGTAAACTAGGTCGTTGACACTGCAGATAGAAATGTCATGATTAGAACTGCTATGATTGCTTTTTGTGTCAGAGTGGCATGCATTGAGGCCTCTCCTAATTGGAACATCCCACAACATTTTGACCTCCCCCGTGTTATTCAGATCCGCATGCAAGCCCAGGGCAGTCTTTTACAAGGAAGCATGATGTCCAACTTCATTAACATCTACCAGACTGAGGGAACCCGTGGCTTGTGGAGGGTAAGTGATCCTCCCTGTCACAAACCATCAAACTGTAGGTGAATTATATAGGCTACTTGTTAAGACATTAGGTCAGACTTTATTTGGTCCTATAGTAGATGGTCTACTGATGGCCATTGATAAGCAACTGCTTGCTTAGTGCAGCTGCAGTTTTTGTTAAGGTTGGGGCTAGATTTAGTAAGTGCCTAGTTGGAATGTTGACAGATAATGAACATCACCATCCATGTAATTAAGTGTTACATGATTTTAGTTTTTGTAAAAAAAATATTTCCAGAGAAATGGTTTTGTAAAACGGAATACAGCTGAGTGACTGATTGTTGGAGTGTATTTAACCTGTTGTCATTCTCAGGGTGTCATCCCTACTGCTCAGCGGGCAGCCATCGTCGTGGGAGTGGAGCTTCCTGTCTATGACATTACTAAGAAGCACCTCATCAAGTCTGGCACCATGGGAGACACCATACTTGCACACTTCATGTGAGTTTCGACATACATTTGTACCACTTGTTATTCCATATATACCGGCATACTCTTTTAGAAAGGTCTCATGTCATTGAACAGGGAGTGCATATAACACCTGAGCCTCTGGCCCCTCCCTCTCCCTCCTCTGTCTCTCTTCCTGCAGTTCCAGTTTTACGTGTGGCCTGGCAGGGGCCCTAGCCTCCAACCCAGTGGACGTGGTGCGCACGCGTATGATGAACCAGCGAGTGCTGTCTGGGAACCCCATGTATAAAGGCACGCTGGATGGACTGATGCAGACCTGGAAAAACGAGGGATTTTTTGCCCTTTACAAGGGCTTCTGGCCAAACTGGCTGCGTCTGGGGCCATGGAACATTATTGTATCCTTTCCATCACCGGAATCAAAATATATTTATTTATTTTTGGTCCCTTTCACATCTACTCTTTCTGTTCTCACGCATACATTTTTATGATGTCTGTTGAGATCTGCTTCAGGTCATATTGTTGAGTGTTTTAGAGAAGAAATTCCTGGTCAAATTAGTTTGACTTCAGAGTTGTGTTGTTGTGATGTGAGGTAATCTGCCTTTGGCCTCTGGATCAGGTTCTAATTGTATCTCCCTATTCTTAGCCAAAGCCCAAAAATATAGTGTGAACAGTGGAGTGGCGAGCTGTTGTCAGGTGTACAGTGTGTTCTCTTTCAGACTAGCTACCCGTATTGATATTGTGTAGTATCAGACATGTTCATTTATTAATAATTATTTATTTTTTGTATTCACGTTTGTATTCTGATAGTGTATAGTACAGCTCTGGAAAAGATTTAGACCACCGCACCTTTTCCTTTCAGAACAGAAGGGTTCAAATAAAGGGGCCACTGCAAATTGAGAGCTTCTGTTCCTCTCTCAAAACGTTCCTTTTCAACTTTTTTGGAAAGGAATGATAAAGGTGCAGAGGTCTCTGAATTCTTTCCGGAGCGTTGTTGTGATCCTCCATGGGAATTGAACATGCAAACTCAGCCACACAGGACAACTGTATTTCAGGGATGCTGTCAAGTGTTACCTTAACCAGATTTCTTCAGTTCTTCATCACGTTCGAGCAGCTGAAAAAACTCCCCTTATAGTTGAAACCTGAAGGGGCCAGTCCTTTGGCCTGGTGTGTGTTGGGCTTGGGGAACGCCACTCCAGCTGTTGGTCCCCATCACATTCACAATCTCCTCCTTGGCCACCCAATCCCTCAGCACGCTCCTTTAAGTTATTTTAGTTGTATTTATTCTTTTGGTGCAGCTTTTCAAGTTATCTTTTTAAACATTTCCTCATAGTCATACCCCTGAAATACCCATGATGGCAGCTAAAGCTGAATAACAGAAGACTGTTTTGGCCAGAAGGAATTTGCTTGGTATGCTGACTGCCAACTTGCTCCCATTTTATAGTGAGTTTGTAGGAAAGCAGGACTCTCCTTTTGGGTGGAACGGGAGCTCTACTCGGGCTTAGAGATAAGAAATGGGTTTCTAATTGTGTGGGACTAGTTTTAACCCTGTCTCCGCACTGCATGGGACATGCAAGAGAAGGACGATGTCTGTTAAATATTTCTGATTCGGGCATTGCTTGTCTGGTCTGACATTTTAATGTCTTCACTGTTTTAGGCAGAGCTAGCTTAAAGATGGAGTCTGTGATATTTTTTTTGGTTTTTGTTACTGGATGTTTATGTGGCGTTGACGAGCTGAAAATGTTGTACCACAGTATGTTGTGCATGTGGCTATTAGTGTCCCATGACATGCGCTCGCCTACCAACTTTTTTCAACTTTCATGGCTAACTGAGGTATAATAATGATTGGGCTTATAGATTGTGCATATATTAACAACATATTACACATCAGCCCAAAATTTAGGTTTTTATAAACAATTCCTAATTGCAGAAGTCCCAGACTGCAGCTTTAATTATAGGCTAAGTTCTTTTCAAAGGTAATCTATTAATGAATTACTTAGTAAGTAAAGGTTACAATAGGTGCTGTTTAGTCTGTTAGAGGAACTCAGGACAGGAGTTCCTCTATGAATATAGCCAGTAAAATGGGATTTGGGACTCATTACTTGAATTTAGTTTGTTGTCGAACCAAAGCCACCGGTGGGAACCCCGGAGTGACTGGGCTTTAGTTACATTTCACCACAGTCCCCCACCCCACAAGAACAACTGTTGTTGTTGCACCCACAATTCCTCAATGTTGGTTGATGTTTTGTAAGGCTGTTGGGTCCTCTCCAAGTCCCTTGCCTTAATGCAGAGGTGTGTCTAGAACACAGGGCATGCATGGTGTAAAGAATGTACAGAGACATACGCACATAATAAGGTAGTTACGGTGTATTATAACAGGCGTGTTTGAGTTGAGCATTGATGTACAGTGCTTTAGAGCCATAAAACCTCTAGCCCCAGCCCCAAGATCGTTGTGCTCAATTCAGAATCCATGTCAGAAATTGATTCACACTGTTTTTACGGGAGGAATATTCTCTAGAGGGAATTTGTTATTGCTACTAGCTGAAAGAATAGGTTATTATTTAGGAACATTATAACAACTTCTCTCCTACCTTTTTGTCATTTCCTATTGTTTTTGTGGCTAAGTGAAAACTGAAGGGAAACGTGTCAGAACTTCCTACTTTTCTATACTCAAAGGAAAGAGAGAAATAGCTAGACAGTTAAACTATTGTTTTAAATTTTGCCAAGCAGTTTGTTTTTTTACTAGTCCAAGTAAAATAGAATGCTGGTTACTGGTGGTTATGGGGAAGCTTATGCGAATTGTAGCCTATGACCCGAGGCAGAGCTAGAGCTGAGCCTGCCTGCCTCTCTGCCCACACACATTGCTTGCTTCCCCGCAGCTCAACCTCCGATGTCAGCTGTGTGCCAGGAGTGGCACATCCTACCCACTACTGAAGAACAGAACCCTAGGTCCCTTGCTGCTCTGCGCCCCCACTGCTGCTACTATTCTGCTTATTTCAGTAGCCTGTCAATTTAGTAGACCCCGGAATGTGTGTCAAAGTCACCAGTGATAGTCCATGTGGAGTCTTATGTCATGAAAATAAGGGCTTGAGTACTGCAAGACTCTATTAGCTTTTATTTATTTTAATTTATTTTTTGCTTTGAGTAAAGCCCTGAATGGAAACGGCCTGTGGATCTGGATTATAAGGGCTGTAGTGCCTAAGTGTGCTTTTTCTGTAATTGGGCAATACCTTACTGCTTTTACCAAGCACTGTCTAGTGATGGGTCAATTGGCAAAGTACCAGAAGAACTGCACTGTAAAATACTTACTCAAGCCTTACTTTCATGATTGTTACTCTAATCTGGCAGTTTCTGCTTCTCTGCCTCACCATACCCCAGGGCCATGTACAGTTTATTTCTATTAGAATGCTTTTTTTTCATCGACATTTCCAGATTGTGTTAATGTATTTATGGATGTTAGGTTTCAGACGTGGGTGTTATATGGTATGAAATCATTTGAAACAGACATTCTATTTCTTTAGGTTTGATGATATTATAGATCATGCTTAATGTTTAACTGAGCCGTCCTTCAGCTTTTCTCTTTTTCTCTACCATGATGATGAAATCCCCTCACAGAGGATCTTACAGTACTTAACAGGAACATGGTGTGGGTTATCCATGTATGTTTCCAGGCCGTAGTCAGGGCCCTAACTATTCTCTGACCACAGTGGTACAGTAGCCAAGGATATTGATTCCAACATTCTTTCAGGTTAAGGGGACATGCCTGTAGACAGGATGTCTGACTACATCAAGTTGTTTACAGTCCATACTTAAAAATAAAAAACATAACTGCTTGCCTTTCTACTTATGTTTGAGCTGACTTTACACAGAACATTCTTTGTTAGCTGAAATATAACCACTTCCTTGTTTTCTTTTACTCAAAGAACTGCCTTCTCTCCGTGTCAAACACCTTGCGTCCTCTCATTGTCTTTTTAAAATCCATTGGGTGAGTAAGCAAGAGGATGTTCCGTGATGACAAGTATGACATTCAGAAAAGGCTCATGTCTTGAAGCCCAAGAGAATTGTGGTTGTAAAAGGAATGCATTTAACCACAAAAAAGCAGACTTTATATTGGACAAAATAGGTATGAAGTAAGCAAGTCTTTTCTCCTTTTTTCATGTATGGACTGAAAACATCTCAATCTAATCATACTTCCACCCAGACAGACGTGCCTAGACCCAAACATATGGAGAAGTCCTTGGCAAAGTGTGACAGAGGAGACATTTTGTTTAGAGAATTCTCTCCATTAATTAGTTTTGGTAGAATATAAATTAATCTGTTAAATATTTTTCTCATGCACATTTATTGTTACTGTAAAAGGCTATTCTATTGGCTAATACACTATTGAAAAATATCAATTAAAAGGCTATTTTCTATATTTATTGGGTCAAATTTCTTTCCAAAGCTTTATTTATTTTTATTTTTTTAAATGGCCTAAACATGTTTGGTTTTCCTATATGAATTTAACAAAATATACAATCTGTCAATCTTGAACCTGTTTTCCGATTACTCACCAATGCAGAGTGATATACTTCCATTCTCCCATTCCTTTTTAAACACATGGCTGTAAAATGTTGGCTGTAAAAGATCTTTTGCCCGATGCTATGTTAATTATATTTTTATGACAGTAAATTAATTAATTTATATTTTCATGATCCTCTATAGCTGTGTGACTGATGCTGGCTGGAACACTGTTTGGTCTCAGTCAATTATTTTAGGCTGTCATTTCCTTGTCGTTTGCTGTTTGGCCAAAGGTCTGTTGATGTATTTACAATCATTTGTAATACTTTTGCTTGTTTATTGCATTTATTGAACAGTTGGTTAATTAATGTGTAAACAGTTTTCAGTGACAGATTGGATTTGGCTTTGTATAAAATGTAAATAAGTAAATGTACACTCCAAAATAAAATCTATCCACTGATGGTTGTGATACATCATGTATTTTAATTTTTTGATCACCTTGCGCACAATAGAATGAATGCACAATAATTGCTTCACTCGTTGACCAGCACTGGTTGACATGCATTCTATTCTACACTGAATGGCACGACAATGGACCTCAAGATCTCTTCACAGTCTCTCTGCGTCTAGTCAAGGCTAAAACACTTACATTTGCATTTTTTTGGGTGTGGTGAACAAGCCCATGAGCACGCATTTTACAGTTAGTCAACAGCGGTTGCTAATGAAGCATGTGACAATACAATTTAATTTGGATAGAGAATTATCATTCCCTCTGTGTCTCCCACTCAGTTGACAGCTGCATGCATGGTGCAGTCAATGACAGGACTCAGACCCCTGCCACACTCAGACCCCTGCCGCACTCAGACCCCTGCCACACTCAGACCCCTCCCATACTCAGACCCCTGCCACACTCAGACCCCTGCCACACTCAGACCCCTCCCACACTCAGACCCCTCCCACACTCAGACCCCTCCTACACTCAGACCCCTGCCACACTCAGACCCCTGTCACACTCAGAACCCTGTCACACTCAGACCCCTCCCACACTCAGACCCCTGCCACACTCAGACCCCTGCCACACTCAGACCCCTGTCACACTCAGACCCCTGCCACACTCAGACCCTTCCCACACTCAGACCCTTCCCACACTCAGACACCTGCCACACTCAGACCCCTGTCACACTCAGACCCCTGTCACACTCAGAACCCTGTCACACTCAGACCCTTCCCACACTCAGACCCCTGCCACACTCAGACCCCTGCCACACTCAGACCCCTGTCACACTCAGACCCCTGCCACACTCAGACCCTTCCCACACTCAGACACCTGCCACACTCAGACCCCTGTCACACTCAGACCCCTGCCACACTCAGACCCCTGCCACACTCAGACACCTGCCACACTCAGACCCCTGCCACACTCAGACCCCTCCTACACTCAGACCCCTGCCACACTCAGACCCCTGTCACACTCAGACCCCTGCCACACTCAGACACCTGCCACACTCAGACCCCTGCCACACTCAGACCCCTGCCACACTCAGACCCCTCCTACACTCAGACCCCTGCCACACTCAGACCCCTGTCACACTCAGACCCCTGTCACACTCAGACCCCTGTCACACTCAGACCCCTGTCACACTCAGACCCCTGTCACATTGATTAGCAGGCTTCCAATTATTTCATTTTAGGGGCAGACTGGGACAAACATTCATCCCTGGGAACTATAGCCACAAGCCCACATTACCACACATGCACATCCCCACACATGGTCGGACACGCATTCTCTACTTAGGTTTGTGTACAAATGGTAATGCTACTAAAATAATATATAAGCAATAGTGATTTAAATGTTCAATCTTTAAGTTACTGGTAGACGATGCTCACTACTTTTGAAAGAGCACATGTTTATAACAAATGCACACATACAGTACAATATGTAAACCAGAAAAGGAACCAGCTAAGCCTAGTTCAGCCAGCCCACAGGTTTACAGCCATACATGGCATTGCTCTCACAGGATCCAAACCAGGGTCTCCCACATGAGTGGCTTTGTCTTTAACCACCACACCAAGGTGCTATACTTTGCCCTGTGTAGGTATAGCAACTAGACATTAGATTTTGTCATGTAACATCACAACAATTTGGAATATTTCTCTAGACACCATTAAGCATTGTGTTAAACTGACTAACGTTTCTAATGAAAACTCCTCCACCACAAATAGCATCTATGAAATGTATATCTTTTGCCACTGGTCGTTTTAACAGCTTATTAGCCAGTAATAGGCTTACTCGTTTTTCTTTCATTCGTGAATGACATTGATACAATCACTATCAATATAGGTGATGATAACTGAATTTTCGTCAAGTGAAAAGAGGAGTGAATCGTGGAAACCCCTACTCTTACTGCCCAAGCGGTTTTGATTTAGCTTATTTCACCCCAAAAGGCATGCACGGATGTGTCCACCAGAAATAGTCGCAATATAAAGTTTTATTTTAGGCTTACTATAACGTAGCTACTGAAGGTTGTGCTTTGACTGTGACGATAGTCAAAGTCGGGAACTATTGGTTGCAAATACACATATCAAACCACTACACTATTTAACAAGGGTCGGTTGCTTGCTCGCTAACTCAATCAGTAAGAGACATTTGCACTTCTTGGCCGTCTCCGCTTACGTGGTCCAGCAAAAAACAATGTCTGTTCGTATGTTTTGTGCTGTCTGTCAATGCAATTTGTCTGCTGTCACTGTCTTGACTCGTTCAAAAGTATATTTTTCATTGTTGTAGCTGTCTGTTTGTTTGGTTCTATTTGTTCCTCTCTGTTCTCACTCTGAACTTTGTCTGTCTGATTATCCTTGTTTTAATGTACAGTTAAGTTTCAATGTATCCACATGTAGATATCATTAGGATTATTGTCGTATGTGTTCCCTTCTACTCTAGAGTTAATTACAGACCCATAGTACATTTGTGCATCACTGTTTTCTTCCTGCCTCTGCCACACTCCCCTCTGTCTCTGTTAGTCCTACATTAACGTCATTCGTCACAGCACTGGTATTATGGAGCGTTCTTTCACCACATACGACTAAATAAGGCAGTTATTCATTGGTAACTAGCATGTTAACTTGCATGTAGTCCGTTCTAGGGTTGTTCTAGTTGCGCCCCTGCTGGTGGCTTTGAATTATGTGATGTGTAACCCTGCTTCCAAAATCATCAGCTAGTGATATTTATTGGTTGTCCATGGTGATATCGTCGTTCTGTGGGAACTACGATGTAACTTTTAAGTTCTGTTTAAGACACTTTACACCCAAACTTAACAAATTGTTACAAATGTACTAATATAACTGAGATATATGTATATGTAACCCACTTCAAATTGGAATACTTGTTGAAATTCAATACTATGCATATTCAAAATGCTAGCAAAGCATTTTCGTTATGCTAGCAAAGCATTTGCGGATAGCATCACTCTTTGTGCTGCTATCTGTGGGCCATGGTTTGGTAGCACTTTCTATCTATTGAATATATATATATCTATTCTATCTTTCTATCTATTGAATATATGCAGTGACACCCACACCCCTTATTGAATATTTACAAATGTATTCAAATAACAACCTGTATCCAATAATCGAAAGAGTGGAATAGACAGGAGCTGGTTCCAGTGGAATCTGACTTGCATTATGATACAATGTGAGTTGTATGTGAGTCAGCAGGTGCCTGCAATCGTTTTAATCCGATCCACTTGGACATGGCCATTAAGATTGCACTAATCTCTGAAAAACCGAAGTAAAATAGTTTGTAATTTGGTGTACAGACTCTGCCCACTCTACCAACTGAGCTTCACAGAACTCGCCAGGAGGGCTGCAATGTCGAACACACCAAAGGTGCATAACTACCGGCCTCCCACTTGAAGTGGGATAGAGGACACATTCCTGAAGCTCTTCCATTACAGTGCCTGTGAGTGCGCTGGCACCACCATTTTAAAGCTGTGAACTGGATGCAGGTGTTATGATAATGATTTGTTACCACAGCTTGTTGACATTTCTATCTTTGTGGCTAGATGGAGCGGGCCTAAAGCTTCCTTTAGTGGTCATGTGGTCAATTGTACAGTTATAGCTTAGCGTACTGTAACCCTAACCTTTATCCTACACGCAACATATTTCTCCTAAGCTGGGACATATATGCACATAATCTGCTCAGTTTTTCATCCCAAAGCCCTATTACACCTATCCTAACCTGCTGTGTATATAAAAAATCTCAAG
This sequence comes from Esox lucius, assembly GCF_011004845.1. NCBI lineage: Eukaryota > Metazoa > Chordata > Actinopteri > Esociformes > Esocidae > Esox > Esox lucius. The sequence continues at coordinate 21,462,145 of NC_047575.1, read as the reverse complement.
CGACAAATAATCATCGCAACGGGACGTCCAACATCATTCATGTATATTTTACTCTAACCTGGTCATCAGGGGTGATCAGCAAATAAAGCACAATTAAGATGGAATTCCACGAGTTGACTACATTAAACAAGTAATCCATCCCCAGAAACAACAGTCATGAAACTCCTATCAATTTGATGTAAACCTTTTTTTTATATCAGTGGGAAAATGACTTTTTCCACCATGATTTAACTAAGTGGTCCATCTGTGAAATCAGAAAACCATGTAACAACGCATAATAACTATATATTCTAAATAACACAGTCATATTTCAGACCACTTTGAAAACCATCCTTTGGACTCCAGATCACCATAAGTCAGCCAGTAAATGGTGGGTACAAATCTATTTGTCTATTTTGCTGAGATAAAGTATGCATTCAGTTAACATTTCCTCAAATTACACACTGTGCCTTCAGATTGATATATTTTCTTTCTCAGATTTCATGTAGCGTTTTCTAAAAACGTACTGCAATTTAGGTAAACATATACATAGCCAGATAGACAGTTGCAGTGTCTTGTATTCGACATGAGTTTTAGAAGATATTTTAAAAGTTATTATAACAAAAACATAAATATTTTCGCAACATATACTTTTGTCATACATTTTATTATTTAACAATATATAAGAGGAACATGATTTTGGGATGTTTTGCCCCTTTTAAGAGCCTTTTAAATGGTGGAACACCTCAACGGCGATATTCATGATAAACACAAGTGAACTCTACCTTACTCTATGTGTAGACTGTTCAACAAGTTGATGAGATCACCGCCCCTAACACTTTCGTTGCGTAGCTTTCTGTGCTATTTCACTCGGCAAACCTCTGCGTTTTAGAAACTGGTCTTGGTTGATTTACTCAGCTTCAAGTAGATCTTCGATTTTTTTTGTAAGTCACACACTTGTTTCTATCTGGGCGATTTTTTTTTCTCGCATTCTCGACGCAACATGTCAATTCAGAATACCTCCACAACATACAGGACCATCAGCGTCTCGTCGGACCCTTCGACCACGATTTTATCCCCGGGCCAATACATCGACGGTAGCAGAACTATTGTTTCTGCTGCTCCTGCACAGTATATCGGGAATGGCTACGATACCGTCCGCTACCTGATGCCGGTTCAACAAGTTATGCCCCAGCAGCAAATGCAGTACGTGCTGGTCAACCAGGCCCCCCAGGTTATGCAGCAGATGGTGTCACCTGTATATACGCATACTATCCCGAGTGTCAGCGCTGGTCGTTTGGACGAATCAGAGGCCTGTATGTCCTACCAACAGATTTTGGAGGTGAGTTTATTATGATATGATGAAGGGGATTGTGAAAGTTAATGGCTGAATGTGTGTACACGTTTAAACGGATTCTTCATTTTTTAACATGAATAACTGATTACACTTACTAAAGGGTACCCATGTACCTATGTACATAAGACAAAACATTTGCTCTTCGAGAACATGCAAGTCCACATGACAGGTCTATAATGATATTTGTATTGATTTTCCCTCATCCATTGATTCTTTATTAATGCAACAGGAAAAAGCCACATGCTTGTGTGATAGTGTTTTGACAGTATATGATCAAGATTGATTCCAATATAACCCTGCAACTGAGAAAATCACACTTAGATGAATGAGTAAATATTTTCCATGTTGGACTGGTCTTGGCTTGTGTCCCACTGTTTCTTCTATGGAGCCACACCTAGTCAAGTTCAAACTTGCTGCCTCACCTTTTTTTTTTTTTTTACAAAGAAATAATTAAACAACTTCGTCCACTTCATCACCCCCTGGTGTAACTATGTGCAGCTGATAGCCAAATTAACTCGACCCCATGTTTTACAATTGGGAGTGAGTGGTAGACTGGAGCTTTGGCATTATTTTCTGATACATTTTGAAATATGTAGTAATTGCAAGCTATTTGGTTACTCATCTAAATGTAGAATCGATTAATCTCTACTTAGGTTGTGTAAGGGCCGTTTAAACAAGACTGAGAGTGACGAAATGCTGCATCAGATGACCTGGCCTCCACAATCACCCAACCCAGTTGAAGATTTAAGTTGACTGAAGAGTTAAGGATAAGCAGCCAACAAGTGCTCAGCATATGTGCAAACTCCTTCAAGGCTGTTGGAAAAGCAGTCCTGGTGACTATGTCTTGAAGCTGGTTGAGAAAATACCAAGCGCGTGCCAAGCTGTCATCAAGGCAAAAAGGATATTTTGAAGAATCTAAACTAACTGCTTATTACACGTTAGGTTGATTTAGCTCTTTGAACTTCAAAATCAGTGCCACGTCAATGCAATTAATGATGATTTAATGAGGTGTAACATGCAACCAGGGTAGTAACACATTACTTGTTCTTAAGTAAATTTTTGTTGAATGTGTGGTTTGAACTTTGCCTGAAGGTAGGGAGGGCCTGTTCCCTTTGCTACTTCACAGGCAAGCTGGATGGTAATTTTATAGTGAATTCTGATCTTACCAATAGTACTTTGGTCAAGCTTGGACAAACCTTCTCATTCAATGGTATTTCTTTATTTTTACTATTGTCCACATTGTAGTATACTATTGAATACATAAAAAATGTGAAATACCACATATGGAATCATGTAGACAAATCAAAATATGTTTAGATTTTAGATTCTTCAAAATATCCACCTTTTGCCTTGATGACAGCTTGGCACGCGCTTGGTATTTTCTCAACCAGCTTCAAGACATAGTCACCAGGACTGCTTTTCCAACAGTCTTGAAGGAGTTCGCACATATGCTGAGCACTTGTTGGCTGCTTGTCCTTAACTCTTCAGTCCACCTCATTCAAAATCTTCAACTGGGTTGGGGTTGGGTGATTGTGGAGACCAGGTCATCTGATGCAGCTTTTCATCACTCTCAGTCTTGGTCAAATGGTCCTTATACAACCTGGATGTGTGTTTTGGGCCATTGTCCTGTTGAAAAACAACATATGATAGTCCTATTAAGCACAAACCAGATGGGATGGTGCATCGCTGCAAAATGCTGTGGTAGCCATGCTGGTTGAGTGTGCCTTGAATTCTAAATAAACAGTGTCACCAGCAAAGCACCATCACACCTCCTCCTCTATGCTTCACAGTGGTAATCACATATGCTGAGATCATCCTCTCACCAACTCTGTGTCTCGAAGTGGTTGGAATCAAAAACCTCCAATTTGGACTCATCAGTCCAAAGGACAGATCTCCACCGGTCTCATGTCCATTTGTCATGTTTCTTGGCCCCAGCAAGTCGCTTTGTATGGGTGTCCTTCAGTATTGCTTTCTTGGCAGCAATTCAACCACAAAGACCTTATTATTAAGTTTCTTTTGAACAGTTGATGTTGAGATTTCTGTTACTTTAACTCTGTAAAGTGTTTATTTGGGCTGCCATCTGAGGTGCAGTTAATTGCTGATTTCTGAGGCTAACTTATCCTCTGCAGTCCTAATGAGAGACAGTTTCATCATAATGCATGATGGTTTTTGCAACTACACTTAAAAAAAAAAAAGCATTGAAAGTTTTGCATTGACTGACCTTGACAATGATGGTCTTCTTTATACCCACCGTACCTTGTCACCCACGTTATACCCACTTGTACGCATTAAAAAGCAAATCAGTTCCACACATTCTTTTAACTAGGCACACCTGTTAATTGAAATGCATTCCCGAAGACTACCTCATGAAGCTGTTTGAGAGAATGCAAAGTGTGTGTAAAGCAGTCATCAAGACAGTCGGAGGCACCTATTGTTTTTGGATTTATTTGACATTTGTTTGGTCACTACATGGTACCGGGTGTATTATTTCATGATTTTGCTGTCTTATAAAAAATCTATAGAAAACCCCCTTGAATGAGCGAATGTGTCCAGACTTTTGACTGGTAATGTATGTGACACTGAGTTTACCTAAATTATTTTAAGTTTACAATGTACATTTTCCCAACATGCTCTACTTGATATTTTGGAATAATTTTATCCTTTTCTTGCATGTACTTGGGCTTATTAATTCATGTTATTAATTATTTGTTACACAAAGATCAAAACATACATTTGTCTAAAGTAATCCAGTCATGTAGTACATTTCTCTTGCACCCGCTACTGAAATGATTGTTCCAATAAATCAAACTCCTGTCTTGCTGTCAAATTAAGAGCTAGGTTCCAGAATTACCAGGCATGTGCAGGGTTGAACACTTCTGGTTATGTTCCTTGGTTTTTCATGTTGGACTTAACTGGTTTGACCAATCACTACGAAACAATTATTAGTAACTACCTGAACTCAAATATAGATTCTATTTCATCAAAAGTTTTGAGTTATGACAGCACATTGGGTTTGTCAATGTAGTGGAGTATGCAGAGGAACAGGGTTATGGAAGATCTTGAGGGAGTTGAAATCAAGTTAAATATAGGATGTAAAATGTACTTTTTCAAATTCAAAATCCATTTTCGTCAGACCAGATTATTTTTTTAACTCTAATTTGAGTAGAGGGATACTTTTTATTTTTATACTACTTTCACTTAAGTATAGATTTCTACCACACCTACATGTAACTGATGACTAAGTACTGAACTACCTGTCTTCTTTTCTTCAGAATGTCAATGGGATGACGCCTTCTGTCTTTAGCCACACTTCCAGCTCCATCAAGAGCCCTGCGCCCAGTGTCCAGCAGGAGGTGGAGGTGAGATACTGTACATACTATACCTGCCCATTGCCTTTTTTGCCTACTACTCAGATACACTGACATACCCCTTGCATATGTGTACAAATCGGTGTAGTGCAAATGCAAAGATTTAATTACATTAACAACAACACCTGCTCAGGGCACCCTCTAGGGCCACCCCTGACTAAATCAATCTTGCTAGACAATGAGTCAACTGTTAATTCAGTTAACACATTTTTTGTTTGTTTTATCCAGACCCTCTTAAAATGCTCTGTAATGCAGGAAAATCGTCTTTGGTCAAATGTGCCTGGTCAAAACGTGCAATTTTTTTTATCATTCAAGGGTATTTCCTTGTAGAGTAGTAACTCTACATTTCTTCTGTGAAAGTTTCTTCCTAAAAAGTTATTTGGATTTAAAGTAGTATGTCAAACCAAACGAGTAGATAACATTCTCTCAACTTAGCCCATGAGTCATTGATGTCTTCTTCAATGTCTTGGAAAATGTAGCATAATGAAAACAAGCTCTTATGCAGCCATGCAAGTTCAAAGTAAATAATGCAGAGACAGACACAAGTATAAAGTAGGATTGGGCAGTAGTTCCCAAAGTCTTGTGTTTCAGGGACCAGCAATTCTCTGAAAAAAAGGCTTTGAGGACCATCATTCGACAGAGTTGTTATGGTCAGTTGCTTCTCGAGTTTATAGTAAATTTAATCAGTGAAAGTTATAGATACCGGCCTAAGATTGTTACTGTTATAAACAATGAATTGTCAAAATGTACTGTATGTGAAATCAGTCGGAAATGTGTATATATACATTTCAGACCCCTGAATACTTTCATATTCCTTTATTACAAACTGTATTTGATATATTTTTTTAAAACCCTGAAACTCTCTATATATATTTTTTATATAATGGATAACCAAGCTCTGGCGATGTTTCGAAGATTGCGATATTTTATGTAGCCCAACCCTGCCTAGTGCTTTTCCAGAACGTTCTCACAGAAAGCCTAGTGTTCCTTGGTTTAATAGTGTGGTTGTTTGGATATGCGCTCTGTCGTACTCTGGGGCATTTTTCCTCTCCGGTGTAATGTTGGACTGCAAAGTTGTATTTTTCTAAAGGTGCATGCCACCTCCTAATGTGTAGGTGTAGGCTAAATAAAAAGATGAATGCAAAAAATGAATGTCAAAAAACTAAAATAACAGAGTTGACATTGCTTTATCCAAATTTGCATTGTTTAGCCCTGACTTATGCAACTGTAGGCCTAATTAAACACATAATTACTGCATCATTTATGCTTGCCAGATGGACTGGCACATAGTATGCAAGACTGTTTTTGCTCATTCGGTTCGGGTTACACAACCCTGTTAATTTGATTCATTGTTCAATAGAAAGTGACAGAGTGTATAGAGCCTGCAGTAGCACACCAAGTCGTGTAATTAAAAAACTTTAATTTGGTCCACTTTTTGTTACCTGGATCTGTTTCTGCTAAAGATGCTTGGTTTAGCTGAAACAGTTTGATCTGACTACCAGGTAGAGTAGTTAGTTAACAAAAAACAGCCAACCGTTTGATAAAATCACTATCTGGAACGACTGACATGTTTTATCACCATCTCGCTTTAGATAACCTTCCTAACTTCAGGGTTATAACATCAAAACATGCTAAAGGTCTGAGAGATTTGTTAATTATGCACCTCTTTTTAGGGGCTTGCTTATATACAGTAGACCGAAGAATGTTTCAATGTCAAACGTGGTTTTTGCATATATACATCATACCATTTAATTCCAATCTAGACAGCTTCTCTAAGTCTCCTGTGTATCTTCCCACTCTAAAAACTAATATCCATTGGGCTGCATCCAGCCTAGGAATAATGACTAGGCTTGGCATTTTATTGGCACCCTGGTGCCTTGATGATAAAGCTGGGACCACTGGGCGATTACAGGTCAGTTATTTGAATACTCACAAATGAGTGGTTACAGGCCTGTATGCAGGAAAATGGTGTGCTACTAATTTCAGTTTGTGTTTTCTGTCTGACTGTCGGTGTTTGTGACTAACGAATGCCATAAATATGTTTTTTTGTTGTTTATCGTGTCCCTTCACATTACTTTGAAGTTTGTCCAGTGTCACATGGTCAGACTGTTAAGAAGCTGCCACTTCGTCATCCTACTGCACACGGAAAAGGTCACAACACTCTAGGTTTACTGTTTCACTGGAACAGGGATGACCTAATTCGTGCACCAGACCGTGCTACGTCAGAAGTCACATGGACACACAGTGCCTCTGGATACAACAATACAGTCTAAAACAAGGAGTCGCACCACGTGGTGCCAAAGCTATGTATTAGCCTTCATGTGTTAAATTACACATGGTTAGAAGGGACTACTTTCTCAGATTTTATTACAATGGATTTGTTTGAGGGTGTTTGAGTATGGATCAAATTGTTTACATCTACATTTGAGTCATTTAACAGGTGGTTTCAGCCATTTTGAGGGCTAATGGACACTTTCTTCTTAGTTTAATTTTGGGGGGGGGATAATGTCTTAAGACACTCTTTTAAACATTTTCAGATGGTTTTGGACTCTTCATCCGTGTTAAGTAGGTTCCCCTTAGTGTTTTACTAGCTTGAGGAAGGATGTCCAAGAGATCAGAGGTGCTGTAGTGCTCAGCTTTGGATATAAGCAAAAATATAAGCAAAGCTTGAAGGATCGACCAAGGCAAATCCACTCATTGCTTTTTAGGCTCATTTTGTAGTAGATGCAATCATTGACAGGAAGCCACTGGAGTGTATGAAAGAACAATTTGACCCGGGATATTTTGAAAAGTTGAACAACAGGCCAGCTGCATTGTTGTGGGTAAGTTGTAGTGATCTGATGGCGCAACAGAAAGCACTGCCAACAGAGTCATAGTAGATCAGGCAGGATATAACAACTCCCTGGATTATGACATGCGCTTCATTCTGTGTGAGAAGTGGTCATGTTCTATGGAGGAGTGAGTCATTGCTTTGAAGATAACGGCAAGGTGTTATTAAAGAACCAAGGGTCAGGCCTTGGTTCTTTGTACTCTGGGCGGGGGACACTGGAGTTGTTTACTGTGATAGGAAGGTCTTAGAGCAGAAAAGCCTTGCCCAGAAGGAAGAGTTTCTCTGTTTTGTCATGGTTTGATTAGATTAGGATCTTTTTAGTCCTCATTTGGACTAATCTTCCAAGTGTCCATAACCTACTGTTTGTGCTATAATTTGTGTTATAAGCTTTTTTAGGAGGATATTTTCCAAGGCCACCAAAAAGGGACTTTTCCACATCATTGTAGTTATATTGTATTATGATTAACATAATCAGTTTTTCATTTGCCAAATATCTGCATATTTTGCAAGCAAATGTCATAATACTAGAATTACGTATGTCTTCTATAAAGATGACCATATGGTCTGGTAACATTTACCTTTTTTGTCTCTAAAAACATATCCATCTACACCATTGTGCATCACATTACAGCCTAGTTATGTTTGCTCAGTTCAGTTCTCTTCATAAAGTGTTGTAGCTAGGGTGGGCGGATCTGTTTGACTCTGTGAAATGCTGGGGCAGCAGCAGTAACTGTTTACAGAGCCTGTTGCATCTAGCATGAGGTGTTGCTCTTTTCTACTTTCCAAACCGGTTTAGTGGCAGCCACATGAGAGCCAGTCAATCTGAGCCAATCACAGCAGCCCTTTATCTACCACCTCCAATTCACTGGAAGAAATCCCTGGAATTCTTCCTCACCAGGCACACCCAGCCTGCATACCCTGACAGCTTCCCTCACTCCATGGGGTGATTACACTCAACACAGCAAGGCTGACATGGACAACTTTCTGTCCACTTCACTTCAAAGAGACACTCCTCCATGTCACTCATCACGTCGTATCGTAATGACATTGTTAGTCTGTGACATTTCGGAGTGTGAGAGAGACGAAATGGAGAGTGAGTTGAAGGCTGACAGACGATACAGTAATTACAGTGTGCTGAACTTTTGACATCGTTGTAAAACCTGTCAAGTTGTTAATATGTTTAATCCACCTAACCTGCAGTGCTACAGCTTGTTATCAGTTTCCTCCCCTGGGAATCTGTCTTGACTGGCTGCAGTGCATCTGACCACACCAGCTGTGTTGTAGAGGAAGAGATCAGACAGGATCTCTAACCCGTCTATCTCTTCTCTCTCCTCCCTTTCTACCTGTCTCCCATACTCCTCTCAGTCTGAACCACTGATCAGGAAATGCCAGGAGATGTAGCAGCCACATAATAAAACTTAATTTACTCAAAACATGTAAATGATTTAGACTAGAACCGCCCCACCATCCCATTCCAAACCCTCTTCTGTGTTTTAGTGAACACTGCATATGAGTTATTGGTGTTTGTCAAGTCATCGATGTGAAGAGCGCACACAAACTGCTAGGGTTAACAGTGAGTCAGTATTACGCAAGGGGTGGTTAACTTTATGGCTTGGGATGCAGAAACCACGGGTGCTTGTTCAGAAATTCTTGGCCACGTGGTTGATCAGACGAAAGACGTGTGAAACCAACAGTACTGTTTGCACAAAACACAACATCATCATTTTAGAAAACCAAAAAGGCGATCTAAAGATTCTCATTAGGTACGACATTAGCTACGCACATCTGTATGTTTTCTCATAGATTAATATATATTTATGTGTTACATTTGTGGATCTACACTGCTCAAAAAAATTAAGGGAACACTTAAATCACACATCGGGTCTCCATGAAGGAAATATTAAATGTATACTATATCATTATTTCACATCTGTTACAAGTGCTCAGTGTGAACCTGCTCTCATCTGTAACGAGAACGGGACGACAATGGCGGACCTGCCAATTTTGGTGTTCTCTGGCGAATGCCAATCGAGCTGCACAGTGTTGGGCTGTGTCGTTGAATTTCTTGAACTGATGTATTCTTAATTCTATAAATGTATAAAGGGGTTACTGGATCATTTCCATCACAGCTGTGAGTACTGGTCCCACTAGAAGACATCAGGCCTTCATACCACATTTTGGTCAGAAACATGCACACCAGTAGCCCGCAGGAGGTCATTTTGTAGGGCTCTGGCAATGCTCATCCTGTTCCTCCTCACACAAAGGAGCAAATACTGGTCCTGCTGCTAGGTTGATGACCTTCTACGCCCCTGTCCAGCTCTCCTTGTGTAATGGCCCGTCTGCTGGTATCTCCTCCATGCTCTTGAGACTGTACTGGGAGACACAGCAAACCTTCCTGCGATGGCACGTATGGATGTGCCATCTTGGAGGTGCTGGACTACCTGTGCAAACTGAATGGACTGCAGGTACCTCATCAAGCTACCAGTTGGACACTAGCAAAATGCTATACTAGGAAAGAATCATTCAGGAAGGATAAGGAGAGAGCTATTTTTCTCTGGCCACCACCTGCAAAACCATTCCCTTTTTGGGGGTTGTCTTGCTGTTGCGTCTCCAGGTCACCTTTTTTTTCTCCAGGTCACCGAACAGGTGACATTGGTTCACAATTGTTTATGCTTCTTAACTGGATTGATATCTCTGAAGTTTCATTGACTTGGTGTTATACTGCGATGATTACACATTCCCTTTATTTTGAGTAGTGTAGTTCATGGTTCTTAATTTGAAAAAAATCTCAAAAAGCTGATATTCATCTATCCCAAAGAATTATTCCAGGAGGCAGTTAGTTTAACGAACCCGAACCGAATAGACCTTTGCAAAGAAAACCGGAAGTGTTGGGATAATAATTATATTCCCCAACATTCCAAAGTAAATCAATTCCTGTGTGAATAGGGCTTAAACAATCTTTTCCATGTGACTGATTGTTGTGTATATTTAACCTTTATTGTTGTGTTTAACCTTTATTTTCCCCCAGGAGACAGAAGAGGTGGAAGAGGTGGAAGAGGTTGAAGAGGAGATGGTGAACATTGTGGAAGAGAAGGAGGTTGAAAGGGTGATCGAGAAAGTCTCTCAGGTGAAAATAAAAAGTGAGGTCAGGGAAGTCGAGCCTTTGGTGAAGATGGACACGCGTTTCTTTGGAGAGTTGTTGGCGGAAGTTTACCGGAAGAACTGTGACATCTACACCTGTATCTCAGAACACGTAGCCAAGATACGGGGAAGGTTTGTTTTGTTTATCTCAGTATTTAGCCTTATAGTGCAGCCTTGTACTAATAGTTTGCTTAGTTTCCCCTAAAAACATATAATTAAGCAAGACTGAAATCAAAGGAGAAGTGTACTTTAAATCCTACTGATCTAGACAGACTAGATCATACTGATCCGGACAGACCTGATCCTAGTGATCTGGACCAACTAGAACCTAGTGATCCGGACCGACTATATCCTAGTGATCTGGACAGACTACCGCAACCTTTTTGTACTTCAGATTTTACTTCTGAAGTACTTCAGATTTTCTGTCCATATACCTTGTTAATAAGGTTTAATAAACAATTTAAAGGGATTCTGAAACTCATCAGTCTATTCTTGTTCTGAGAAATTAAGGCTATTTCATGCGAAAAATTGCCAAGATACAAAAGATCTCGTAAAACGCTGTGTACTACTCCCTCCACAGAACAGTGCAAACTGTCTCCAACCAGAGTAGACAGAGGAATGGAAGGCCCCGGTGCACAACTGAGCAACAGGGCAAATACATTAGTGTCTAGTTTGAGAAACCAATGTCTCACAGGTCTTCAACTGGCAGCTTCATTTAGTTCCCACAAAACAGCAGTCTCAACGTTTGAGACAGTGAAGAGACGACTCCAGGATGCTGGTGTGCTAGGCAGAGTTGCAGAGAAAAAGCCATATTGCAGACTACACAATAAAAAGAAAAGATTAAGATGGGCAAAAGAACACTGACACTGGACAGAGGAAGATTGGAATAATGTTCAGGAGAATCTAATTTTGAGGTATTTTGATCAGAAAGAATAACATTTGAGAGACACAGACCAAAGGATAAGATGCTGGAGCAGTGCTTGAAGCCAACTTTCAATCATGGTGGATCCAATGTGATGTTCTTTTTGTACTTTGGTGGTGGTGAAGTGGAAGATTTATACAGGGTAAAGCAGATCTTGAAGAAGGAAAGCTATTGCTCCATACCCTGTTGACGGCACTTGATTGGAGCCAATTTTCGTCCTACAACTGGACAATGACCCAAAGCACAGCTCCAAACTATGCCAGAATTATTTAGGGAAGAAGCAGTCAGCTGGTATTCTGTCTATAATGGAGTGGCCAGCACAGTCACTGGATCTCAACCCTATTCAGCTGTTGTGGGAGCAGCTTGACCGTATGGTACATAAGTGCCCATCAAGCCAATCAAACTTGTGGGAGATGCTTCAGGAAGCATGGGGTGAAATCTCTGCAGATGACCTCAACAAATTGACAGCTAGAATGCCAAAGGTCTGCTAGGCTGTAATTGCTGCAAATGGAAGATTCTTTGAAGAAAGCAAGGTTTGAAGGACACAGTTATTATTTCAATTAAAAATCATTTTATAACCTTGTTAAGGACTCTATTTACTATTAATTTAGCTATATTTCCAATTCAAACTAATTTCTTGTATGATTCATGGAAAACAAGGACATTTCTAAGTGACCCCAAACTTTTGAACGGTAGTTTACATTAACAAATAACATCCAGATACTGAAGAATTCCGCTGATAAGTATATGAAGATAAACATCACTTCAACGCCTTGCTTTGTTGTAATGTTTTGACTGGACAACAAGCTGCTTTGTTGCAATGTTTTGACTGGACAACAAGCTGCTTTCCAGATGCAGAGGCTGATGTGTTTCATACAGTTGCCTGATAGTGTAGTTATTCTTCTTGATACCTTGATCATGTAGAATAGTGATATCATATATACAGTAAAAAGCAGTATGTAATACAGTGACACTTACACCAGACAGTTTATGTATATAACACTAAATCACCTGCATATTTCCCTTTTTAATACACCCTGTGCTGTTATTCATCACTGTTAATTCTGTAATGAGGCACTAGCCTATGATTGACACTGTACTCATAGAAACTGTGATTCACTGAACAACCCTAACCCTCTGCTGCTGTCCCCATGTGAACCTGTGTAGATCTTTAAAACCTGGATACACACGTGATTTATTCATTCTAAATGTGTGTTATACATTGTAATGGTGTGTTTACCTTTGTATCTCCCAGGAAACACCTCTTGGACTCCAGCAACGACTACAAGGTGAAGCATTTTTTTTTTTTTACATTACATCATAAACAGCAACTGTTAGTCTAATAATATTAATAGGCTTATACTAGTAGACTATGCCCAGAACTTTTTTCTTTTAAGAAGGTGCAGTAAGCTCTTTCAAATTACAGAGGAACCATTTAAACATGAAACTAAAGTATGTGTATTTTCCCAGATGGAGAGAGAGAACATAGAGGCCCTGATCCCGAAAGGAGTATCTGAACTGACCAAACAACAGATCCGCTACCTGCTTCAGGTAAGACCTGTTCAGCTACTCCTATTGGCTGTTTCACACTGCTTAAATTCCCTTACCTTTTTTTCTCTTTCCTGTTTTTCATCACCTTTTCCTCTTTTCTTTTCTCTACCCTGCCCTTTCTCCCTTTTCTCTTTCCATGCTCTCTCTCTCTCTCTCTCTCTGCCCTTCTCCCAGACCCGTATGACAGCGGACAAGTCCATGCGTCTCCTCCTGACTACCTTCAGCAGTCTGAGGGAGGAGCTGATCCACATGTCAGATGACCTGAGGGTAAGACCTGGGAACAGTGCTGTGTAGAAAATCTCCTTGTTTGCCCTTATCCACTCACTGAGATATACAAGCTGCCCTTATAAAGCCTAACAATGTCTTAAAGTATCTCTGTTCTCCAAGCGTCTGGAGAGTGATAAGGAGACCCTGGAGAGAAATCTGAGCTTCAAGACTGATCAGGTGGAGCAGTATGACCGCCTCCTAGAGGCTGTACGAGAGAACAACCGACAGCTTCAGGTGTGTGTGTGTGTGTGTGTGTGTGTGTCTTTGACAGAATGTGGGTATTGAGTAACTATTGTTCATCCTTCTGTGTGTAGAAATCACTCAAGGAGAGCAGCTCCAGCCAGCTGACCCTGGAGAATCAGCTTCTAAGAAGCCACAGCACAGACTCAGGCAGGGATTTCCGCATTAAAGAACTGGAAGGCAACTATCGAGCCCTGGAGAAAGAAAACGAGATGCTCAAACAGAAGGTACCCCAATGCTCCTATCCTCCATCTCGCTATGACCCGTCTCACTACTCCTCGCCGCCAGACCTCCTCAACTAACTCCTGTCTCCGTGTTAGCTGGCCGGCCAGTGCAGCAGTAGCACCATTCAGATGAAGACCGAGGAGCTGTCTCATCAGTACTCTGAGCAGCTAGCCGCCCTGCGCCAGGAGAAGGACAAGGAACTGCAGAGTCTTCAGGTAAGAGGCATACACGGCTGCGTGGATAACGGGATGGGGAGGTACTGTGGTAGTACTGCCTGTGCTTGGGAGGCAGAATGACTGACTGGTGGCTAATGCTTGTGCTGTCCGTCTAGACCCAGCTGACCCGGATCACCACCGAGTACACCACGGAGAAGTCAGGTGACCAGAGTCTGCAGCTACGCATCTCGCAGCTGCTGTCAACACTGGAGCAACGGGAGGTCGTCATCAGACGTCAGGAAGAGGTCAGGGATCATAACTACTAGTGTAACTGGATAGAAGCAAACCAACCTGCCCGTTTTGGATTAAACAGGCGGCCTGCTTCCCGTGTCTGGGGATTCAGTTGTGCTAATGATCAGTAAATTATTTTGGTTTGGTCGGACAGGTGTGCCTGCATTCTCTCACAGGGCTTGTGGTTATGTGGCTTTGGAGGGTATTTTCATTTTACCTTAGGATTGTGTTAACTAGACACACTGGTACACATTTAGCTATGTTGCTTTCTCCTCCTTCCTCTGTGTTCTCCTTCCTTTGACCTCTGACCCCTTCAACCCCAGGAGTTAAGGAAGCTGCAGCAAGAAAGGAAGAGCGATAGTGCTAAGAACGTCACTACAACCACTATCACTAAAAAGTAAGCCACCGTCTTAAACCCCATAAGACTGGGAGATATGTGGGATGTCATTAGGATGCTTTGTGTGGTTTTTAGTCCTGGTGTAAAGGTGCTGATTAACCAAACAGTGTATGTCATGTATAGGTACAGGAACCAATACCCCCTGCTGGGCCTCCTGACGGATGACTACCAATCCACATCACCTGTCAAGGACACCAAGACCATCGTGATCAAGAGCCGGACAGGGGAGATGATCAAACAGGTAGAGCAGAGCATGGAAGAAGTCAAAAGGACAAGCAACTGCATGTCTAAACCGTCAGAACTTAGGTAGAATTCAGTCGTTGAGTTTCTGTGGTAAGGTTAGGTTAGGGATCAGGTTGAGTTTCTGTGGTAAGGTTAGGTTAGGGATCAGGTTGAGTATTTGTTGTAAGGTTAGGTTAGGGATCAGGTTTAGTGTCTGTGGTAAGGTTAGGTTAGGGATCAGGTTGAGTATTTGTGGTCAGGTTACGTTAGGGATCAGGTTGAGTATTTGTTGTTAGGTTAGGGATCAGGTTGAGTGTCTGTGGTAAGGTTAGGTTAGGGATCAGGTTGAGTGTCTGTGGTAAGGTTAGGTTAGGGATCAGGTTGAGTTTCTGTGGTAAGGTTAGGTTAGGGATC
Source organism: Esox lucius (assembly GCF_011004845.1). Lineage (NCBI taxonomy): Eukaryota > Metazoa > Chordata > Actinopteri > Esociformes > Esocidae > Esox > Esox lucius. Next base: position 21,446,786 of record NC_047575.1, on the reverse strand, counting down.
AGGTTGAGTTTCTGTGGTAAGGTTAGGTTAGGGATCAGGTTGAGTTTCTGTGGTAAGGTTAGGTTAGGGATCAGGTTGAGTTTCTGTGGTAAGGTTAGGTTAGGGATCAGGTTGAGTATTTGTTGTAAGGTTAGGTTAGGGATCAGGTTTAGTGTCTGTGGTAAGGTTAGGTTAGGGATCAGGTTGAGTATTTGTGGTCAGGTTACGTTAGGGATCAGGTTGAGTATTTGTTGTTAGGTTAGGGATCAGGTTGAGTGTCTGTGGTAAGGTTAGGTTAGGGATCAGGTTGAGTGTCTGTGGTAAGGTTAGGTTAGGGATTAGGTTGAGTGTCTGTGGTAAGGTTAGGTTAGGGATCAGGTTGAGTGTCTGTGGTAAGGTTAGGTTAGGGATCAGGTTGAGTGTCTGTAGTAAGGTTAGGTTAGGGATCAGGTTGAGTGTCTGTAGTAAGGTTAGGTTAGGGATCAGGTTGAGTATTTGTTGTAAGGTTAGGTTAGGGATCAGGTTGAGTGTCTGTGGTAAGGTTAGGTTAGGGATCAGGTTGAGTGTCTGTAGTAAGGTTAGGTTAGGGATCAGGTTGAGTGTCTGTGGTGAGGTTAGGTTAGGGATCAGGTTGAGTGTCTGTGGTAAGGTTAAGTTAGGGATCAGGTTGAGTGTCTGTAGTAAGGTTAGGTTAGGGATCAGGTTGAGTATTTGTTGTAAGGTTAGGTTAGGGATCAGGTTGAGTGTCTGTGGTAAGGTTAGGTTAGGGATCAGGTTGAGTGTCTGTAGTAAGGTTAGGTTAGGGATCAGGTTGAGTGTCTGTGGTGAGGTTAGGTTAGGGATCAGGTTGAGTGTCTGTGGTAAGGTTAAGTTAGGGATCAGGTTGAGTGTCTGTGGTATGGTTAGGTTAGGGATCAGCGTGTTTAGAAGGTTATTATGGTTAGTAATTAGAAACGGTTCTGTGTCTTTGTACTCTGGTATGGCCAAATAGTGTTATCCCTGTGTGAACTTCCATGGGGCCGCTAGAGGGAGAGTGATGAACCTGGCAACATCACTAGACTTGTTGCTGCCAGTCTGAAGCTGGGCCAAGGACCACCATGTGACTAGAGGAGAACCTGTGACTAGGGATTGATGGAAACAACATGATTCCGCTGGTCTTGGAGGGTCTGGTGCTGTTGGCATGAAGAGGCAATGTTAAATACTGCCTCTGTCTGTTAGTAGTAAAATAAATGAGTATGTTCTCCAGACTAAAATAAATTCCACATTGAGGTTACAGATGTATAATCGGATAGGCATCCTTGTTTATAAGAGTCAAGTTTGGGTCTGTGAGTACATTTGGAATGTAAGTTGACAGCACAGGCTTATCCTGGGACTGTTAGTCTCAGCAATCTTGGGGCAAAAAAAACCAGCCTAGAAACCAACATGGGTCATCTATTACTACAGCTGATGGATTAGTCCTTCATGCAATAACAGTCATTTCCATGTTTTGTTCATCTTGAAACAGGAAATCATTACAAGCCCTTAAAGACACTGCTTCTCTCCAACGTATTGCAACTCCTAAAAGACTCTGGTTCTCTCCGACACATTACAACCCTTAAAAGACACTGCTTCTCTCTGCTCCGCACAGGAATGAAGGATAAGAAGACCCTGACGTTCCCCCTCCCTCCCTCCCTCTGTTCTTTTATTTGTCCCTCCATCCGTCCGCATGCTGCCCTCCCCTCTCCTCAAAGCTCCCAGGGTGGTGGTGGTGGTAATGGTTTCACACCGATGTATTAGGTGGTTTGGACTAAATGGGATTTACTTGCATGGGAGTCATTCCTTTGGTTGGAATGGGGGCACCTGGAAAGAGAAATGGCCAAATATTATAGTTTGAGCCTATGCTAAAGCCCAGAGGTGAGGTATTAGTATGCAGCTAGCTAATATGTCTTTTCTACACGGAGCCACCACTGCCCTGCAAGCCTTTGAGAAAGCTCCAGAGGCCTCCCGGTAATTGTATGGTTACTGTGCATTTAAATAAGTGCTAATGAGCTTTAATCATGCCCTAATTACAGAGATTATGTGGTACAATTGGCTTTGGAAGATGTTTATAGAATGTCTGCCTCGGTTTCGTCTTTTGCTTTTCTTTTGCGACGAGCTAATGGTTCATAGTTGGGTAATGTTTCCGATGCGTTTTGTTTTATATTTATTACTTAAGAAGTGCATGGGCATGTTTATGTTTATGTGGTTAGGATCTTTTTTTGAATTGGGGGTTATTGGATGAAATGCTGGACTTGGGGTTTGGGGAGGGTTTTTAGGTGGGTGTAAGAAAGAGGACTGTGGCATGTTCTGTGGGTTATAACAAATAGTGGATGAATTTCTATTTTTTTCAGAGCACAATAAACACTGTATGGAGTACTCTGTTTTTCCTTTGGATTTTAATCTAAAGTTTGGACAAAAAATGCCATGTATTAGTTTAACCAGTTATTGGAGACAAGCACAACAATACTTTGCATGTCTTGGCGTTAGGTTCTGGTCCTCTGGGGTAACTCACTGCCATCACACGATCATGTGCACAACACTACGAATAATATCAACACCCTATTGAAAAAACACAGAACCAAAACAGGTGGCGGCAGGGGCGGTGTGTGGGTTCGCACCCACATGCAAGTGAGACCACCGAACATCAGACTGAGTAACCTGACGATTAAATAGTCAGTATGAAATCTGATATTGTGATCAGACTGATCCCCGGTGTCAGCTGATGTGTTGTTGACCAATAAACACTTGGGTTTCCTGTCAAAACTGGCTATGCTAATTTCTCTTTCTTGTACTTTTTCATGTAAAGCCTTATCTTTCCCAGTTAGGCATTTGAAGAACTGTAATTAAAATGAACAAAAACACAGTAGTTCATTTATTATTTATTATTACTTTTATTAATAATAAATAAAAAATAAAAACCAGGCCTACAGGCGACTATATCCTAGTCCGGCAGGGTGCAGTAAGGGTGCAGTTTCCTCCTTTTGCCAACAGAAGGGGCCAGTGGCCTACAGTTTTGCCTGAGGGAGTGATAGGGAGCGCCTCCCTCTGCTCCGATATGAGTGAATGAGGTCATGAAGTCTCTGCAGGGCTTGGCTCAGGCACACCGTCATCCGTGTTAGTAACGTGGGAGCGTTCCCTTCCACTCTTCTGTAACAACGAACGTCCACGTGAACACCTAAGTTGACGTGTGCCGGCTGACTTGTGTGACACGTTTTCCTGACTGAATCGATTCCATTGCCCGTTTTCTCCATACCTCATAAATTACTGATGAGAAGTGGTGCTGGTCTCTCGTCGGTCCTCCGCTGCTCCCTTCAGGAGGAGGTGTGTGTGTATCGGGGGGGGCGCTCTCGCTCTTTAACGACAGCCCTGTCTCATTCATAAATATAGGCATCCTTTATGAATGGGCCTGGATAACGTGTAGTTGACTGCCTGCAGTACCTGGTCAGCTGATATCTGTATATTATTTCCTGATGACAGTCATTACCCGGCTCTGTTCAAGTATGTTTCCCACATGAGCCATTCCTCTCTCCCTCCATTTAAACTTGCCTGCTGTAACTCTCTAAAGGATGAGTGAAAGGATGAGTGTAAGGATGGAGGGAGGGAGGGGCAGTGGTGTGTGAGAGAAAGAGAGAGCAGGGGATAATGGGGAAGCATTGATTATGGCTGATAATTCAGAGCTTGATGTGGATAATGCAGTCGCTCTCTTCCTGCCCTGCCTGTGCACCCAGCCCCTGGGACCATAGAGGATATTGGGTTTACAGGCTCTCTCGCTTTCTCTCCCTCTCCTTCGCTGTCTCACTCGCCCTCTCTGTATCAGAGAATGCTTGTGGACACGTGTAGAGTGTGTACGAGTGAGTGATTGGGTGTGTATCTATACAGTACTAGTGCATTTTGTCTCTGAACTCACAGGGGGTTTCCCAAAGTAAGTTGTCGTTGTATAATATAACTAAAATATCTGTTAGTTTCTCCATTGTACATTATCATTTGTTTTCATTATTTCTTCCCTCCCTCCGTCCATTACCCAAAACAAACCATCTCTCTGTTCTTGCTCTGATTTGGGAATGAGTGAGTGGCAGCTCTGTTGCTGGCCCCTGTTGACCTCCGATTCCACTGTTTCCCCTCTAACTTGGACCCCTGCAGTGGGTCAGTGGAGCCAAATAAACAAAATGAACAACACAGAAATAACACAGTAACCCTTAAACCCAGGATCTATTAGCCCCTATCATTCTGTAATGAGGATCAGTGAAGTGACCCCTCTCCCACATCACCTTCATGGCTGTCTGTTTGACCTTTGACCTGGGAGAATGGCCTTGTTCGACAGCTGCCATGTCACGTTTCTTTTTCCCTCTGTCATCTTGAGTCCATGGCCCTTTCTGTTATAATAGAAGAGATAACTAGGCTCATCTTTCCTTCATATGATATAATTATGGTCTGTCTGTCTGTCTCTCTCTCTCTTTACATTTCCATAACATCTTTCTTTTCCATCGATCATCTCACTGGTCACCCACCGTCACATTTTACTTTCCATCACACTATGACCAAACCAGACAGGTCATCAAGCACAAGCAGATTATTATTCAGCATAAGTATACAATCCCCTCCACTGTTCATGATGTGTAATTTACAAACTTGGCCTTACCTCATCACAGTAACAATTATTCAGCTGGTTTGGGAAAGTCTACCTCTCATCCAGTAGTGAGGTATTTGCTGGTATATACACATTTAAGGGGGAGCACATTATTTTGGCCAACAACCACAATTGAGCTTGCAGGCATCTGAGTCAGCCACAAGGAGTTGCTACAGTGTGGCTTGACAAGGCAGCTATATCTGTCATCTTACCAATTCACTCTAGGCGGTGCTGGGACGTTTTGCACCGCCCTCTGCGGGACCCCCGGGTGTTGTCAGTATGCCTTGACCTGGATTTGAACCACCGGTTGTCCTGACCAGTCCCCCTCAGAATGAAACCAAAACCAAATGTGAAGCAACTACAATCATTTACTGACAAGTCAAAACATGAAGAAAACTTGATATGCTAATATGGTGAAACAAAAAATATTGTGTTTGCTGTAATGCATAACAGAAGCTGGTCAAGGGACAGTTTGGAGGGAATGACTCAATAACGTGTGTGCAGTGAATGTCCTCGTAACATTTGTTCCAGTCATTGTGTCAGTTCACCTTTCTGGTCCTCAATCTTACTGAATACTGTATATCATCCATCACTGCACCCCCATCTCTCACACAGGCATGAAGGCCTTAGCCACTGATGCACTCCTGGCCATTAATAAAAGTTTTATACCTAGTCAGTCAGGAAATGCATCTGAGCCCCAGCGGCGGCCTGCAGCCTCTCAGACAGACAGGAAATGTGTGTTTGGCTAGTTGCCAACCCTGCTATTTCAGGGGGCGGCCGGAGCCAATCAACAAGCCCTGGTCAATTAATGGAACGCGGAAAAATTATGGGGCGGGGAAGAGAGAAGGGTGAAGAGATTGCCTCAGACATAAGGAGGACTAAGGAGGAGCTGTAAGGAGTGTAGAAGAGTTAAGAAGCGGTGATGATGGGGAGAGGTATTGCTTAATCAGGACAATGGGGGCACTGGGAGTTGAGTTGGGGTTAAGAAGGGGAATTCAGTAATAATTCTGATTAGATACAGATGTCCTGTTTATGTAACTTAGTGTGGTAAAGGATTGGTTGAGTGGCGCTTTAAGATGGCTGCGTTTCATTCCAGAAAGTTGTTTCTTTACTTATGCCTCCATTCACTTTCCTTGAAGGAAGAGTACATAAGGTTGGGAGCAAATGTTTGGAATGAATCCCAACCAAATTAGGCCCGATAGCGCCAATGAATAAAACAGTCAGAGTAGATTCTATAGTACAAGTGAATGAAACAGCCAGAGTAGGTTATGTACACTGAACAAAATTATAAACGCAACACTTTTGTTTTTGCCCCCATTTATCATGAGCTGAACTCAAAGATTTAAGACTTTCTCTATGTACATAAAAGGCCTATTTCTCTCAAACATTGTTCACAAATCTGTCTAAATCTGTTTTAGTGAGCACTTCTTTGCCGAGATAATCCATTCACCTCACAGGTGTGGTATATCAAGATGATGATTAGACAGCATGATTATTGCACAGGTGTGCCTTAGGCTGGCCACAATAAAAGGCCACTCTGAAATGTGCAGTTTCACTGTATCTTGATATGCCACACCTGGGTCCACACGTACCACCTACCCTTTCATGGCAACAGTATTCCCTGATGGCATTGGCCTCTTTCAGCAGGATAATGTGCCCTGCCACAAAGCAAAAATGGTTCCAGAATGGTTTGAGGAACACGAGTTCAAGGTGTTGACTTGGCCTCCAAATTCTCCAGATCTCAATCCAATCAAGCATGGGATGCTGGACAAACAGCTCCGATCCATGGAGGCCCCACCTCGCAACTTACAGGACTTAAAGGATTTGCTGCGAACACCTTGGTGCCAGATACCACAGCACACCTTCAGAGGTCTAATGGAGTCTATGCCTTGATGGGTCAGGGCTATTTTGGCGGTAAAAGGGGGACCCACACAATATGAGGCAGGTGGTCATCATGTTATGGCTGATCGGTGTATATTGTATGAAGCTGCATGTATGTATAGTATACTGTATAGAATTGTGTGGCAGAATATACCATGTGGAGATGACTGGAGCTGTGTGTTCTATACTATACGGAGATGACTGCAGCTGTGTGAAGGTATATAAAATATGGAGATGAATGGAGCTGAGCGAAGGTACTGTTGTGCTCAAACGTTTGCATACCATTGGTAATGTATGTACCATTTGCAAAGAAAATGTGTCAGCAGGCAAAACACATGTCTTTTATTTCTTATGGGATTCACATTCAACTGTAGGTCATAACAGAATGGCAAAATCATAAAACAAAAGATGGCAACAAAGAAAAAAATGAACTGACCCCTGTTTTCAAAGTCTGCATACCCTTAGTTCTTAATACTGTGGATTGGTCCCTTTAGCATCAATGACAGAATTCAGTCTTTTGTAATAGTTGTCAATGAGGCCACGTATTCTTGCAGGTGGTATAGCTGTCCATTCATCTTGCCAAAATGCCTCCAGGTCATGCAAAGACTTTGGTCATCTTGCATGAACCGCAAGTTTGAGATCTCCCCAGAGTGGCTCGATGATATTAAGGTCAGGAGACTGTGATAGCCACTCCAGAAACTTCACCTTTTTCTGCTGTAACCACTGGAGGGTCAATTTGGCCTTGTGCTTAGGGTCATTGTCGTTCTGGAAAGTCCAAGAGCGTCCCAAGCGTAGTTTTCATGCAGAAGAATGCAAATTGTCTGCCAGTATTTTCTAATAACATGCTGCAATCTTCTTGCCATCAATTTTCACAAGATTCCCCGTGCCTTTAGAGCTCACACACCCCCAAAACATCAGTGAGCCACCACCATGCTTCACAGTGGGGATGGTATTCTATTCACTATAGGCCTTGTTGACCCCTCTGCAAACAAATTCCCCAGATCTCAATCCAATTGTGCATCTGTGGGATGCGCTGGACAAAGAACTCTGATCCATGGAGGACCCAACTCGCAACTTACAGGACTTAAAGCATATGCTGCCAACATCTTGGTGCCAGATACCACAGCACAGCTTCAGAGGTCTAGTGGAGTCCATGCCTTGACGGTTCAGGGCTGTTTTGGCGGCAAAAGGGGGACCTACACAATATTAGGCAGGTGGTCAGAATGTTATGGCTAATTGGTTTATTCTTCATGGAGATGACTAGAGATGTGGAGGTATTTACTTTAAGGAGATGACTGGAGCTGTGGAGGTACAGTATATACTTTATGGAGATGACTGGAGTTGTGTGGAGGTATTTACTTTAAGGAGATGACGAGCTGTGGAGGTACAGTATATACTTTATGGAGATGACTGGAGCTGTGTGGAGGTATTTACTTTAAGGAGATGACTGGAGCTGTGGAGGTACAGTATATACTTTATGGAGATGACTAGAGCTGTGTGGAGGTATATAATATATGGATATGACTGGAGCTGCGTTGAGGTATATAATATATGGAGATGACTGGAGCTGTGTGGAGGTATATAATATATGGAGATAACTGGAGCTTTGTGGATTTATATAATATATGGAGATGACTGGAGCTGCGTGGAGGTATATAATATATGGAGATGACTGAAGCTGTGTGGATGTAAATAATATATATAGATGATTGGAGCTGTGTGGAGGTATATACTGTATGTATACTGTCTACGCAGTATATGGAATAGTCAGTCACACAGAACCTGCTGAGTAAGACAGGAGGCCGGGGCAGACTGGCTGAACTGAAGGGCCTGAATTATACATTTGACAGCAAAAATTTTATACATGATCAATATTAACATTGACAGTTCATCATCATTAAAGAATGTTGCTTACATGGCTTTCCTGAATAAGACAGGAAGTACAGAAGTTAGCCAAAAGAAGCAACTTAGAGCAAACATTAAAGCAAACAGAGCAAATATATTTGTCTTAAATTGTTTAGAAAGAGGGTTGGCGTCTATTGGTGGGAGGACACAGAACCAATGACAGACTCAGAAGATACAGAAACAATGACTGACTAGGAGGACACAGGACCAATGATTTCATTTTATGGAGAAAGACAGGTTTAATCGTTTTTTTTTTTTTTTATTATCTTGAGGAAATGCAAAAGCATCACTCTTCACCGCCATGAATCCATAATAGTGATAGAAACCAATATCCCAACGTTGTGTAATTCAATGACCTGTGCCTGCTATTAGTCAATGAAGTCAGGATTGAAATAACATATTTTACATTTAGGCATTTGTTTCATAATACATTTATATAAAGCGGTAACATATTGTATCTAGCCTAGTTTAGCCCGAGAAATAAGTTGCGTATTTCACACTACCCATTTCCAACCTCATTGTTGTTAGCTAGTCAAATATGAACAGCCCCGAATAGATATTCCTCAAGTTTAAAAAGATTATGTTTAACCCCTAAAAATGTGTAAGTCAATGGATTTTATTAAGCTTTTCTGGTTGTTGTTACGGTAAACAACAGCTAACATCGCTCAGTTATAGACCACCACCTATTATCTGCAGTTCTAGCGGTTGGAGAACTAAAAACTCTCAAGTTCAACATTTAAATGCACTGTAAAACAACGATACGTTTTGCTATTAAATGTACAATCTCAGCTAGCCCACCACCATTTTCTATAGAGACGTATGGAAGTTAAATACTTTTTTAGATAAAAATTTTTTTCGTGTATGGAATTTCCACATCGTGAAAGATCAGACATCATGTCATAAGAGTGATCCGATGTAATACATTTTTTTCTTCATCAGAAGGCATGAAAGTTACCTAAAACGTTCTAGTAGTAAACACTTGATAGAAGACTTATTTGTAACACAAATAACAAGAAAATAAAACGTTATTGAACAAAATAGCAAGGTAGCCGATAATCGAGGACTGGCCGATAGGGGCTCGTATTATTAGCCACGTTGCTAACCAACTAGCTGAAAATAGATTTCCGACATTTCAGAAAGGCTAATTAATGACATGCTAGTTAACATTTGTATTTCATAATAATCACGAAATATTGACAACTACAAGAATATATATTTAAAAACGGATATGATAAGGGGTTCTACGCTAGGTCTCATGTCATTGATGACACAAACCTGTCTTATTCAGTAGGGTTCAGGGGCAGCTTTTGTGATTTACCTTGGAAGAGCTTTACCTTTATTTGTCTTGGAAGAGCTTAGCATAATTGCTGTGGCTCTCCAACAGTAGATGCATTTTCTCTCTGTCTGTCTCTCTCTCTCTTTAGAAGTATTGTAAGGGCCTCTAGGTTACCATCTCTCTCTTCTTGAATAAATATTTCAAATTTATATATTTTTTATAAATTAACATATGGCTATCACTGTCCTCTTCCATTTTCAATGCTACAAACAGTAATTTTTGTTATTATCTATAAAATGTTACATTTAATTACGAAAACACTGGAGACAGGTAGCCTAGAGGCCCTACCTTATAGAATTATAGTTTTTTTCAGTCTTTGAAGGATCATAACTAGGTAGCTTGTAATAAGATTGTTCTCTCTCATTCTCTCCATGGTAATTAGTTTTTGTCTCAAACGGTGGGAAATAATCTCGGTAGATTGCCTGATTGTACATCCATCTGATGTTCGAAGACAATTTGCAAAGGTGGATAAGAAATGTTCATGACCTGATGCTGTCAGACATTTCTAACTTTGCCAGCATGTTCCTTAGAACTCTCCTGTTAGGTGCATGCAGTTTTACAATGTTATGTCATTTATATTGGGATTTATGATCATTTCAAACTATAAATTGTAGGTAGCACAGATGGACCAAAAATACAGAATTTAATTATAAGACTTATTCTGTTATGAGAATTGATTAACTTATTATAGGAAATGAATAGAAACAATCCATATTCATTACAAACAACTGTAGACATTTGTTATATTATGAAAAATATAGTGAAAATAGTGAAAATGTAGGAAAATAGGGCATCTTGGAGACCATAACCCTAACGCTGTTTTACAAAATTAACTAAAACTATGTCTAAACTGTGTTTTCTCTAAATTAGGTTTAATGTTTGGTGTAGAATTTGTTATAATACACAATGTAAAGTTTTTTTGTCTGATAATCATCCGTTTACATCCCAATAGGGCCTCTTTGAGACCTCTCTAAATTCTAACCCTAACTCTATTTCACAAAATGATCTAAAACAATATCTTAACTCTATTTTTCCAGCTTTATATTGATAGATGATTTAGAACATGACATGACATAGCATGTGAAGTGTAAATGTAAACAACATCATTTTACTGTTCTCAGATAATCATACCTTTACAACCCAATAGGGCCTCTAGGAGACCTCTCTTAACCCACACCATAAATGTCCCTAAATGCACAAAGCAGACAATGCAGCAAAAACAACAATAGGTAGCATTTCCAACCAAGATATGGCCAAAAATCTAAACAATTATTGTCAAAATCGCCATACAATTTTGACTGTTTGTGACTGCACTAAACAAGCAACCATACCAAAATAACAATAGGTAACATTTTGGGAGGATTAAATCTAGCTACCCCACACCATTGTGGACTTCTTTAGTTATTGATCCTGAAAATTAACCCGCAAAGCATTCAATTCATCCTTATGGAACGACCCCTGACCTCTGTGTTACTTTTATTACTAAAGAATTCCACAGTAGAATTGTTTGATCTGGTTCCAACCTACAGAAAATAGTGTGGGGTTGCTAGATTTAATCCTCCCAAAATGTTACCTATTGTTATTTTGGTATGGTTGCTTGTTTAGTGCAGTCACAAACAGTCAAAATTGTATGGCGATTTTGACAATAATTTTATCTACTTTTGGCCATATCTTGGCCTTAGATAAAGATACAGGCAAGCTACTTCAGCTACTCCTTCAAGACTAGTTTCCAGGTGACATATTCTAAGCAATAGTCTCAACTCCCAAGCTTTCATATTTTACACAGAGGTCAGGGGTCGTTCCATAAGGATGAATTGAATGCTTTGCGGGTTACTTTTCAGGATCAATAACTAAAGGATTCCACAGTAGAATTGTCTGATCTGGATCCAACCTACAGATATTAGTGTGATGTTGCTGGATTTAATACTCCCATATAACGAATTTGTAGATTTGTTACATTATCTTGGGTATTGAACAGGTTAAAGGTAAGCTACTTTTGCCATTACTTCCAAATTATGCCAATTGTTGTTTTTGCAGCATTGCCTGTTTTTTTCTAGTCAGGTTTATTTATGGTAATGGCCCTATTGGAATAATAAGACATGGTTATAACAGCAATGAATGTATGTTTTAGTCCTCTCCACTTCAAATACCATCTCATAGAATGTTCTAAAATATCTATTAACATCAATTTAGTTTTGTGAATTAGGGTTAGGTTAATGGAGTCAATTAGTTTTTGTTTAATTGTATTACAGATTTCTACTTTTAATGGTTTGTAGTTTACAGGGCATCATTACAAATAGACAGGAGAGAAATGTAATCTTACAAGGAATAATTTTTGGTCATATGTGTATTCTTTTTTTTCCATATAAATATTTCATATTTTTCATATTTTTTCATATAAAGCTGTAATGGCCAGTTGACATGAATGTAGTCCAGAGTGCAAAGAGGCCCTATAAATATTGAAGTAGCCGTGATGCCCTACCAAGTAGCCAAGATGCCCTACCGAGTAGCCGAGATGCACTACCAATATAGCCGACATGCCCTGTTGGTATCCAAGATGCCCTGTTTCAGGTAGCCAAGATGCCGTTACAGATATCTCTCTCCCTCTCTCCCCTGTCCTCTATCTTACTTAAAATTCAAAAGGTCTTTATTTTCATAGGAAACATACTAAGACGAATAACAAAAAACTAGAAAAAAGTGAAGCCAACAATCATGAATTCAAAGTTAACATGACAGAAATTCAGGAGACTGGCTGAGATGAGGTGCAACTGACCAACATGAATATGCCTGCCTTACCGCATTGTGCTCTCGAGAACCCTTGTGGTGGCTTGGGAACCTGTGAGCTCAATCAAGGTCGAAGACCAGAGAGTGCGCTCCCTCCTGCACGTAAGGATTGCAGTATTGACTTCCTTGTTGAGTGAGCAGTGTGATAAGATCCACAAGGCATCGGATGTGCAGATACAGAATCTCAACATTGATTGTCCTGCTGGGTGTAATCACAAATTAAAAGTGATGAAGACCTCCCAAATTATATATTATTGTTTTTGGAAACATTTGCAAATAGCTGCAAGCGTGCAAGGATTAATGACAAAGGAAAGTAAATACATATTTTTTTACTGTGTTATTTGTTCTCCTCTCCCTCTGTTTGCCTCTACATTTCTATTAAAAATGGGCCTTTACTGGAATGGGAAATATGTTTCCATTCCCAAAGTGAGGAAAATAATGAACATAATAATAACCAGAAGTATCATAAACACACACAAAAGCATATAAAGAATAGACATTCCCAAGTTATACTATCTCTGTCTCTCCCCCTTCTTCCCCCATTTGTTCCCCTAGTCTTCCTCACTCTTTCTCTCTGTCTACACATTGTGGTACTGTCAGCCTCGTGAGGCTTTTTACAGCTTAACCCCACTCAGTGCACTCCCTTTCTCTTATCCACCCTCTCTTCCTCTTTCCCTCCTTTATTCATCACATGCTCTGTCGTCTTCCTTTTCTCTCCATTACTTCCTCTTTCTTTTTCTTTTCTTTCTCTCATTCTCCATTTGTATCTATGTTCATCTATCCATTCATTGCTCTCTTTCTCTGTCCTCCTCTGTCTCCCGATCTAGGCTCTGCTCATAGACTCATATGGAACAGTGCCGGAGGGAGAGCAAATGAGATTCAGTTTCTGCCTGATGATGCCACTTACCCATTAACTATCTGCAGCAAACATGTAACCCTGAACAGAGCACTCCCTGCTTCCTTCTACCATTCATGTCCAGCCCCTTCCCCCTCCCTTTCTCACTGTTTCCCACCCTCTCTTCCTCTCTCCCTCCATCTCCCCCTTTCTGTCTGTCGCTCAATCACACACACACACACACACACACTCAGCTTGGAGAGAATGAGAGGATAAATGCACAGACAGGAAAGGGAGAGAGAGAGAGAGAGAGAACGTGGGGGGAGAAGGACTGAGAGTGTGAGAGAGACTATCCAGCACTCAGTCCTTCAGCTTCCAGGGAGACGAGAGAGAAACTGCAGAGCCATACCGCTACAATCTCCCTGACTGCTGGGATTTTGGAACTCCTTCACTTTTTATTTGTTAACTTTTTTCACATGGTTTCCTTATCTTTTCATCATCACATTTAATTTTGAATTCTGAAGTGGAGGACCTGGCTGTTACTTTTTGCGTTCTCTCGGATATTTGCGCGACACTGGAGCTCTCTGGTCTTCACTGATCTGCGTGCTGTGGACCAGGGACCTCTCTATCCCTGCCCTGCTCCTGACAAGGCATCGTGGAGCGGCTGCTTGTCGTCAGGGCTGGATTGTCAGGGCTGGGTCTATTCCTGCTTCTTCTTTGCGGGGATTGACCCTAGGAGGTGTGGGATTGGTTGCACTCCAGGGACTCTCCTGAAAAGCCTGCCCAAGGTGAAGGAAAGGAAGGACGACGCTGTGGCCCCACAGAACTGAAAGAGCTGCCCCCCTCCTAACCCCAAGACGCCCCATCCCACTGCAGCATGGATCTCCCCCCATTTAGAGGTAGGTGCCACCCCCCCCTTTAAAATATTGTACACATATCTATTTTATGAGGAAAACAACACTAAAAGCATGTAGCGAAGGGGCTTTTACTGGACTCTCACATGTATTCTTTATATTCAACTTAACTGTTTGTGGAAGTGGTCTGGTTTATGTGGTTTCATCTGTGGCATTACTTTTTAAAGGGTTTTGACGTTGCAATATTGTGTCATGTAACTGGCTTGGTGTGTCTAACTACAATAGTTTGGTTTTGAGTGATGAAGTATGGTGTGAAATTAGTTTTGTGTTTGGTATGGTGTTGTATGTTGTGGAAAGGGTTTGGTGTTTGGGATGTTGTGGAACTGGTTTGGTGTTTAGGATGGTGTGAAACTGGTTTGGTGTTTCAGATGATATAGTGTGGTGTGGAACTACTACGACATTGTATTCTGAGGTATGGTACAGTATAGAACTGGTTTGGTGTTTGGTATGGTGTTTGTACTGTAGATTGGTATATGTAAGTGGGATGGGGACATGTGGGGTTGTCATTGATTGTTCTCAAGGTCGGATACTGTATGTCAATACCTATCTCCGCTGGGCCCGAATGGAGGGGTGGATGAATGAGTGATGGAGGGATGGAGCGATGGCCAGAGGAGCTAATGCATTGTTTAATGCACATCAACCACAAACTGTTGGAAGAGCAAACCTCAATGTCCTTTATGAAGAGAAAAAAAAATACTGGTTGCTTGAAATAATGTATTTTCAGTGTATATATTATATATACACAAACATGCACATACACACACACACACATATATACAAAAAAAGTATTTGATACATTGGCGATTTAGCAGGTTTGCCCACTTACAAAGCATGTAATTTTTTCATAGGTACTCTTCAACTATGAGTGACGGAATCTAAAACAAAAATGATGAATTAAAATTATTTCATGTAATTAATTTGCATTTTATTGCATGACATAAGTACATGATACATCAGAAAAGCAGAACTTAATATTTGGTACAGAAACCTTTGTTTGCAATTACAGAGATCATACGTTTCCTGTAGTTCTTGACCAGGTTTGCACACACTGCAGCAGGGATTTTGGGCCACTCCTCCATACAGACCTTCTCCAGATCCTTCAGGTTTCGGGGCTGTCGCTGGGCAATACGGACTTTCAGCTCCCTCCAAAGATTTTCTATTGGGTTCAGGTCTGGAGACTGGCTAGGCCACTCCAGGACCTTGAGATGCTTCTTACGGAGCCACTTCTTTAGTTGCCCAGGCTGTGTGTTTCAGGTCGTTGTCATGCTGGAAGACCCAGCCACGACCCATCTTCCATGCTCTTATTAAGGGAAGGAGGTTGTTGGCCAAGATCTCGCGATACATGGCCCCATCCATCCTCCCCTCAATATGGTGCAGTCGTCCTGTCCCCTTTGCAGAAAAGCATCCCCAAAGAATGATGTTTCCACCTCCATGCTTGACGATTGGGATGGTGTTCTTGGGGTTATACTGATCCTTCTTCTTCCTCCAAACACAGCGAGTGGAGTTCAGACCAAAAAGCTCTATTTTTGTCTCATCAGACCACATGACCTTCTCTCATTCCTCCTCTGGATCATCCAGATGGTCATTGGCAAACTTCAGACGGGCCTGGACATGCGCTGGCTTAAGCAGGGGGACCTTACGTGAGCTGCAAATTTTAATCCATGACGGCGTAGTGTATTACTAATGGTTTTCTTTGAGATTGTGGTCCCAGCTCTCTTCAGGTCATTGACCAGGTCCTGCTGTGTATTTCTGGGCTGATCCCTCACCTTCCTCATGATCATTGATGCCCCACGAGGTGAGATCTTCCATGGAGCCCTAGACCGAGGGAGATTGACCGTTATCTTCAACTTATTCCATTTTCTAATAATTGCGCAAATTGTTGCCTTCTTACCAAGCTGCTTGCCTATTGTCCTGTAGCCCATCCCAGCCTTGTGCAGGTCTACAATTTTATCCCTGATGTCCTTAGACAGCTCTCTGGTCTTGGCCATTGTGGATAGGTTGGAGTCTGTTTGATTGAATGTGTGGACAGGCGTCTTTTATACAGGTAACAAGTTCAAACAGGTGCAGTTTATACATGTAATGATTGGAGAACAGGAGTGCTTCTTAAAGAAAAACTAACAGGTCTGTGAGAGCCGGAATTCTTACTGGTTGGTAGGTGATCAAATACTTATGTCATGCAATAAAAAGCAAATTAATTATTAAAAGATCATACAATATGATTTTCTGGATTTTGTTTTAGATTCCGTCTCTCACAGTTGAAGTGTACTTATGATAAAATTACAGACCTCTACATGCTTTGTAAGTAGGAAAATCTGCAAAATCGGCATTGTATCAAATACTTGTTCTCCCCACTGTATATATGTGTTCAAAAGTTGGGGTCACTTAGAAATGTCCTTGTTTTCAAAAGAAAAGCAAATTGTTTTGCCCATTAAAATACTTTTTTTTTGTCCAGAAATACAGTTTACACATTGTTAATGTTGTAAATGACAATTGTAACTAGAAGCGGCTGATTTTCAGTGGAATATCTACAGAGATGTACATAGGCCCATTATCAGCAACCATCGGTTCTGTGTTCCAATGGCACATTGTGTTTGCTAATCCAAGTTTATCATTTAAAAAGGATAATTGATCATTAGAAAACCCTTTTGCAATTGGTAGCACAGCTGAAAACTTTTGTGCTGATTAAAAAAGCAATAAACCTGGCTCTAACCATAATAGAAAGAGGAATTGGAGGCCCTGGTGCACAACTGAGCAAGAGGACAAATATATTAGTGTGCATAATTTGAGAAACGGATGCCTCACAAGTCTTCAACTGGCAGCTTCATTAAATAGTACCGACAAAACACAAGTCTCAACGTCAACAGCGAAGAGGCGACTCTGGGATGCTGGCCTTTTTGGTTGCAAAGAAAAAGTCATATCTCAGACTGGGCAATTAAAAGAAAAGATTAAGATGGGCAAAAGAACACAGACACTGGACAGAGAAAGACTGGAAAAAGTGTTATGGACAGACAAATCTAAGTTTAAGTTGTTTGGGACACAAAGAAGACAATTTGTGAGAGACAGACCAAATGATAAGATGCTGGAGGAGTGCTTGAAGCCATCTGTCAAGCATGGTGGAGGCACTGTGATGGTCTGGAGGTGTTTTGGTGGTGGTGAAGTGGAAGATTTGTACAGGGTAAAAGGGATCTTGAAGAAGGAAGGTTATCACTCCATTTTGAAACACCATGCCTTACACTGTGGATGGCGCTTGATTGGAACCGATTTCATCCTACAACAGGACAATGACCCAAAGCACAGCTCCAAACATTTAAGTATATATACAGTGGGGAGAAGAAGTATTTGATACACTGCTGATTTTGCAGGTTTTCCCACTTACAAAGCATGTGGAAGTCTGTAATTTTTATCGTAGGTACTCTTCAACTGTGAGTGACGGAATCTAAAACAAAAATCCAGAAAATAAAATGTTTAAGTAATTCATTTGCATTTTATTGCATGACAGAAGTATTTGATATATCAGAAAAGCAGAACTTAATATTTGGAACAGAAACCTTTGTTTGCAATTACAGAGATCATACATTTCCTGTAGTTCTTGACCAGGTTTGCACACACTGCAGCAGGGATTTTGGCCCACTCCTCCATACAGACCTTCTCCAGATCCTTCAGGTTTCGGGGCTGTCGCTGGGCAATACGGACTTTCAGCTCCCTCCAAAGATTTTATATTGGGTTCAGGTCTGGAATCTGGCTAGGCCACTCCAGGACCTTGAGATGCTTTTTACGGAGCCACTCCTTATTGCCCTGGCTGTTTCGGGTCGTTGTCATGCTGGAAGACCCAGCCACGACCCATCTTCAATGCTCTTACTGAGGTAAGGAGGTTGTTGGCCAAGATCTCGCGATACATGGCCTCATCCATCCTCCCCTCAATAGGGTGCAGTCGTCCTGTCCCCTTTGCAGGAAAGCATCCCCAAAGAATGATGTTTCCACCTCCATGCTTGACGATTGGGATGGTGTTCTTGGGGTTATACTGATCCTTCTTCTTTCTCCAAACACTGCGAGTGGAGTTTAGACCAAAAAGCTAAATTTTTGTCTCATCAGACCACATGACCTTCTCCCATTCCTCCTCTGGATCATCCAGATGGTCATTGGCAAACTTCAGATGAGCCTGGACATGTGCTGGCTTGAGCAGGGGGACCTTGCGTGAGCTGCAAATTTTAATCCATGACGGCGTAGTGTGTTACTAATGGTTTTCTTTGAGACTGTGGTCCCAGCTCTCTTCAGGACATTAACTAGGTCCTGCCATGTAGTTCTGGGCTGATTCCTCACCTTCCTCATGATCATTGACGCCCCACGAGGTGAGATCTTCCATGGAGCCCCAGACCGAGGGTGATTGACCGTTATCTTCAACTTATTCCATTTTCTAATAATTGCGCTAACAGTTGTTGCCTTCTCTCCAAGCTGCTTGCCTATTGTCCTGTAGCCCATCCCAGCCTTGTGCAGGTCTACAATTTTATCCCTGATGTCCTTAGACAGCTCTCTGGTCTTGGCCATTGTGGAGAGGTTGGAGTCTGTTTGATTGAATGTGTGGACAGGTGTCTTTTATACAGGTAATGAGTTCAAACAGGTGCAGTTAATACAGGTAATGAGTGGAGAATAGGAGGGCTTCTTAAAGAAAAACTAACAGGTCTGTGAGAGCCGGAATTTGTACTTGTTCAAATACTTATGTCATGCAATAAAATGCATATTTCTTATAAAAAAATCATACAATGTGATTTTCTGGATTTTTTTTTTAGATTCCGTCTAAAAAAAAAATACAGACCTCTACATGCTTTGTAAGTAGGAAAACCTGCAAAATCGGCAGTGTATCAAATACTTGTTCTCCCCACTGTATATTTATATACATTTAAATAACTATAATGATTTTGAGCACGTAAAAAATTTTTTCAGTGTTTTTATTCTTGAGAATTCAAGTTGCAGGAGTATTTGGAGGACGAGAGGGAAAGGAAAGGGGGAGGAAGAGTGGGGGATGTTGTGTGGTGTGACTGGTACTACTGTTTGGAACCATTGGCCCATAGTGGAAAGAGGAAATAACTCACTTTATTTGACATTGTGCTGTAAGGGGTGATTTTTCTTTGTCACCCCTACTTCCACAACCTGGTGGGGTTCACACACACACGATTTCCCATGTGCCTCAACTCCTATAATCTCTCTAATCTTATCTCCGTCTTCAACTACTTCCAATCTCTCTCTGCTTCCACATTTTTCCCTGGTCACTATCTACTACTTAATCTTTATTAGTATCTCTCTTTCTGACGTGATCTCCCAGTCTCTCTGTGTGCCTTCCCCCGCCCACCTCTCTGTCTCTGTCTCATTCTTTCCTGCCCGGACTTGCTGGTCTTCAGTGTCTATTTCAGTCCTTCCTGGGGGTCGGATTCATCACATCCGGAATCTCATACAGTTGATTGTCATTCAATCCTTCAGCGCTCCCAAAGGGGACAGAGGGTTGCCCCTGGGTCCCACTGCCTGACAGCTCACGCACAGGGGAGACAGCCGTTGACACACACACACACAGACAGCCTGTGCCCTTATTCATAAGTTAGGGTTGGTTGTTTGTGTGTCAGGGAGCCTTTAAACCACAGTTGGGCCTTAACTGCCAATATGCAAATTTGAAGGGGACGAGGGAGAAGAGGAAAAGGGAGCAAAGAAGAGGGGGATAGAGGGAGACAGAGAGGGCAAGTGGGTAGATTTGGGGGGTGGGGGCAGGGCCAGAGGTCACTGGTGACGAGTTTCATCAGCCACTGTTAGACTCTAACATCGCTACCTCCAATAGTCCATAGCCATGGAAACTGTCTATGCCCCCCCCAACTTCAGTAGATGGACATTAAGCTATGATGACTGTTATTATTTCCCAACACAACTGACTCCCTCCTACTTTTTTTCAGTTTCCAACCCCTCATCACTCTTTCTGTTTTGCACTTCAATTGTGGCTTTGAAGTCCCTCTCCATCCTTTAACTTAGCTGAAAGGAGCCAGAGTCTGATTGTTATTAATAATAATATGCACTGTATGGTCCTCATCCTGTTCCTGCTCCAGATTGGATTACTGGGCCAGGGAGAGCAGTGTGCTGGGGAGCAGGCGCTGGCTGCTGAGAGAGAGAAAGAGCCCCAGGGCAAAGCTACAAGGCCAGGCTCACTCATCACTGATACTCCCCCAGCGCACGGCCCTCTCTTCAGGTTACCTCAGACAGCAGCCTGGCCTAGTGAACATCAGCTCTCTCGCTAACCCTCTCTCTCCTTCTCTCTCTGTCTCTCTGTGACTCTCTGCCTCTCTCACTTTCATATATACAAAGGTCTATAAAGTCACCTGCGCAGTCAAAATGTATAGCCTTTTTCTGTCTTGAAATTAAATCAAAGGAGAATTAGTTAGATTTTATTTTTAAATCTGCACAAGTACTGTAACTCCACATTTTCAAATGTAAAAAATAAGTATGAATAATTATTAAAAATGAAAACGAGAGGCCATGTCAGAGTGAGAGGGCAGGGTTGGTGTTTACTGGAGAAATGTATTGTCTTCCTACCAAACTACATAACCTTCTCCATCTTTCCAAAGTTAAAGAAAAATTATACAAAATGTAAGTAATAATAATAAAAAAATAATTACATAAAAAACTAAGATGTGTAAAATAAAATTATATTGGTCCTGAGTCTAAAGTTCTAAAAAGGTTTTTATCAAAACATCCTATTTTGGTTCTCAGTTTCAAACTTCTATCACAGATATCTTGACTGTGATCGAGTGGTCCAATCTTAGCACTGACGTACTGTACATTTTCTTGAAAATTCTGACTCAACATTTAAATATTGCAGTGAATATTGTCATTTAAAACCTTTAGAACATTCTATCATGTTTGTGTTGAACTATGTAAATGTGTCCCCTCTTCCTTTCTCCATCTCTCTCTTGGTTATATGCCTTGCCCCCCCCCCCCCCACATACGTCTCTTAAGTCACTCCATTGCTCTCTTCTTTCAGTGTCTTTATTTTGCTCTCTTCCTCCCTCTCTCTCTGTATCCCGTGGCCCCTGTATCAATGTACAGTTCCTCCTGTCCGGACCTGAAAAGTGTTGAGGTCTTGGAATTCCTTCTTTTAAGTTCTCTCCAGCTGAGGCTTTTTGAGGGGTGTGGGCACACAGAACAAGCAAGAAGAGGTGAAGTGCTGCACAGATGAGAAGGAGAGATAAAAAAGCTGTTGAAATCAGGAAATGAAACCGGAGTGAGTGTCAGGTTCCCCAGGGTTTGCTTCCGACACCGGTGATAAAAGCAGGTGCAGACACATACGTAAATCTGACTTCCCCGAGCTAGCCAGATACATTGTCATGTTCCTAAATCTATGCTTTCTCATAATAATGACATCTTTTGTCCACTACAATGCCCCTGCCACGCCCCTGCCCCATGCTTCCTGCCACAGGTCCAGGCCCCCAGCCTCATGCCCCCTGTCCAGCTCCATCCCCCAGCCTCATGCCCCCTGTCCAGCTCCATCCCCCAGCCTCATGCCCCCTGTCCAGCTCCATCCCCCAGCCTCATGCCCCCTGTCCAGCTCCAGCCCCCAGCCTCATGCCCCCTGTCTAGCTCCAGCCCCCAGCCTCATGCCCCCTGTCCAGCTCCAGCACCCAGCCTCATGCCCCCTGTCCAGCTCCAGCACCCAGCCTCATGCACCCTGTCCAGCTTCAGCCCCCAGCCTCATGCCCCCTGTCCAGCTCCAGCCCCCAGCCTCATGCCCCCTCTCCAGCTCCAGCACCCAGCCTCATGCCCCCTGTCCAGCTCCAGCCCCCAGCCTCATGCCCCCTCTCCAGCTCCATCCCCCAGCCTCATGCCCCCTGTCCAGCTCCAGCCCCCAGCCTCATGCGCCCTGTCCAGCTTCAGACCCGTTTCTATCCCAAATTTTCAACCACGGTCTGGGTGTGTCAGTTATGTCTGTTACTCACACAGTTGAATGAGAAGAGGGGTAGAAAAAATGGTGGGACTGTGTTGCAAAGAGTGCCTATGTTGTCTCTTACATCAAACTGTACAGACCAGACCGGTGTTTTTGATGGGATGGAGCATGGTGAGTATTTGGAGGGGGAGGGGTGGATTCTGGGTAGTGGGCGTTGTCTTCCCAAACATGGTTACCAAGGCAATTGGTCCCACAAGGACAGGGCTTCCGACCCATTGAGTATGCTTCCTAAGAGCTGACACTTTTAGGAATCATATCGGATGTCGCTTTCTAGATCTGGAGTTCAGTTAAAATAATAGTTTTGCAGGACAGAAAAGAAACACATGAAACAGTAGAACACTGAAAGTTTGACATCAACAGCCCGATAGCTGCTTGAGATACAAATTCTGCCTGATCAGAGCAGATTAAGTTATAAATCCAAGAAGTAGTAAAGCAGATTATCTGTTTGCTCATTAGGACTACAGTCTAGAACAGAGGTAGTCTATTGTTCTCCTAAGGGACTACCTGCATGCAGAATTTGGTAACTGCCCTACTATTACAAATCAGATCCTACCCAGCTGTTTCTCAGGACCCTGATTAGCTTTACAATCAGGCACTGTGCCAGCCACTAATAAAACATCCCCGCAACATCCAAGATCCACCACAGTACTTAACAGTGGGGACGAAGCACTTTTCTTTATGGCTATCTTTCTGTCCACGCCAAACACACTTCTGATGTTTGTTTACAAAAAGCTCTATTTTGGTGTCTTCTGAGCATACAAACTGGTCCTGTTGATGTAAATTGTTGGGGCTTGAATTTGTTGTTTGATGACAACAAACACTTTTTTAATGGCAACCTTCCCAAACAACATATGTTTTTGTAGTTCTGAATTTAGTTTTGAAGACTTTTCTGACCCCAAGACCCAACTAACATCTCCAATTCTCCAGCTGTGATCCTTGGAGATTCTTCGGCCACTCAATCCATCCTCCTCACTGTGTGTGGGGTCAATATAGACACATGTCCTTTTTCAGTTCTACTGTTAACATCTCCAGTTGGTTTTAACTTCTTAATTATTGCCCTGATAGTGGAAATGGGCATTTTCAAACATTGAGCTAGATTCTAATAGCCATTTCCTGATAAAACCTTTTGTCACACATCATTACTGTATTCTTGGGTGTTTCCCATAGGGATGGATGACTATGGGAATTTGGCCTTTGTGTCACCTCATATGTATACCCCAGTGAAACCGGAAGTCATGGTTTAACACTTAATTAAAGGTAAGATTTTTGTGAATACTTAGTTTAACCTCCCGTTTTTCTCATATTTACCATGGTTGCCAATATTAGTGGAGGGCACAGTAGGTTTGAGTAAAGGTCTGATAGATGTGTTGTGAATGTCTGATACAGTAGATGTTTAGTAGAGGTCTGATAAATGCGTACTGGAGGTCTAAATTGTAGTAGTGTTCGGATATGAGTTATGGAGGTCAGATACATGTTCATGTGTATGGGAGGTCTGATAAATGCGTACTGGAGGTCTAAATTGTAGTAGTGTTCGGATATGAGTTATGGAGGTCTGATACATGTTCATGTGTATGGGAGGTCTGATAGATGTGTAGAAGAGGTTTGATACATATATATTGTAGGTCTGATGTGTAGAAGAGGTCTGATGTGTAGTTGATGCCTGATAGATGTGTAATGGAGGTCTGGTGTATAGTGGAGGACAATACAGTGCCAGTCAAAAGTTTGGACACACTTACCTAGAATGCGTGTGTCAAAAATTCTGACTTTTGCTGTATGTGTAGTTGAGGTCTGATAAATGTGTAATGGACATCTGATAAATGTGTAGTGGATGGGTGCCACTCCCTTTGATGTGATTACTCCGTAGGAGATCTCTTCCCTCTCCCTAATTTGAAAATGCATTTTGAGCCTTTAACCTGGGATGCCTTATCTTAACATCATGGCCAGGAGCAATGATGTGTTTGCAGAATTGTGTAGACGTGTGTGTAAATGTTTTAGTGTGTGTGTCTGCTGTGTGTGTGTGAGGGAGGACATATAGTACCTATTGGTGAGAGCATTCGCCTTCCTACTTGTTGTCAGGAGTTCTGCGGCAGCTCCCCGGAAGGCCGCCGGCCGGGGCGGACACTCTGCTGGCTCTAATTGCTGTTCCTGACTATGGATTTCCGTTCCTGGCTAAGTCTTTCCGTCCCTCTATCCGTTTGTCGGACGCTCCTGTCTCTATTCTCCATCTAATCAGCTCATCTAGTGGTATACTTTAAATGCTTCTCAATTTTGTTCTGATTACTCTCCTCTGTCTTCTGTCTTTGGCTGGCGTTTTACTGGGAAAGCAAGGAAACTATCCCTTTTGGTCATTGGGCAAGAGTCCAATAATAACAGAGGAAGAAAGGGCCCTAAAACCAGGACCAAATATACTGGGGTATTGAATTCAACCCAGGGCCCTGAAACCCTGTTGAACACGTAATGCTAATGATCCTGTTGAATCTGTATAAAGTATATCAGACGCTTGGCAATATTTTTGTACGAAACAACTGTAAGTTGTGAAATGTATTCAAGTCAATGAATAAGAGTGTCCAAACATTTGACTTGTGCTGTCTTAAATCTAAAATTACAGCAGCCTCAAATACTGGATTGTTAGAGACAAATAGGAAAGAGTTATTTTAGAATATTTTTTTTAAATGTTCCTGCTATTGTGTAACTGTAATGAGGCAAGCTGACATTTCTGTCAAGTCCAGGATATTGTTTTCTGTGTTTTTCCTGTTTGTCAGAGCAAGGCTAAAACAAAACAAGAGGAACATTAACCATGGCTCTTGCTGCTACCTCGCCCCACAATGACAGCTCAGGATCCAGCAACACTTATCTGATACACTGCCATGTTTTCTGACAATCCATCGCTGATAGTGTGTCACACTCTTCTGATAAACAGGCTGGTGGATCCAATGCCCTTCCTTTCCTTTTAGTCAACGGCTGTCTGTGTCTGTGTGCATCTGTGCGTCTGGTTGCGTCTATGTCTGTCTTTGTATTTCTATTGGTGTGTGTCTATGTATGAGAAAGAGAGAGAGTTGTGCAGGAGAACAGATGCTAAATCACAGACCAGACTAATAGATTTATCTTCTTGGCTGGCTAATAATAGTTCTACTCTCAGCAATGGAGAATCTCAATGGTAACTAGATGTTAACTTTACAAGGAAAGGTACTGGGACTTGCTCTAACTCTTTACAAACAAAATGGTGTGTGGCTGTTTACAGAAACCAGAGAAGTAGAGAAAAGCACAAAAGTTTGGTCTCTCTTGCTTGAACGGTTCAGAAGACACTTAATAATTTAATGCGGATTATGCAAATGTATTCTAATTAATTGAGTAATTTTCAATACACATTGATGAATAGTGAATTGGGAAAGCCTAAATATGTGAAACAAAGTTGGTTTAGTCTCTCAGGCTTGAAATATTCATGATACATTGTTAAGCATAATTAACACAAATTTTGCAAATGTATGCAAATTCAAATCATTCGAATTGTGATAATTGTAAGTTGGGATCACCTAAACATTTTAAAGAAAATGAGTTTGGTCTTGAATTGTTCAAAGGCACTGTATCTACTGTATATGCCTAAGCAAGTCTATGCGCGTTTGTAATAGTCGATTAACGTTTAAGAATGTCATGTTGGGATAGCGTAGACATTAAAGAAATGTGGTTTGGTCTCTGTAGCTTGAAGAGTTGGGAGAGAGAGATATTATTGGTGGGTTAATTCATGCCAATTGTGCAGATGTCCACCATCCAATAGAGGAACAGAAATATTAAACCTGGCTGCACAAAGAATTTGGGAGAAAATGAGAAGTATCAGATTACCTGCTTCCCATGTGTTGTGGATGGTAAGGAGTAACAAAGAGCTGATTGATGTCTTTTATTGGTAAGGAAGGATGAGCTTAGGGATAAATTGGAACAATGTTTCTGAGTGTGCCTTTCTCCTTCTCTTCCAGGTCTCTCTGATGTGCCGTGAGAGGTGTGAGCCCTCCGCCCCCACCCCGACCCCCGCCCCAGTGCCCCTCCTCCCAGAACCAGGATGGACCCTTCCCCAGGCAGGATGGACCTGGATGGGCTGGACCTCCAGCAGGTGCCTGTCCTCTCCTTGGACCAGATCCGCTCCATCCGGGCCAGCAATGACTACGTGGAGCGCCCTGTGGCCCTCGACCATGCCTCTCAGTCCGGTTTTTTCTATGCCCACGACAACCACTATCCCATCACCCATGGACACCTCCATCAAGGCTATCCATCCCATGCTCCACTCCCCCGGAGCCAGAGTCAGCAGCAACACGCCCACCTGGCCCATCTGAGTCGCTCCAGCACAGCCAGCTCAGCCATGTCTCGGACCAGCGCTGCCTCCGATCAGAGACTCCTGGCGGGCCTGACGCCGTCCCATTCCGGCCTGGTCTCGGTGGTGCGCTCCCAGCCCAAAGGAGAACTCAAGCCGGAGGTCTCTCTGGGTAAAGGCCTAGCCAAGGGAGAGGACCTGGGCTTGCACCTGTTTATCTGTGAGCGCTGCGGGAGATGTAAATGCCAGGAGTGCTGCGCGCCGCGGAGCCTGCCGTCCTGCTGGGCCTGCGGGCAGCGCTGCCTCTGCTCTGCCGAGAGTGCTGTGGAGTACAGCACGTGTCTGTGCTGTGTCAAGGGCCTGTTCTACCACTGCTCCGCTCAGGATGACGAAGACAACTGCGCCGACCGTCCCTGTGCCTGCGCGCCAGCCCACGCCTGCGCCCGCTGGGGCACCATGGGCTGCCTGGCGCTGTGTTTGCCCTGCCTCTGCTGCTACCCGCCTGCTAGGCTGTGCCTCTGTATGTGCCAGGGGGCCCACGACCGAGCAACTCGCCCCGGCTGCCGCTGCAGCAACACCAACACGGTGTGCCGCAAGATCTCAGCCTCCAACCCCGGGAACGCCCCCTTCCGCAGCAAGTCCCTGGAGAAGCCTGTATGACAGGGGAGCATCGGATGTAAGCCCTCGCCTAAACAATGCAGTCTCAGTAACAACAATGCCATGACAACGAAATTGCCCCACCTACCGACCATGACCTTTCACCTTACGTACCGTGTGTAATTCTTCTTCTCCTTCCGCTTGGGGAGGAATTACCAAAAGCTTTACCGTAACTGTTGTAATGTACGTGTGGAAACTAAACCTGGTGCTTTTCGCTGTACTGACTGCCGACCTGAACTGTACTGTGTTACTGTGTGGGCTAGTGTAGCATACATTGTATTGTGGCTCCGCTCTGTGTGTGCCTGCCTGGCTAGCCAGACCACTACTCTACCAGACCAACATCACTGTGCTGTGTGATGGGCTAGGGTTCACTCTTTTAGACATGACCTATTTATTATTTATTTATTGGACTTCCTCCTCATCGAGGGAGAGTAAACAGCCAGAGAGAGAGACAAAGAAACAGCGAGACCAAAACAGAGAGCGATGTTGAGACCGAGAGAGAGAAGACCGTGTGTGACTGAGTACAGTGAGTAAGCTACCAGAACAAATCTCAACACAGCCAGTAATAAAAGGGGTAACTGGCAAATGCATATTTCTCACATGAGAGAGAAAGAGATATAGGGTGATCTACAGGGATTCCACGGGGTAGGCCTCCCCACTCCCCCCTCCCTGTCTCCCTGCCGGTATCCTGGAGACGACCAATGAAATGGACATGCAAGAAGTGGCAACGAGACATTTTGTCCGAGGCTGACTCAAAGGGCCTATCTTAATGG
The DNA here is from genome assembly GCF_011004845.1 of Esox lucius. Lineage (NCBI taxonomy): Eukaryota > Metazoa > Chordata > Actinopteri > Esociformes > Esocidae > Esox > Esox lucius. The sequence goes on along the minus strand of NC_047575.1, from coordinate 21,418,796 downwards.
TGGAACAAATACACAAACTCTGAAAATGTCAAATGTATTACTTTTTGACACGCCAATAAGGGACCATGATGCACCAGGAGTATCTAAAGTGATTAAGCTCATTTGATATGGAAAGCACTGTGAGATATAGGTGGACTATCTGTAGTGTTCCCCAGCTGTCTGATTAACTAACAGACCTTATGACCAGGTATTGCGTGGGTGTGTGTGTGTGCATGTGCTTGTGTGTTTGCACGAGCATGTGTATGTATATGTGCACAAGTATTGGTGTGTTTGTGTACTGTGTGTTAGTGTGTATTGTTGCCTGTGTATTATTCAGTATATACAATGCCCTTCTTAATTATTGTGACAGAGAATCATTTGTTCTTCTGTTGGCTTCATATTTTAAAACATAGGATTTGAAATGAAACAATTACTATAAGGTTAAATAATGGATTCGCTTTTATTTGAGGGTATGTGTGTACACATTGTTTTCATACAACCGTTTTCATACAGAGGTACACGTATTTCAGAGCACCAAAAGTATTGAGACTATTGTCTTGATTCTGCTTGGTCAGTTCGATTTAGTCCCATCAGTTGGACTGACATAAGAGAGTTGTCAGGAACTAGTCTTCAGTCTAGGCTTAGAAGTTGCCTTTGTCTACTATTGTTGTTTGTCAACATTAAAAATATTAACGTGTCTATGAAAGTAAAAAAAGCCATTATGACAAATTATACAAAGACTAACAGGTATGCAGCTAAAAACAGCTTTAGTCTACAGCATACCACCTCACCTGTAAAATATGATGGAGAAAGCTGATAATTTATACTTTAACTTCATAATAATTGTTTGCTAACAAATCCAAACTTTTGGACTATAGAGCCAAAATAATAAAAAAATGTTGGGCACGGTGTATATTGTATGTGTAGATGTGTGTGTGTGTGTGTGTGTGTGTGTGTGTCTGTGTGTGTGTATGTCCCTTTCTGCAGCAGTATGTGTTGGGCCTGTGTATTTGCCATCAGCTGGAGCCTCCTGTTTTGTTTTTAGTGGAGCTGCTTCAGAGGCCCAGAGTCTGGTCAGGTTTCCTCTTCACGGCAGGCTGACGCCAGCCTCCCCCAGCCCCTCACTGCCTGCCTCATCCCTGCGCCACCCCTCCTCACCTCTACTGTCTCTTCCCATCCCTAACCCTCCTAGGCCTCCCCAGGCCCGTGATTTCCTTCCGCTGTCCTCCTGCATCCATCTGATTGTTTTGTGAAAAGGGACCAGAGACACAGAGCTACCCAACATTCCCAAATGAGTGGAAAATGACTGGGGACAGACCCGGTGTGATGTCACTGTTTTATTGTCCTCCATCCACAACACATTATGCAATCTGTCTGCTTTTAAACTCTCCCGTTACAGGTGGAGTGGGGCCGGTTAACACCCTCCACCATCACATCTTAGCACCCCGACCTTGTTCGGCCAGCTCCAAAACCATATGAACGGTGACAGTTCTCCTGGACTTGATATTTGGCTACTTGTACAAATGTATGGAAGTTTGTTGAAGTACAGAGACAAAAAAAAAACACAGTTATTTTCACCGTCCAAATACTTCTCAGTATTTAGTAATTCTGTGGCCTGATACGCTGGCTGTCTTGGCTGTATGATAGCTTCTATATGAGAGGAGTGTATTGGAGGATGGATGAAGGGTTGGTGGAAGAGGGATGACAGCGGGATGGAGAATGGATGGACGGCTGGGGGGTCTGGTTGAGGGGGGGGGTTGGTTATCTAATGCACTGATATCCAAAATTGAGATGTGAAAATAACACACTGTGTCAAGTATGTGTGTGTGCATTTGTATGTGTTTAAGCGCGTGCATGTTGACCTGCACATATACACAGAAACACACACAGACACACGCACAGCCACTCATCCGATTTGTTAAAGTTGCTTTGCTATATTTTTGTATGTACATACGGACTGTTATTGTATACATGTATATATTTTTATTCTTTGTTTTCTCCCCTTTTTATCAATTATTTTCAATGTTTTCTATTATATTGAGCATTTACCTTGAGTCACAGACCTGGAGGAGGACAAGTTCACTTACCATGTGCCTCTTTCATAATGTACCTCAACTTTACGATTTCCTCTATAATTCAGTGCAGGCACACACACATTTCTCAGCCACAGTGTCCCAGGTGAATGGCCGCTCCTCCACAGTCCGTGTAGAGCGCCATCTCCCAGGTGGTCAGGTGTTGCGGGGAGGGCTCAGCGTAGAGGTACTGTACTATACATGCATTTCTACAGAAGAACAATCAAGCAACTCTCTCTGGTGCTGTATGCAGGCTACATGTTAACCACTAAACTTCCCCATGTTGTATTAGTAAGTATTGCTTTGGTACAATTGGCATCTTGTATGTTGTATAAGAATTTAAGGAGAACATGAAATCTATCTAAATGAATATATTATATATATTAAATATACATTTCACACTTATTTTTTTCCGTTGCTGATATTACCAATGTGTCACAGATATTTATTTAATGGTTGCGATGAGAGAACAGTATTTATTTGACAGTGGATGTTGCAGGGATGATGATGACCCTTGTTTTAGGCTTTTTGGTTGGGTGTGGCGGCTGCAGCCCTCAAGGCTAAAGATAACCAATAAAAGGTGTTTCCAAATGTACTGTGTCTGGCTGCTTCTTCTCTGGTGTGTGTGTGTGTGTGTGTAGATTTGGGGGTCCATCAGGGGTCAGGTTCTATGAACAGAGCAGTAATCATATCCTGTTGGAGGGACTGATCAGGCCAATTTCCCTGCAGAAAATGTTCGTGTGTGAGTTAAACTAAAGTTCAGTGTACCAGAGGTCCTCACAAGGACAATAAACCATCAGTGAGAACATCTGGATGCTTCTCACAAATAAAAAGTATATTTTATGTATAGGGGTTAGGATTAGAGTTAGTATATAGGGTAAGGGTCAGGGTTAATATTAAGGTCGTAGTTAAGGAACATAGGGTTGTGGTTGGTTAATTGGTAATCAATTATAGTTTTTCACAAATATAGTGATACCAATGGGTGTATGAGTTTTTTATATATATATGTAGTTTGTGTGTCCCCAGGGGGTGGATGGAGGGTGGGAGGGGCTGAAAGAACCACTTTAATGCACTTTGGTTTGTGCTGAAGAGCTGTAAGGGTGGGTTTTCCAAAGTGAACGCATGGTAAGACAAACACACATACAAAGTCACCACACATCTGTATTCACTCCTTTAAGAAGCCATTAGTGGGAGCTGGCCTTGATTATTTATTTATGGGGCCAACGGAGAAAAGTGAGGGAGTGAATAACCATGGACAAAGACCTGCTCCCACAGAACATTGTTACACCCTGGCCATACACAGACACAAACTGTAGTGCTCAGGTTACAGCAATGCTGTTCCACACACTCTGCCCGTTCTCTCCATACTCAAACATGCTATTTATTTCTCTGTTTGATATGTGTGTGTTTAGATGGAGATAAATAATGTAGTGATATTTCCATTCAGAAGCTTTTACCTCTGTTTTCCATTTGTGTATTTCTACTGTATGAGATTGAGTCTACCAGATAGACTGTTTCTACTGTATGAGATTGAGTCTACCAGAGAGACGGTGATCAATCAGACACACTTCCTTCGCCTCTCTACTCTGACTGTCCAGATCCGCCAAGAGAGATTTCACAATACAGCTGGCTAACAGCTGGAATAATCCATGAGAAACAAAAATGCACTAGCTACTAATTCATATTGTATAACGGCATGCTGTAATATGATAGAAATGGACTGCAGTAAAACAGTGAAATACAGTGGTACACCGCAAGCCAGTGCAACACCAGATCCAATGTCTGATCCATGAGGTAGCATGAAATAAAGAAATTGGTCTCCTTTGTTCAGAATTCTTAAGAGAAGGAAGTGGAGTGGGATGGATAACTCATTATTTGAATTTCAAAATAGACAGTTACACCAAGACACACAATTATCAAATAATACTGGTGTCATTGAATGATAATGTATACCTTTAGGTGATATCCTTAATTCTCTCTGCAACCTGATAGCCTGCAACACCAGTCCGGCTTCATCCTCTCTTCTGTCCTGCCAGTAAGAAGAACAAGCTCAAGAGTAATGCTGCTTTCCTCCTTAACCTTTGACCTTTGTATTAAAGGGGTAGGCGTTTGAGGTCAGGGTGTTTCTCTCCTTGTCCGACCCCCTGGCCGAGCTGCCTTGTGCATCTCCTCTGTGGCCCTTGTTGTTACTATACAGACCCTGTCATAGACGCCTGGGGAGTCATTCTCAAAGCCCTAGTAGAACAAAAGCACCTGTCTGTCAAATCTCCATACAGCTGTCAGTCACAATGAATGAGCCCAAACAGAACATTCCTCTTCTCCGTCTGCAGAGAAAACCAGACCAGTATGTGTGTGTGGGTGTGTTTATGTGTGTGTGTTTATGTGTGCGTGAGTATGTTGGTTTGTCTGTGTAGTTAGCAGTTACTTAACAGGTACAGCTATTCAATAGCTCTGCAACTACAGCTGTCTTATCAGTGTGTAGGTTTCTGCATTTTGTTAATCACCTATAAATTATAGCAGATGGACGTCATCAAACAGCTCTGTGAACTGTTAACCAGAAATTGATAGCGACATTGTCAAATATTGCAACTAAGGACATAGGAGTGAGTTTGATATTTGGGAGGGGACACATTAAGTATTTTTCGCAAAGTGTTCTTATTATTTGGGGGAGCAACTAACCTTCTAATATTGTCCCCTCTGTCCCACCTGATCCTACACCCTTGATTGGAACATTACATTGGTTTCTTTTCACTCATCAGCGTTTACCCTTTGCAAGCAAATTTTTATACATTTGACAGAAATGTTTAAAGGTTGTGGTATTATTTGTACAGAGCTACAATATTACGTACAGTAGCCAACAGTCACTGGTCAAACATGAGCTAGTAATCTTTCTTGGGTTGGCTACAAACTCAGTGATGTCTGTTTTGTTAATTTTTCTTAAAATGTTATGTTTATCTTGTTATTTTATCAATATTTTCTGTTTATCCGTGAAACTAACAAGGCAAAAGCGACTCTTACGTTTGGTTTCTATTTACGTAACTTATCATACTGTACACCTGAACACACAGTGTATTCGGTAGACTGAGAAAATGACTAATGATCACGTTGAATGAAAAAGAGAGACTTGGAGCTATCACTGTGATCCATGTAATCAAAACCATGTGATCCAGCAAGTCTACAACCAATTTAGTTGCTGTTGAGGCCCGTATCAAGGTTGCACAGACAATGGAAGAGACACGTACAGAGGCTACCAAGAAATAGAAGTCATGGCTAGAAGTCATGGCTGCCCTAGTTGAAGCATCTGTATTTCAACTAGCTGTGGACACTGCTTAGGAGCTTCTAAGTGACTTCAATGATGTCAAGACAACCCCTACAGCGCAGTATTGAGTACATTGAAGACAATTTCTCTCATTCCATCAATCAGCTCTGTCAACCTGGGGAAATAGAAACCACAGATGCTGACACTATTTCCTCCGCTACAAATGCTAATACAAGCCGACAAGTCCTTTGCTTGATTTCTCTCCTCGCTGTCACCTCCGACTCGTCACTCAAATTGAAACCACCAATTGAAGCCATGATCCCCTGATGTGAACCATTGGAGAAAACCCAGTGCAACACGCACAACACTCAACGGTGACAGAAAACAAACAGGGTATTATCTATGCATAGTATATGACACATATGAACATGTGACAGTTGAGCTCCAAATATTCAGGGAAAAAATCTTCCGGGCAGGAGAGTGACTTTCCGTAATGCTACTGAAGGACAAGGCCTTTAGTAGTGACTTGGCACTGAGTCGTCAGAACATCAAAGAAAATGTTAGGTCAGTGCACATTGCCACCATGCCGCCTGTACTGACTATGGTTACAATATACATCCAGAATAGGACATTGTTGGAAATAGGTAAGTGGTGGAGCAGGCATAATTGGAGGTCTGGAACTAGCTAATTCCTGGGCTGGTTCACCCAAATGGAGTGGCTTCAGAAACACTGAATTTTATGCACATATCTTAATGGAATCCACAGGATTGATAAGTTAATTGCATGGTGGTAGACTGAAGTCATTGTTTTTTATACCACACTGTTTTGTGATTTGTGTACTAGCCAGTACTAATTTTAAATGATTTTATCTTTTCCATTCATAATTAAACTAAATATTATATAAATATTGTATCACTTAATATTTATCTCTCTTGTGTTTGTTTTGGTGAGGCCCAGGATCCCAATGAACCTGTTGCATTTCTCCACCCTGTGAAATAAACTGGACCTTAATGTTATTTGTCCACGTCCCAGGACAGGACAGCTCCAAGTCTGATGTTTGAGGAATACATGTAAACTCATTCATCTATTCTAAAGCCGCCCTAGCACAGTTCCCTCTTCACTACTTCATCTACTTCCCACTCTTTGGCCCATTCCACTTCTACAGATTACCCCTTTTTGGTATGGCCTCGTGAAAAGGTTGCTGCTGTGTAACCAGGGACATATTTAGGATAGTGTATTGTGATGCTTGGAAAGTCTGGGTCCCTCTCCTCTGTGATTGGTCCTGTCCACTGCAGTTGGAGTAGCATACAGTGGATATAAAAAGTCTACACACCCCTGTTAAAATGCCAGATAATTGTGATGTAAAAGAACAAGACAAAGATTAATCATGTCAGAACTTTTTCCACCTTTAATGTGACCTATAATGTGAACAATTCAATTGAAAAACAAACTGAAATGTTTGAGGGGGAAAAATAAAAAATTCACAATAACCTGGTTGCATAAGTGTGCACACCCTTAAACAAATACTTTGTGGAAGCACCTTTTGATTTTATTACAGCACTCAGTCTTTTTGGGTAGGAGTCTATTAGCATGGCACATCTTGACGTGGTAATATTTGCCCACTGTTTTTTGCAAAAGTGCTCCAAATCTGTCAGATTGCAAGGACATCTCCTGTGCACAGCCCTCTTCAGATCACCCCACAGATGTTCAATTGGATTCAGGTCTGGGCTCTGGCTGGGCCATTCCAAAATGTTAATCTTTTTCTGGCGAAGCCATGCTTTTGTGGATTTGGATACGTGAATGGGTCATTGTCGTGCTGTAAGGTGAACTTCCTCTTTGTCTTCAGCTTTCTAATGGACGCCTGAAGGTTTTGTGATAAAATGCCTAATATTTGGAACTGTTCATAATCCCCTCTCCAGCTGAAGAAAAACTGCCCCAAAGCATGATGCTGCCACCACAATGTGTCACTGTGGGTATGGTGTTCTTTGTTCTTTGGTATGATGTGCAATTTTGTTTTTGCGCCAAACATACCTTTTGGAATTATGGCCAAAAAGTTCAACCTTGGTTTCATCAAACCATAACACATTTTCCCATGTGCTTTTGGGAGACTTGATGTTTGTTTTTGCAAATTTCAGCCGGGCTTGGATGTTTTTCTTTGTAAGAAAAGGCTTCCGTCTTGTCACCCTACCTCATAGTCCATTCATATGAAGAATACGGGAGATTGTTGTCACATGCAGCTCACAGCCAGTACTTGCCAGAAATTCCTGCAATTCCTTAAATGTTGCTCTAGGCCTCTTGGAAGACTCCCTGACCAATTTTTTTCTTGTCTTTTCATCAATTTTGGAGGGATTTCCAGTTCTTGGTAATGTCTCTGTTGTGCCACATCTTCTCCACTTAATGGTGACTGTCTTCACTGTGTTCCATGGTGATGGCAGGTGTGTAATGACTTCTATTTAACATGAGTTTGAATGTGATTGGTTCATTCTGAACACAGCCACATCCCCAGTTATAAGAGGGTGTGCACACTTATGCAACCAGGTTATTGTAAGGTTTTTATTTTTCATTTTCCCCCTTGAAGATTTCAGTTTGTATTTCGTTTGATTTGTTCACATCATAGGTCACATTAAAAGTGGAAAAAGTTCTGATATGATTTATCTTTGTCTCATTCTTTTACATCACAAAGACCTGGCATTTTCACAGGGGTGTGTAGACTTTTTATATCCACTGTATATACTCTGCCTCACTTAACCAACAAGTTTTAGGATTCATAGACAGCTATTGACATTGTTGATCTGGTGAAGGGGTCTCTATAAGGTTTCAATAAAGTGCTGAAATGTGTCTGTAACTACATTGTTTGCCAGTCCATCTGCTTGTATGCCCTCTGTTGTACCGCTTTTCCATATTACTTGTTTGTAGTAATATGGAACACCTGGAGCACCTTGCATAACAAAAATTAGGTTGCAAGATGAAATGTCTTTGTTCATGCTGTTAGGGTCTATCACCCACCATAAAATAGTTTTTACACTCACAAAGGCCATTTGGTTTGATAGATGCCAGTTAAAATGATTTTGAACTTGTGTAGTACACAGATTTGTCATTAGACGGGTTCATTAGAATGGTCCCTGGCAGCCTGAGAAGGTTCAGCTCCTTTGCTATATCCTTTGTATCCATGGGTTGGCTTCTGGGAAATTAGTGTCAGTAGTCTATATAGACCAGGATGTCCTCTGGCAGATTTTGGCAACGGAACCACCAAGTCCTTGGCAATTATTTCTTAGTTTTCTCAATGATGCAGTGGTACCATGGGGTTTGTCCATGTTGGGGGCATTTGTCTTCTGCACTGTTCAGTTTTTTGAAGCTGCTTCTGAACCATGTTACATTTGTTTTGGGGACCACCCGAAGACCAACAGGACAGATTTTCTTTTGGAACCTGGCCTACCTGCATAGATTTAGTTCTGAAAGCTGAAACATTAGAGCAAAAAAACTCATAAATGTATTCATGCCTCTTGCATTTTTTCCCCTAGATTCACCTCCATTGCAATACAGAGTATTTATGTTGACTCAAACTGTGTGGTACTGTCTGGTGTCACCATGGATACAGATAACTGATAATGACTCTGGGGAACTTTAGCTTGTTCACCAATCTGCTTGAATCCACAGAACTTTGGGTGCAGTGTCACACCTGCGATTGGTAACATATATTGTCACAGGGGCCACCACTTTCAAACTGGCAGCTTTGCTGCATGAAGAAACCAAAAAGTTAGAGGACCTGTTTGATGGGACTTTGGAATTTGGACAATGCAATCACCGAAAGACCACAAGTTCCTGCTGGTCACATGCTGATAGAGCTTCCACTTTGTTCTCTGGTCAGGCTGGGTACTAGCTGTTTACATTTATAATTAGTTATCATATGAAGTCCCTGCCAGATGTTTGACCCATTGAGATAAGGTTTTTGTTTGCCCTTATTCATAATTGTTCTCTTCTCAAATGTTAAATGGAGGTCTATTAATGCTGACCCTTATTAATAAACGACTTTTAAACTATATAAAGTGTAAACCTAGTTTATTTTAGTTTTAAACTTGTACAGGGAATGTGGGTAAATATAGTAAACCTCCAACCCTCAGTCCCACCACCCATGCTCTGTCATGCTGCTCAGGGCTTTCACAGCAGGCTCCTGAGCCTTGCGTCCTGGGCCTGTGTGTGTGTTAATCAGCTACAGGGCTGCAGTTGAGGGGTAGGAGCTGTTGACATGTGGAGGTGTCATGGAGGGGTAGGCGCCAGAGAGGACCCAGAGGGGCAAGAAAGGGTACATTGGGGCCGTCCCGAGAAGCGCCTGACCATGTGCTGCTCAACAAAAAACAGAAAGGAGAAAGAGAGAAGAGGGAGGAAGGAGAGGGGTGATAGGCAGGAAAGAGGAGGAGAGGCTGAAGAAAGTGGAGTGACAGAAATGACAGGGGGAGTAGAGGGGGAGAGAGGAGAGAATGAACAAAGACAGAGGATAGAGAGGAGTCAACAAAGCATTTAACCTAAGCTGCTCCTAGGTTGTTGTTGTAATTAAGAATGTGTTCTCAGTCCCCTTACCTGGGAAGGGAGAGTATAATAGTAGAACACTATAGTAGCATTACCAAGTGTGAAAACCAGCTCTTTCCATTTACACATTTTATTTCTGGGCTTATCTTTAAATCCCGACTGTTCTTCCATATCGTCTCTGACAAGTGCTTTGGGCACAGGAGTCACCAGATATACTGGATCTTTTTTCTTTACTTCGGGCAAGTGGGACCAATGGCTAAACTGACCCCTTTAACACAACACCACCGTTGGCCTGGATGCCAAGGGAATCAGACAGGACAAGCTTTGAAGACTCTTATTTCTCTCTCTTTGTGTGTTTGTGATTTGTTTGTGAGGGAGAAGAGGCTTCGCTGCTGTGGCTGGTGGTTGCTCTGTGTGGAATGTGTGTCAGGGAGGGAGGGAGGGATGGAGGGGTGGAGGGAGGGATGGAGGGAGGGAGGGGTGGAGGGAGGGATGGAGGGGTGGAGGGAGGGATGGAGGGAGGGGTGGTAAACAGCCGAGAGGTCGCTGCACATCTGCGGATCCCTCCCCCTCTCATGTGTGTGTGTTTATGTGTGCATGTGTGTGTATGTCGGGAATGGGGAATTTCCTACCTCCTTCACTCCCTTCTTGCCCTCTTCTTTGCATCCTTACTTACCTCCTTCCTTACCTTCCTCGCTCACTACTGTCAAAAAACCGGAGCGATACTCTAGAGCAGTTAATATTTTCATTCAGAACTTGCTGTAATCAGGAGTAAAAACAACAACTATTGACAACTTAGCTTCCCTCACTCCTCCAGAGATGTTAATGCGCGTGTCCAAAGTCAGGCTGACATTTTAACGATACAAAACCCATGTAGAACATAAATATCTGCAACAATGAGGTTTCAGTGTAAAATGCTTAAAAATAGAAATATTATAATGATAAATAATGATAGTGATTGTTAAAAAAATTGGGATTTTTGTTGAATAGAGAGAGGGAAAGGAAAAAGTTGGAGTTGTTGAGTAGATTTTTTTTTTAAAGAGGAGACAGAGGAAGAGGGAAGACACTGTATATGCATGCATGCATGCGTGCGTGTGTGAGTGCAGACAGCTGGAAAAGGAGATGATGGGAATGGTATCTCAGAGGTCAGGGGTTAGCAGAGAGGTTTAACACACTTCCTGCTGCTGCTGCCTGGATGAAAACACTCCTCTCCTACTTTCCTCTCTCTGGAATTCATCCACTGCTAACAACTACTTTAGTCAACTACTTTCCTCTGCAATTTCCCTACTATCTCTGTCCCTGTCTCTTTCTGCTTTACCATTCACAACACTCTTCATTCTACCCTCAACCAAGCCGTTTCTGCTCTTTTTCTAACCAAGCCATTACAATTCTAACCCTGATGCAGCCATTACTGTTCTATTCTTCCATTTCAGTTCTATCCCTCACCAAACCATTACTGTTCTATTCCTCCATTTCAGTTCTGTCCCTCACCAAACCATTACTGTTCTATTCCTCCATTTCAGTTCTATCCCTCACCAAACCATTACTGTTCTATTCCTCCATTTCAGTTCTGTCCCTCACCAAACCATTACTGTTCTATTCCTCCATTTCAGTTCTATCCCTCACCAAACCATTTCTGTTCTATAACTCACCCAGTCATTTCTGTTCTATAACTCACCCAGTCATTTCTGTTCTATTGCTCACCCAGTCATTTCTGTTTTATCGCTCACCCATCCTTTTCAGTTATTTTCCCTCACCAAGCAATTTCTTTCTGTCCATCCATTTCTGTTCTATCGCTCACAAGCCTTTTTGTTCTATCCACCCAGTTACATTCTGTCACTCAACATGCCACGTCTGTCACCAAACCATTTCTGTTCTATCTGTTCCTGCACTTTTAAGTACAGCACTCGCCCATCCTGTCACTCTATCTCTCTGTTCATAATGCTCTAGTACCTCTCTCTGTGCCCTCAGCCAATCAATAAGCAGCATCGGGGTGCATCCTGCCCTGTCTATAGATCTGTCCTGTCAATCCATGCAGCCTGGCCCGGCAGGCTTCTCCACAGCGGAATCGCTACAGGGAGCGCACAGTGAACCCGGCCCCAGTCCCACAGTGTATTGAGTGGGTGCCATAGTGAAATGTTACTGGGACTACAGTATATTGGTTGGTGCTGTACTGAAATGCTTCATGGTAAGTTGCCCCATCGCCACACTCATGTCATGTCAGTCTATCTCAGCAGTGAGTTTATTGAGTGTGTGCCACCGTGGGCTGTTCAGAGAGACACGTGAGTCAGGCAGAGAGGCCACACAGCCACGCGGATGATGTCCTGTGGATCATGTCTGGGATTCACTGGAACAGGATGTAAATCCTGACTGCTGAAGGGTGCGTGAGTGTGTGTGTGTGTGTGTGTGTATGCCTCTTTTTCAGTGAGAGGAAATGTTTTGTGTGTGTGTGTGTCATTGTACTCCTCGCAGATGTTCTTGATTGTGGCTCTGTATTATCCTCCATAACTCTGACAACCCCAAACCCCCCCCCCCCCACCCTCCAGTTGGGGGATACGGAGCAGACCTGCGTTTACCAAATATTTATTTTGGTTGACATACTTTATCTGCATTTGATCAAGGTTGTCGGATGCAACAGAACCATGGAAAAGACCAAAAACATCCAAACTTCCCCATTTGCTGGCTCACTCCATCAACCAACCTAAATGGAAAGAAGACAACTTGTAAATGAACCCTGGTGTGACAGAACTGGGAGATGGAGGAGGAAGGCTAGCTGGGGCGGGATGATTCTCACAGTGATGGAGCTGATCTGGGGTCGGGTCCTCTGAGGGTTCCCGCATTTCCCAACCAGTTTGTTTTTGCTTAAGTGCTTGGCGTGCTGCCATCCCCCTGGATCCTGGGCCCTGTCTGGAACTGGGTCTGTATCTGGATGCCGCACCCCAGACATTATAAGAGACCCAGATGTTCATGTTGTTCACTTGAACAGTGTTCTGTTGCTCCATGGCTAGTCTGTATTCAGCTCCGCTATGCACTGTGAAGGCATTCTCTGGATGTGACATTCTCCATCATTGTTCCAGTCCTGAAAAAACTGGTGTCCTGCCTGAACAACTACACAGCTGTAGCACTCACCTGAGCCATGATGAACAGTAGAGTTTGCCTACAGAGCCAGCAGTTCCCTTTCTCTGTGTTGGCACTTTACCCCTAGGGTGCTGCAAGGATATATACTGTCACAACTTCTCTACTCACTCTACACCAACAACTGTATGTCTCTTTCAAAGTTTGCATATGACGCCACTATGGTCAGTCACATCACCAATGGAGATGAACCCACATCCTGTGTTGAGGTCAATTTGCTGGTGGCCTGGTGCAATGAAATTGACCTGAAACTTAACACAGACACAAATGGAAGGGTGGTTGTTGACTTTTGGAAACACCCCCTCCCCAGTTTTTCTGCAGTCAGAAGTGTATTTATTTCCTGCCAATAACTTTCTTATTTTCTAAATTATATGATATTTAATTGACATCAAGAGACTAGACTTATTTTCCAAGTATCATATGAACATCAAAATAATTTGATGAACTTTCTAATATTAACGATTTTTATTACTAGTAAAATGAAAGCTTCAGTTATTGTTCAGGTATATTAATTTATTGCATAAATTGGATGAACCTATACTTTACAGCAACAATTATAAATTTAATAACTAGAGCTTTCTTCATACAACCATATTAAGACTTAAATGCTGCAAAATCCTCCTGGAACGCCCACAAATGAGCAACTCCAGGCGATGCTGACGTGGCAATCTGGGTTTTCACTTGTAATGTAAATGCGGTCTTCTGCTTGGATAAGAGAACCATCTTGTTCTGTGGTGCGAGGCAACTTTTTTTTTAATCCTGATGCTGTTCACACAAGAATGCATAACTGCCTCATCATTTTGTTTATTTTCATGTAAGTTTCACAGGCAAAAGGCATATCCTAAGGACTGTAACACGTTGTTATTTCATTATGAACTCCATTAGGCTCATATATTCGATGAAAAAGGAAAAAGCAAGTCATGTCATCTGACATTTTACGCTGGTTAGTGCTCTCCAATCTTTGCAGTCTACATTCTTATCTTTTGTTAGGTAATCTCTTGTGATGATGTTTTTAACATAGGCTATTTCAAATAGGGAATAGGTCATTTAAAATGTTGCCCTATTGTCGGTCACTGCACCTCACGGGTTGTGTAACATTTGACAATGAAAAAAAATAGGCGATGGTATCATCTCCTGTCCTAGTTATTAGTAATTCACTGGTGTAATAGGGTCCATGCACAATATCTCCACTTGATTTCAATAGGCATTACACATACTTCTTAATCATCACAGGCTTATGACAGTATATTAGTGGAGCTACAGGGAATGTACAAAAAATCGGAAACACCTAACAATATATTAATATCAAGGATCTAATAAAGAGTAGGGCCACCCTTTGCCTTCAATCAGATCCTTCTTGGAATGCTGTCATACAAGTCTTGAACTGTATAGTGTGTTATTGCCCAATTCTTCAAAAAGAAAAGACTCCAGTTCTTTGAAGTAGGTGGAAATTCACTCTACGCACCAGAACATCCCATAAAGGTTGAATTATGTTCAGATCTGGTGATTAGTGAGGCTGGGGAAGGCATTTGACATCATTCTGGTGTTCATAAAGCCATTCTTGAATTTTTTTAGCTGTGTCCCTGGTTCACACTTTAAGCCGTATTCACATTACAACGTATATCATTACAACATTTGTCTCATTCTTGTTCTGCTACTGGTCAGAAGAGTAGATAGTTGGAATGTTCCATGGAGTTTGCAGGACAGAGGCTCAGAGGTGATGGAACAAACTACATACATACATACACATACATCTTCTTCCACTTCATCCGGGGCCGGTTCGCGGGGGCAGCAGTCTAAGCAGAGATGCCCAGACTTTCCTCTCCCCGGGGTCTCCTCCCGGTGGGACGGGACCAGAACACCTTCCCAGGAAGGCGTTCCGGAGGCATCCGAAACAGATGCCCAAGCCACCTCAGCTGACCCCTCTCGATGTGGAGGAGCAGCGGCTCTACTCTGAGCTCCTCCCGGGTGACCGAGCTTCTCACCCTATCTCTAAGGGATCGCCCAGCCACCCTGCGGAGAAAGCTCATTTCGGCCGCCTGTATCCGGGATCTTGTATGCGGGATCTTGATCTTGTCCTTCCCTCACTCATAGGTGAGAGTAGGAACGTAGATTGACCGGTAAATCGAGAGCTTCTTTCTTCACCACGACAGACCGATACATCGACCTCATTACTGCAGAAGCTGGACCGATCCGTCTGTCAATCTCCCGTTCCATCCTTCCCTCACTCGTGAACAAGACCCGTAGATACTTAAACTCCTCCACTTGCGGCAGGCACTCTCCACCAACCTGAAGTGGGCAAGCCACACTTTTCCCACTGAGGACCATGGCCTCAGATTTGGAGGTACTGATTCTCATCCCCACCGCTTCACACTCGGCTGCAAACCGTCCCAGTGCATGCTGAAGGTCCTGGTTTGAAGGGGCCAACACGACAACATCATCCGCAAAGAGCAGAGACGAAATTGTGTGGTCCCCAAACCTGACACCCTCCGGCCCCTGGCTGCGCCTAGAAATTCTGTCCATAAAAATTACGAACAGAACCGGCGACAAAGGGCAGCCCTGCCGTAGTCCAACATGCACTGGGAACAAGTCTGACTTACTGCCGGCAATGCGGACCAAGCTCCTGCTTCGGTCATACAGGGACCTGACAGCCCTTAGTAAAGGACCCAGGACCCCATATTCCCAAAGCACCCTCCACAGGATGCCGCGAGGGACACAGTCGAATGCCTTCTCCAAATCCACAAAACACATGTAGACTGGTTGGGCAAACTCCCATGAACCCTCCAGCACCCCGTAGAGGGTATATAGCTGGTCCAGTGTTCCACGGCCTGGACAAAAACCACAGTGTTCCTCTTGAATCCAAGGTTCTACTATCGGCCGAACAAGGCACAGATGACAAGACTAAACTAAACAGGTGAAACCACTAAACACAAGGACTCCAAACTGAACATAAAGACACACAGAACACCAAGGCGAAGGCTCTGCCTCGGGATGGGAACGGGAGCGGGTGGAGGCTCTGCCTTGGGAAGGGAACTGGGAACGCGAGCAAGTGGAGGCTTCCCACAGGAATGGGATCCCGAGCTGGTGGCGGAGGCGATTCAGGAGCCGACAGGGGATCAGGAGCTGGAGTAGATAGCAAAGGATTAGGAGGCTATAACCTATCTTCACATACTATATTTAGCATATATGGACCAATGTTTTATCTCAGCCAAGCCAGTACATCAAAAAACATTGCTGCTATTGACCAGCAAACATGTTCAGGGGTGTGGTATTGTGCATTTATGCACACATCTCCTACAATAACAGTTCTACTTGTTACATATGTTGATAATGATAACAAAAAAATTACTGCAAGCAATTTTTTTTCAACCACACAGGGGTTCTGTTGAGGTTTTCCACATTTGCAAGCTCACTGTGCTCACCCTGTTTAAGTGAGAGCCTCGAAAAGAGGTAAACAAAAAGTCCACCACCTCATGACCCCATGTACCCATTAACTCAGCCATAACAGTTTTTCAGAAAATTCTAAATTTGGGAACATTCTTCAAATATTATGAGCTCTAAATAAGTTTAAGGCCTTTAGCATTCACTAAGCTAGCAAGCAAGCTCAATGCCATTTCAGGTGCTTACAAGTATGGGGTTATTATTTCAGTTACATTTTATGCATTCTGCTAAGGTAAGTATCCTAAGGTAAGTATCCTAGCAAATACTACAGAGATGCTATCTTGTGTTAGCTAGTTAGTTAGAGTTAGTTAATGCTAGCTAACATACAAATTGTATTTACTATGTCAGTTAGCATTAGCTGACGTTATTATACAATTAAGCACCACTCCGCTTTAACTAACATTAGTTGGCGTCAGCTAATGTTGTATTAGGTAAAGCATATATGTTGCAAAAGAATGTAGCTAGTAACACTAATAAGCGTTATCTAACGTTGTTTCAAAAACAGTACAGAGATTAGGACCAAACAACAGGTTATCATGAGCTGACGCTAGCTAACAAATAAAACAATGTTTGTAGATTTGGTGGTTATCATGTTTGATAGAAAAATGTATTAAAGAAAACCATGTCCATGTACTTATCCATTTTGCCAAAACATTTACAAGAATATATTGTGCTACACGTACAGATCTACAAAACGTTCTAAAGAGATTAGGAGTAGTAGGACATGCATTTGGCTGGTGTTCCTGGACATGAAAATACATAGGAATTGCTGAGTAAGTTTCTAAGTATTTTGTGATGATTGCATTGCAGGTCAACAGTCTATATTGTTAGCTGACACTCCCACAATGATGCTTGAACAAAAATGAGCTGCATGGTCGTGTTGCCAGAAAGAAGCCTTTACAGCGCCAATGCCACAAAAAAGCCCGGTTACAATATGCCCCACAACACCTTGACATGCCTCACAGTTTCTGAGATTGTAATTTGGATTTACGAGACAAAAATAGAGCTTTATGCTCACAACCACAAGTGCTATGTTTGGAGAGGGGTCAACAAGGCCTATAGTGAACAGAATACCATTCCCACTGTGAAGCATGGTGGTGGTTCACTGATGTTTTGGGGGTGTGTGAGTTCTAAAGGCACGGGAAATCTTGTGAAAACTGATGGCAAGATGAATGCAGCATGTTATCAGAAAATACTGGCAGACAATTTGCATTCTTCTGCACGAAAGCTGCGCATGGGACACTCTTGGACTTTACAGCATGAAAATGACCCTAAACACAAGGCCTAGTTGACCCTCCAGTGGTTACAGCAGAAAAAGGTGAAGTTTCTGGAGTGGCCATCACAGTCTCCTAACCTTAATATCATTGAGCCACTCTGGGGAGATCTCAAACGTGCGATTCATGCAAGACGACCAAAGACTTTGCATGACCTGTTCATGTACAACCCTGTTTCCCGAAACGTTGGGATGCTTCCTAAAATGAAAAAAAAAACAGAATGCAATGATGTGCAAATCATTTATCCCTATATTTAATAAAAAATTGTTCAAAGACAACATATCAAATGTTGAAACTGAATTTGATTGTTCTTGCTGAAATACATGCCAATTATGAATTATGATGCCAGTAACACGTTTCAAAAAAGTTGGGACAGAGGCATGTTTACCATTGTGTTGCATCACATTGTGTTGCATCACCCACTCACAAGCCAAGAGTGGTCCCTGAAGCGTACGATCACACCAGTGTGATCAGACTAGAGTGGTCCCTGAAGCGTACGATCACACCGGTGTGATCAGACTAGAGTGGTCCCTGAAGCGTACAATCACTCCGGTGTGATCAGACTAGAGTGGTCCCTGAAGCGTACGATCACACCGGTGTGATGAGAACGTATTGTTTAGAATGCATCATTAGAACGCCTAGGTACGAGTGACGTAACAATGGCTGGTCAGACCGCGCATTTATTCACAGTTAGGCCTGGAAATAATTGGACAATGACCCAAGTTTTGTTATTTTGGCTGTTTACCAAAATATATTTAAGTTACAGTAAAATTATGAATATGGGCTTAAAGTGCAGTCTCCCAGCTTTACTTTGAGGGTATTCACATCCAAATTGGAGGAAGGGTTTAATATGTAGCCATCTCATTTTTAAGGGACCAAAACTAATTGGACAATTGATTTAAAAGCTGTTTCATAGACAGGTGTGGGCTATTCCCTGATTATTTCTTCATCAGTTAAGCAGGTAAAATGTCTGAAGTTGATTCCAGGTGTGGCATTCACATTTGGAAGCTGTTGCTGTGAACCCACAACATGCAGTCAAAGGAGCTTTCAATGCCAGTGAAACAGGCCATTTTTAGGCTGCACAAAAATAATAAAATCCATCAGAGAGATAACAGAAACATTAGGAGTGGCCAAATCAACAGTTTGGTACATTCTGAGAAAAAAAGATCTGCAACCCAAAAAGGCCTGGACGTCCATGGAAGACAACAGTGGTGGATGATCCTTTCCATGATAAAGAAAAACCCCATCACAACATCCAGCCAAGTGAAGAACACTCTCCAGTGGTAGGCATATCATTATCCAAGTGTACCATAAAAATAAGTCTCAAGAGCAAATTCAAAGGGGTCACCACAAGGTACAAACCATTCATAAGCCTCAAGAATAGAAAGGCCAGATTATACTTTGCCAAAAAACATCTAAAAAAGCCAGCCCAGTTCTGGAACAGAATTCATTGATCAGATAAAACTAAACTCAACTTGTACCAGAATGATGGGAATAAAAAAGTATGGAGAAGGCTTGGAACGGCTCATGATCCAAAGCATACCACATCATCTGTAAAACACGGTGGAGGCAGTGTGATGGCATGGGCATGCATGGCATCCAATGGGACCGGTGCACTAGTGCTTACTGATGATGTGACAGATGCAGCCAGATGGACCCTGTGTAGGGATATATTTTGTGCTCGGATTCAGCCAAATTCAGCAAACATGATTGAATGGCTGTTCACTTTACAGATGGACAATGACCCAAAACATACTGTGAAAGCAAACCAAGAAGTGGAATATTCTGCAATGGCCAAGTCAATCACCTAATGCATTTTTGCTGAAGACCCACAAACAAACAACTGAAGACAGCTGCAGTAAAGGCCTGGAAATGCATCAAAAAGGAGGAATCCCAGTATTTGGTTATGTTCATGCGTTCCAGACTTCAAGCAGTCATTACCTGCAAAGGATTATTGACAAAGTATTACAAATTTACATTTTATTTATGATTGTGTTAATTTGTCCAATTACATTTGATCACCGGAAATAAACGTACTGTGTATGAAAATGGTTGCAATTCCTAAACGTTTCATACCATATTTTTGTTCAACCCCTTGAATTAAAGCTGAAAGTCTGCACGTCAGTTGCATCTCGGTTGTTTAATTTCAAATCCATTGTGGTATAAAGAGCCAAAATTATGAAAATTGTGTCAGAGTCTAAATATTTCTAACTTTATGGAGGTTACGTTACCTGAAGCTAGCTAACGTTTGTTGGCGCTGCCTGTGTGCTGCCATGTTTGTTTATCAACCAAAGATAAGAATGGTGATAAGACGAGAATCTCTGACACCGTTTGGTCATTTGCATTTGCTCGTCTTCTGGGAAGATTTGAGAATATTTGGTCAGATATGCCTTTCTACTCCCAGAATCCAGTGCAATGTAAATAAACGTGGCTGCACATATAGACATTATTTAGCTAAAACTCTATTTTTCTATTTTTCACTGATCATATTTATCCATTACTGAATATGCAGGAGTCAGAATTCATAATTTATCATAAACGTTTGAGAACTTCTGAATAATAACATAAATAATTGATTTACACACCACCTACAGTCATGTGAAAAAATTAGGACACCCCATTAAATATTCTGTTAATCATTAAGAAATTAAGAAAATATCGATGGCTAATTTTGTTTTATTCATGTCTGGAACAGAAAGTGATCCAATTGCAGGTAAACAGTAAAAAATAACATTGTTTTACCCATTAAACAAAAGACATCAACATAAATGCATATTCTAATACCTAGTGTTACCCCCTTTGGATGAAATAACTTCAGTGAGATGCTTCTTGTAACCCTCTACCAGTCTCTGACATCGGTCTGAGGAAAGTTTGCCCCACTCCTCAATGCAGAATGCTTTAACCTGTGTGATGTTTGAGGGGTTTCTTGCATGTACAGCCCGTTTCAAGTCACCCCACAGCATCTCAATGGGATTAAGATCTGGGCTTTGACTGAGCTATTCCAGGACTCTCCATTTCTTAGTTTTCAGCCAGTCCTTGGTGGATTTACTTTTTCTTTTAGGGGTTTTGGAGACTTCTTTAAGCATGTTGCGGTCTGCTCTCGGGGTGAACTTGCTTGGACGGCCAGACCTGGGCATGTTGGCAGTTGTTTTGAATGTTCTCCACTTGTACACTATTTTCCGGACAGTGGAATGGTTGATTTGTCTGAGGTTTTAATATAGCAAGCCTCTTTCAAAATGCTGAGTAACAATGTTCTAATCATGTGCATCTGATGTGATACACCTGTTTGTTATTTCAGCCATTTTAAGTGGGACACAATGTGGGGATGTCCTAATTTATTCCTCACCAGAAATTGCATGTTTATTTTATTACATTTTACAGAAAGTTTTAAAAAGTATTTCCTTCAGTTTTACTTGTTTATTTATATTACTTGAATCTCACAATATTGTTAAAATTGATATTAAATATCCATATGTCTAAATATGTTAAAAAACACATGTTTTCATAGGGTGTCCTAATTTTTTCACATGACGGTATTGCCTGATACTTAGCGAATGTTTTATTGATACGATGACAATTGAAGCGTGTCAGTATCTTTTGTGCTGCGATCTTTAGAAAAAGGACATCATTTATTATTTATATTTATTCACTAAACCTTTTAGCCTTTTAATATTATTTTAACAGTAGCTTTAACAGTAGCTGATAATATAATCTAAATCAGAAATTAGATGCATAACTAGTTAACAGCGTGGTGTTTTGGGGTAGCTGTGGATAAAATACATGATGACGTCTTAAACAAATTCTGGAGCAAGTACTGAAATCATGTGCAAAAAAAACTCACGCTGGAGGGCTGTTAAGTGATATTTGAAATGTACGCGTAAAAAGGTTAAATGATGGCAGTGTGTAATTACTTCTATTTAACATGAGTTTGAATGTGATTGGTTCATTCTGAACACAGCCACATCCCCAGTTATAAGAGGGTGTGCACACTTATGCAACCAGGTTATTGTAAGGTTTTTATTTTAAATTTTCAGATTTCAGTTTGTTTTTCAATTGAATTGTTCACATTATAGGTCACATTAAAAGTGGAAAAAGTTCTGAAATTATTCA
The DNA here is from genome assembly GCF_011004845.1 of Esox lucius. Classification (NCBI taxonomy): domain Eukaryota; kingdom Metazoa; phylum Chordata; class Actinopteri; order Esociformes; family Esocidae; genus Esox; species Esox lucius. The sequence goes on along the minus strand of NC_047575.1, from coordinate 21,396,999 downwards.
TATTTGTCTCATTCTTTTATATTTTCACAGGGGTGTGTAGACTATTTATATCCACTGTATATCCTTTTGGCCATCACCTTCAAATGCAAAAGAAAATCTCACATGGACTTTGAGTGCAAATATCCTCTTTCTTTTGCTAAACCATAATCTGACCATAAAGGTTAAGGGAGGTGTATTATATGCACTCTCCTATTCTAATGGTTTTTAAAATAATATTTTAATAGTCTAGCATGAGCGTTTTCAACAGTAGCACCAAGGTATAGCTTGATCAGTGGCAGGCCGCCCACATGAGATTAAAATAAAACTTTATTATGAATTTTCTTATATCATTGATTATGTTACAAAATCATAGTAAATGTGTACTGTTTAAAAAATGACTGTTAAAAACAAGCTTTAGAAGCAGTTACAGAACGTACTACTCTGTCCCAGAAGCTCTCTGTCTCACAGCATTTTATCCAAGGGCAGAGGCTTACGTCTTTCGTCAGAACAAGAGCAGTTTGCATCATCCATGCTCCATGTGCATTCTCGCCATCAGCAGGAAAATAACTGTTTGTACATGAACATTTTGCAAATAATAAAAAAGTCCTAGATATATATTTTTTTTATTATACAAAGATATTTTCAGAGACCTGAGTGCAAAATTTCACTAAATCAATGAGTCTTATGTTGAATTCAAAGTAGTAAGAACCAGTAAGCGAACAAGTTTAATTAAGTAGCACCAATTATTTAAGATTTCCTATCACTCAATACTGTACTTGAATAATGTGAACAATACTGCTGCACAAAAACAATTCAAAATTGCTTCATGAAATCCTATTGATTGATTGAACTAGGGTTGGCTAACTATCAAAACCTATATTGTTCCTTTCCTATTTGTGTATGTGCATGTATGCCTTTTTAAAATGGTTGAACTTCACCCACCTGTGAGAGAAAAAGAAAGACAGAAAATGTATTCCACCTAAAGCAGTGTTGGATGCATTTAGGGAAAGCATCGAATAACATGCTTAGGCTGGGGGATGAAATAACTTATATTTTAAAAGCCCACACAGATTCAGGTCTATTTTTTTTGGACACAAATGGCAGGTAGCTATTGTACTGGGAAATTCAGGGTTGGGGTAGATCATGATACTGCCAAAAACTCAGCTTTCCAATTCATCCCATTTATTTTCATTTTGCTAGATAGTTTTGCATGTATTTTGTAAGACATTCTATCAAGGATAGCAAAACATTTCTGTAATTATTCAAGTAACTTGCCATTGCGTTCTGTTCCTTTACTGTTTATAAAGTCTAAGTTTATTGTAATTGTATCAATATTAAACTGGCCAGTCATGAAAAGAAAACAAACATATTTGAAAGGGACATTTTCACAATATTGAAGGCATATTTTGGGAGAAACTTTGTAGCCTTAAAATGCTAGATCAATGAACATTGATCAGTGATAAACGATAGGACAAAAGTTCAGGGAGCTGAAATATCTGGAATCTGACAAATTTTGCCACAACCCATTTCTATGCAGCATGTCTGGCATTACGATCGCAGTTAACAACTGCAATTATCTTGATAGATAGTATCAAATTCTCTACACTACATGATTATTACTCTTGGCACATGGGCTGCGATGATTACATAACATTTACCGTAATGCAACGTAGTGGTGCAACCGGTGTGCACTGGTCTTTATGCCAGGTCAGAGATTTTTATTAAGAGGACATAAGAATTTGGGAATTAAATGAATGTTGAATCATACAACCATAGACAATAAATCACTAGATAGATTGGTGTCATGGAGCCCCTACACATCAGAATGGAGTTATTGGTCTGCCATCTTATCTGGGACCTGTAGCTATAACACAAATGCACGGTATTAAAAGTTAAATTTCCTTATTACATGAATAACCACTATCATCCATAGCATAATACATACAATGACTGTACTTTTCTGAATATTATTATATTAACAAACAAATCCTGTTTAAATAGTTTTCTATTATTAATTTATAAATGTAAGTTTAGAAAATGGGTATATGGTATGAATGTAAAACAGCAACTTTTTAGGCATGAAAAAGATTTCATGATCATACGCTTCAGGGACCTCTCTAATCTCAAGCCATGTTATCAGCACACAGTTCAAAAGCTAGTACCCATGATGGTATGGGGGTGCATTAGTGACATTTTCTTAGTTGCATCTCAGTGCAAAAGTCATGGTCCGCAGAGAGTTTCCAAAGCATCAGAGGGATCTCATTGTTGAAAGATATCAGTCAGGAGAAGGGTACAAAATAATTTCCAAAGCGTTAGATATACAATGGAACACAGTGAAGACAGTCAGCATCAAGTGGAGAAAATATGGCATCACAGAGATATTACCAAGAACTGGACTTCCCTCCAAAATTGAAATGAAACGAAAAGGAAAAAACTGGTCACGGAGGCTTCCAAGAGGCTTACAGCAACATTACAGGAACTGCTGGAATTTCTGGCAAGTACTGGCTGTAGGCTGCATGTGACAACAATCTCCCGTATTCTTCATATAAATGGGCTATGGGGTAGTGTGGCAAGACGGAAGCTTTTTCTTACAAAGAAAAACATCCAAGCCCGGCTGAAGTTTGCAAAAACAAACATCAAGTCTCCCAAAAGCACATGGGAAAATGTGTTATGGTCTGATGAAACCAAAGTTGAACTTTTAATTCCAAAAGGTATATTTGGCACAAAAACAACACTGCACATCACCCAAAGAACACCATACCCACAGTGAAGCATGGTGGTGACAGCATCATGCTTTGGGACAGTTTTTCTTCAGCTGGAACCGGGGCCTTAGTCAGGGTGCAGGGAACTATGGACAGTTCCAAATACCAGGCAATTTTGGCACAAAACCTTCAGGCATCCGTTAGAAAGCTGAAGATGAAGTTCACCTTTCAGCACGATAACGAACCAAAGCACACATCCAAATTCACAAAAGCATGGCTTTAACAGAAGAAGATTAACATTTTGGAATGGCCCAGCCAGAGCCCAGACCTGAATTCAATTGAACATCTGTGGGGTGATCTGAAGAAGGCTGTGCACAGGAGATGTCCTCGCAATCTGACAGATTTGAAGCGCTCTTCAAAGAAGAGTGGACAAATATTGCCACGTCAAGATGTGCCATGCTAATAGATTCCTACCCAAAATGACTGAGTGCTATAATAAAATCAAAAGGTGCTTCAACAAAGTATTAGTTTAAGGGTGTGCACACTTATGCAACCAGGTTATTGTGAATTTTTTATTTTTCCCCCTCAAACATTTCAGTTTGTTTTTCAATTGAATTGTTCACATTATAGGTCACATTAAAGGTGGAAAAAGTTCTGACATGATTTATCTTTGTCTCATTCTTTTACATCACAAGAACCTGGCTTTTTAACAGGGGTTTGTAGACTTTTTATATCCACTGTATGTAGGTTGAACTGCCTTGCTCAAGGACAGAATACAATTTTCACATAGCCACAATATGTGAACAGTGTAGTTTTGGTTGGCCATACTGAAAGAACATGTTTAAAAGATCGTTTGTCAAAATGAGACTGTACCAGCTGGTAATATCTCATTATCTAATATGATTATATCTGCTCCCACTCATTTGTATACATATAATTGTAGGTAAACTGTATTGATTCTGTGTATTCCATTTCTAAATGACTCTACTGGCAGCCCCATAATATTCAGAGTATGTATACATGTACTTATAAGAATGAAGGCTGTTTAATTCTGAATGTGTGTGTGTGTGTGTGTTTTCTTTAGTGTTTTTGTAAGTGTGTGTGTGATCTGTACACATGTTTTCTGTTGTTGTCTGGAAACAGGAACCACTGCTGCATTCCTTACATTTTTCAAAATGTCATAAAATGCTGAGCACATTGATTCAAGCGGACACGGCCACTGACCTGGGAGGGAGGACTGGGAGACAGGTGCTAGTCATGATGGGGGAGTGAATGAGAGCACTGATGGGAGCTGGCTTTAGATCATCTGTTAGTCATTGTTTGTGTCAAATGTCTGCTACTGTGTGTGTGTGTGTGTGTGTGTGTGTGTGCATCAGTGCCCCAGACTGTTACTCATCGGAAGACTTAGTCAGCTTCCATTCATCTATGAATGGGAAAGAGAGACAGAGATAGATATGGGCTACTTCAGGTGAAACAGTCCAGTTATATATAGAGATGTTTATCTAAATGGACACAGTCATCTCTGGGAGAGGGGAAGGAGACACAAAGTTCCGGTAAAGATAGAATAGATGTTGAGATAGTACATGGAGACGGATCAAATGTCTGACGGGCGGATGACTAAGATTATTTTCACCAAACAGCATTACCCCATCTCTGTAATATCTGAGATTTTTTGGCTGCTCTGAAAGAGTGTTAAATGATTTAACCATTCCTCCTTTACTATAATCCCATGGTTCTCTCTTCTCCCCTTGTCTCCTTTCCTCTCATCTGTTCTTCTCCACTTCTCCTCTGTTTCTCCTCTCCCCACCTGCTCTAGGGCTCTACGCCAAGTTATGTTTATTACACAGAAAGGAAAACGGAAGAGGATATGTGGTTATTTGTGCTCTTGTGAGTGTGTGGGTGTATGAATAATAGTGTGTGTGTGTATTTGTGTACTTACGTGTGTGTTTTTATCTTAGACCCAGTCTTTAGATCTAACCCTGGATAATCTGTACGTGACCTCAACATGGTATCACACATTCACTAGAACCATGCATTTCCATTCACTTCAGAATTAAATATTTTTCATTACAGTGTACCCACCTAAAAAGAAATGTAGTTTATTGAAAGCTTTATTTTTTATGCTTTTTCACAGTGACAATTTTACCATAACTGATCAGATTTGACCGACTAATAGATGTCTTGCTACACCACTTGGTAATGTCATTGTACCTAAAAAATAATCATGGTATTGCATCCTTAAGAACAGTTTTTTTTTACTGACAGCCTATGAGGTGGTTTTCTGTTGTATCACATAACTGCCCTGGCTATTTGTCCGAGGTCTAAATCAGTCCTCGAATCAAAGTAAAGAAAGAAAAAAGCAATGAAACTGGCAGGGCTGAATCGAACGGCTTTATACCAACATACTATGTATAGTAGATCTGAATCATGGAAATATACCATGGTTTTAGCTTTGAAGAAGGATTACTGTATACTACCATGGAGAATAAATACCATAGCGTTTCATCATAGTGCTGGGAGGTTGCCTAGTGGTTAAAAGCACTGAGTCAGTAACTGAAAGGTTGCTGGATCAAATTCCAGTAACCTGGTTCAAGGATTTGATCCAGGGCGGGATAACATAAGACTGAGAAGTCACAGGAAAACACCATATCATTTGCACAAGACCCATTGTTGTTCCTTTAAATCATTTATGTAGTACAATGGAATTAGTACCATAGTAATATTCCCTGGTACAGACCAAACCTTCCAAAAATTGTTAAACATCTAATTTTGATGTTGAGTAGTGTAGGTGACCTTAAAGGTGTGTAAGTAATCAACCATGATTAAAAAGAATGACAACCCTTTGTCTGGTCTTAGGCATAAAAACAGGTAAATACCAATGAGCACAACTAGCTATGCATGTGTACAGAATTTCTTTGATTTGTTAATTTGCATTGGGCTATAATGTGGTAAAAACAGTCAAAATTGGAAACCTGTCCTAGAAGACACCCATCTGTTCTCTGTTTTCAAGTCAACTAGCAGCCTAATTCCTCAGTCTTTCTAACCCTCCAACCCACCTTCCACAGGGCCTCTCCTCAGCTCTCCATGCAGGAAAACAATCATCTGTGCTAGTCAGGGAAGAGCGTCAGCATCCGATAGGCCGGTGGGAGGAACTCGGAAAGAACATGTTTGATGTCAGCGGCGGTGGCACTGTATTTTGGCATGCGTGGGGAACAAAAGCCTTGGGTATATTTAGGTCCTGCCAGGAAGCAGGATGAGAGGGAAGCTGTAGGGACGGAGTAGTGCTCCTGACTTTCCCACAGTCCAGGCCGGAAAAGCTTGGACACAGGGTCTGACAGCTGCTCCACAGAGGGCCTGGGGTTGCCTGTTTGGGGACCGGTGAGGCCCCAGAGGAAGGAAAGGTCACACTGCACTCCCCCCTCCTCATCCTTCTCCTCATCCCTTCCCCCTATCCCCACTCTCTCTTTTTTCTCTTCTAGAGGAGGACATTGGTACACACACACAGATGCACACATACAACAAACACACACATGCCAGCAAAAGAGTTTTCTTCCCAGAGTGCCTCAGTGAAGAAGTGAATGACTGTGGGAATCGCTGGCGGTCCCACACTGATTACACTTGGATTTTTTATTTCTCTGTGCAGTTTGTGAATTCAGCAGATCTTTTGCTTAGAATTTTTGTTAGAGGTCCCCTGGTACAGTGGTCAGCTCCTCCAAATATACCTTCTAACTCCACCAAAGCTGGGATTTTTTTGTCATTTATTATCAACGGTTTTCATAATGTATGTATTTCACAGATAATCATAAAAAAAAGTAATCTATCAATTTTTTTGTCCCATCATACATTTTCCAGTTATATTCAATTTCTTTCTGGTTTCCTACATTTTTCTGCGCTAATTTTCATTTCAATCTTAAGGTAACCTGTTCAGGCTCTTGACATGCAGCCTCAGTCAGGATGTGAAGTTGTTCTGAAGCTGCCAGCTCTGCTCCCGTGAAGGGTTTTCAGTGGCTCCTGCCCCCTTGTGGTTAGGTTTCAGATATTACTGCCTAAAAAAACTGAGCTGATCTGCTGGTCCCAACTGTCTTCATGATCTTAACAATGCACCTCAGAATGAGTAATCAAATAAGAAAAATTTAACAAAAAGGTAAAAACTCTATAGGTTGGTATTTCTAGTTTCGCCCAAAGGTTAAGGGCATTGTGGATTATTATGATAATAGGGTTTATTCATGTGCTTTAATCCCTTGCTAACCAGAAAACTTGTCAATAAAAGTACCTTTCAAAACAATGACAATAATAACTTTTTTCAGAACATATGCATTTTGTAAATGTGCAATTGAAGTCTGACTACAAACAAATTACACATGAAGACTGAGAATAGCTTTTGCAGAGAATAGCGCTAAATTACTAATGAAAACAGACTATAGCTAAGAATAGTGCAAAATGACAGAGAAGAACGTGATATTATACACCAGATTGTGTTTGCCTGATAGTGCATCTGTACGTTTGCTTTGATAGTTAGTGTTAGCCATGACATCACTTTCGATTCATAAAGTAATTGCATTGTTAGTCATCAATAATTTTTCCATAGTGATAAAAATCCAGTTAGACAGGTGAATGGGGTGAAGAAACAATATTTTTCAACCACCGAACAAAATACAAATGAAAGGTTTCATGCATGTAACCCAAAGAATAGATGCATGGCGGCATGTTGGAAAAATAAATCTAATTAGAAACTTCATGCATGTAACATTCAATGTGCAACTGAATACATTATCAAAAATCTATGACTAACCAACTGTTGGTCAGTACAATTTTGCACAACCCAAAAATTCTAAAAATGGAAAAATATTGTAATTTAAAATGATTATGTCACCCTCAGTTATGGATATTACAGTCTTGAACAGACTTCCACATTTCGCTGATGAAAAAAATAGGCATACAAAATAATGAAAGCTTTTTGACAAATTCAATTACCCTTATTTTGGATAAAAACTATTACGCTCATATTGTAATTAATTATAGATTATGTTTCTTTTAAATTGGGAAATACTGGACATTTCATTTAAGTTTAGTTTTAGTAAGGAAATACATTTTTCAGATTTTTTTAATCTTTCCTACCATCCTCTCATTACTGGAGCTGAACAGATTGGAGTGAGTCAACTAAGTCAGGTCCATTCTCCATGGAATGCCCAGTGTTGATTTTAACAGGACCTGAGTAGGTGAAGTAATTCAGATGACCATAGGGTGGCAGTATTGCTGCACTTTATCCTCATCAACAAGCAGCTCAGCAAGTAGTGAGGCCCTGAATAGGTTGGCACTTTACAGAGATGTATAATCAGTAGTGGTAATGTAATATAAATCATTTATATATAGTCTCCTAGAGTGTTAGCTTAGCATGAGGCTGTGCTTGATACACATTAACATATTTGTCATGCTTAAAAAATGTATCAGACTATCTGTTTCTTTATTTTGGACATATCACCTCGAAATCTGTTTCTATCTGTGTACGCAAATGAAAAATATTGAAGCCAACAGTATTGCTTGAGCTGAAGAATCTTTTTTAATGGGAGCAAGACTAACATTGTGTCAGAATGTGTCCTTGTGAACTCACTGTGTAAGGTCTGTGTGTGACCTAATATTGGTGAAGTTGGTGTGGCCCTCAGGGAACTGCAGCGTGCTGCCTTACGCTGTCCCGTCCTAGGCCCAGCTAGGATATTGCTGGCCATACCCCCTCCTCAGCTGATGTCATACACTGTGTGAGTGACAGCTAGCCTCCCTCAGCGCTACTTATTGATCAGGCAAAGGCTCTGATAGCAGATGCCACCTTCCAGACTATGTATGTGTTTGTCAGAGAGAGAGGGAGAGACAGAAAGGGAGAATGTACCAAAGAGGGTGCTATCTGCCTATCATCCCTAAGGAGAGATGCACTGAGGCAGAGGAGACCAGCGAGTCAATAAGTATACAAAACAGAGTTAGGATACAGGAAGATACAGGACAGGGTTAATATACACAAGGATACAGGCTAGAGAGTTATAGGATACAGGAAGATACAGGACAGAGTTAATATACACAAGGATACATGCTAGAGAGTTATAGGATACAGGAAGATACATGACAGAGTTAATATACACGAGGATACAGGCCAGAGAGTTATAGGATACAGGAAGATACAGGACAGAGTTAATGTACACAAGGATACAGGACAGAGAGTTATAGGATACAGGAAGATACAGGACACAGAAAAATAAAATATTGAGGAGATATAGGACACATAAATAGGATAGAGGAGATAGGATAGTGGCGATACAGGACAGAGAGAGATAGGACACAGGGGCTACAGAGCACAGAGAACTAGGACAGAGGAGATATAGGGCAGAGAGTTAGGATACAGGAAGATACAATACAGGTGACCCAGGGTAAGACCATTGGTAGCTATTTCTTTCTGTGGATTAGAGACAGTTAAGGCTCAATAGCTCAATTATAACTACATGATAACCTTTCCTTTTCTCCTACTGTACCACCAAAGTAAACCTTTTGATGCTATGGATAAGGATGACTGAATGGCAGACAATATGTGTGCCGAGCAGACGACTTTGTACCTGTTTTATCTATCTCTTTCTGCTATGTGTATGTTCTAATAGATATGTCCAGCAGTTTGAGGATGCTTTTGGGAGTGGAACATTGCCACAGGGTTCCTCTCCTGTCCTGGCTGTGCTGTCAGCATCCACATCCATTCTGCAAGATGTTAGTTTTTAAGCCAGGTCCTGGGGATTATACTCACTAAGACAAATTCATGGACAACTTCTTGATAGCAAATACAGTGTAGAGTAAGTTTACTACCACAATACTATAATTATGATTGTATTAAAACGTATAGCGTGTATATGTGATGTATAAATACAAAGATCTATAAACCCCATTACTACAAACTCCATCAATATCATTCATGATGCCCACACTGATGTAGTCAGCAGTAGCCACTGTCCCACTCCACCTCCTCAACCTACATGCATGCTCACTGTAGAGAAGTTGAAATTCAAAAAAACATTGATAGTTGATATTTCTCTCTGTGGGTCTTGATGTAGGGGATTACTCACCCTGACAGAAATGGTTCTCTTTGATGGACAGTCGGTAACACAGGGGCAACCAGCGTTATCAAAGTGCTGTAATCCTTACATCAGAGCTGCAACACTTCTGATGACCACCTGACTTGTGTTTTTGGAGACATCTGTCTCACAACCGAGAGGAGCTCTCTTCATTGAGACAGTCTAAAGACAGAACTGTGGTTCAGGTGCAGATAATCAGAGATGTAACACCCGTCCAAAAAACTGTGTGATGTGTGATCTCAGTATCAGTGAACGATGGTTGACGAAACAGAACATGAAATGACCCTTGACGTCTTTTCACTGATCTGTTTCCTGTGATTGCAGGTCTTTGTCCCCTTGACTCTTTTTGGATGAGAATCTTTTTCTATCCCTCTGCAGGGCAAGAAGAAGAAAAAAGTACGTATTTTTTTAGAGGAGGCGTAGCTCTGACAGAGAAATCAGAAAACCTTGGAGACAGAGGAGATTGGGAGATGGAGAAGAGCATGTGAGTGTGATAAAGAGGTGTCTGAAATGTAATATCATAAGGATTTATTTATTTTCTGACAAGGGAGGGGGGGGGGTTTGGGGGAGTCTAAGCATGGAGGTACTGAGGGAGTTCAAGGCCAATGAATTTAGAAAGCACAAAAGTCAGAGTAAAAAAAGATTTTCATTATCAATCCTCAAAACGAATTAGATTTTTTGGGGTGGGGGGAAAGAAATAGTTGATTTCTCTCTTTTTATTTTCTTTCTTTTTCTCCTTATTTTTCAACAGATGTAGAAATGATTGAATCCCCAGCTGGCCTCATTATCTGGGTCCTCCTGAGGCGGGGGAGAGGGGAGTGGGGGGCTGGAGGTCTTAAAGTAACGATTCAAACATGATTTGTATTAAAGCCAACAATCTTCCTCGCTAGAGCATCAAATTACTGAAAACCTTGGGTATAAAAAAGGAAGAGAAATCACAAAAATATAATTGTTTCTGACACAGTAAATCAGAGTAAAGATCATACAAATGCCAAGAAAGATGCAAATCAAAAGCACATCAAGGATTAGCATTATGATCACTGTTGGTTTAGCATTATGGTCACTGTAGGTTTAGCATTATGGTCACTGTTGGTTTAGCATTATGATCACTGTTGGTTTAGCATTATGGTCACTGTAGGTTTAGCATTATGGTCACTGTAGGTTTAGCATTATGGTCACTGTAGGTTTAGCATTATGGTCACTGTAGGTTTAGCATTATGGTCACTGTAGGTTTAGTATTATGATCACTGTAGGTTTAGCATTATGATCACTGTAGATTTAGCATTATGATCACTGTAGATAGAGCATTATGATCACTGTAGGTTTAGCATTATGATCACAGTAGGTTTAGCACTATGATCGCTGTAGGTTTTTGCCTTACTTTTTAAAAAGATCCATATTCATTAGTTTTCAATATACTCTGCACAGGAAGCACAAGGCATTCTGGTCCTTTTCTGATATCTTAATAATCTCAGCAAACATGATTCCCAGTGTTTCTACATCCCAGAGCATTGTCAACACTAATTTACATAAACCATTGAAAAGTGTGTTGCAGTTATTTTCAATAATGTTCTTTTGTCTCATTAGTCTAGGTGTTGCCCTTAGGAGATACATGTCCATTTTCAGTGAATATGTTGGGCTGTGCTGTAGTCCTGCATTGTAAATAATGAACACAGAGTTGTTTGATGACTGTGCCTATTCCTAAGGGAGGCTGTACACTGATGTGTGTGTGTGTGTGTGTGTGTGTGTGTGTGTGTGTGTGTGTGAATAATGAGGGCTTTGTTTTGCCTGTTTGTTAATAGTTATGGTTTAACCTTACAAATCCATCATCAACAGCAGCACACATATCCCTGAGCCTGTTCCTCTCCCCTGACTGGGGCTTGCTTCCCTTCTATCCACACAGTTCTCAAACAGCCCAATGAAAACATTAAACTGACATGACACAAGGCTTCCGCTGCCATCCGCGCCTCACCACTCCTCTTTGATCCAAACACCAGTTCTCTGGCTGAAAGGCACATAGCAGTCAGATTTCTCACAGGAGAAACAGCCATGTCTCATTCCAGAAAATCTTGATGGTAAAGAAGCCTCCTGGCTTACAGAATAGGGAGGAGGAACAGGCATGGTAAAGGACAGTAGTATCCACAGAGAGGAGGAGGTTTAGTCTGATTATGTATACAAGGGGAATCAGTGACCCTCGCTGAGCTTAGCTAAATGGTTCCTCTTCTAAGGAGCTCCTTCCCATCCTTGCCTGTCTGATTGTCAGTTGTCTGCCTGCCAGTCTGTCTGTCTGCCTAAGAGTCTGATTCTCAACCCAAACATGACCCCTAAACATCTTTCCTAATGCTTCTTTAACCCACACACCCCTAAACGTCATTCCCAGCGCTACTTTAACCCATGGACCCTTTATACCCCTACACGTCTTTCACCCACGCAAATTTAACCCATGTACCCTGTATACCCCTAAAAGTCTTTCCCAATGCTACTCTAACCCATGTACCCTGTATACCCCTAAAAGTCTTTCCCAATGCTACTCTAACCCATGTACCCTGTATACCCCTAAAAGTCTTTCCCAATGCTACTCTAACCCATGTACCCTGTATACCCCTAAATGTCATTCTTAACCCATACACCCCTAATAGCCGGAAAGAACTGCCGTCCCCTCCCTCTCCTCCCCCTTGACGCCCCCCCCCCCCACCTCCTCTGCCTTTTCTCCCACCCCCTCTCTCTCCTTCTTCCTTCACCATGTCCCTCATCCCACTCCTCCCAGTCCTCCCTCTCCTTCTGCCCTTCCTCCCCCCAAATGCTCCGCATCCCTCTCTCCTTTGCTCCTCTATCCCCCCATCTCTGCTCCTCATACCCCACTCTCTCTCCCACCTCACGTCCTACCCTCTCCTGTTTGTTTCTGTGAATAAAGAGCTTTGAACAGGAGAAAAGGGAGCGTATCGATTGGCCCTCTGAAAGATGCAGGCCTAGCCCAGCCGGCCTAGCTGCATTGTGAGTGAGACCCCTGAACAATCAATACCCCTGCTCCGAGCTCACCGGGAGGACAGAGGGAGAAACCAGCACCCTCGTGAACCTGGGGTTCACGGAGCCCTCCAGAGGAAGGCTTGGATGATGAGAGGAAAGACGGCGAATAAATGGCTTGATTGACAGGCAGGCAGAAAGACAGGGAAATAGATAAAAAGACTGGATGGAGGGATGGACCGTGGGAGAAAGAGAGCGTAAGGCTTGAATAGACTGAATGAAAGAGAGAGAAGGAAGATAAAGGGGAATGTGAAGGAGGACAGAGGAAAGCGGGGAAAAACAAGTTAAACAAAGACATGTATCTGGACCGGTGACATTTCTATGTTCTGCTGGACAGACAGACAGACAGAATGTCCATCGCCCATCAGAGTATCTTATTGGACCAAAGCCAGCAGGATAGGAGACATCACCATGAAAAGAGAACCCCCTAAAGGAGCAGACTGAGGATGAGGAATGACCCTCAGGTTGAAGGATTATGACTTTATCCACAGCTAATGAGAGAGGATCAGCAATGAATCAATAAACAGACATAATAAGGCCCGGGCCGTTAACGGCTTAGCACAGGATCACAGCAGAGAGAGGGAGGCCAGGCTTTCATGAAGACAGGCCCAAGCTGGTGGACATTATCTGGGATAAGAGGAAGAGAGAATCCCCTGGGAGTACCGGGCTCTGGAGGCCCTGAGTCTACTTTTATGCCACATTCACACAAGCACACACACACACACAGTGGTTTATAGAATAATCTATATCTATATTCAGTATATGAATAATGTCTAACCCTAGTTTATAAAAGATGATGGATAGAACAGAGAGGTCGGAAACCAAATCACAGTAGTTATTCAGATTGTATGTTTGCATATGATAAGTAGTCACCACTCAGCGTGTGTAAGAGGGCAAACATCTTCTGACTGTCCCCTGCCTTTGCTGTCTGTGTAGATGGATGTGTCAACCCTCTCAGGGCCCAGCTCCTCTATAGAGCCTTAATCCAGCCAGCCACACAGCCAGCCACAGAGCCAGCCCTGAGACTTGGCAAACACCATTTCCTTATGGTAAACAGGTTCCTCTACTGGTCCCTAAGTTGGGGAGGGAGGGGGGTGGGGGGAGGAGGGGGGCGGAGGCAGCGGTGGGTTAAATTCTTTCAGATCATGTACACATAATAGGCCTTGTTAATATTCATGGTTTTTCAGGTACAGCGAAGGTTAAATTTGACTTACTTTTCAAATCTCATTATTAATACATGATGCCAATAAGAATATTCAAAGCGGCTGGGTGACCAAAGGTTGATGAGATCCTTACCTTTCCACTGACATTTAAACACATTACCATTTCAGACCCTTCTCCTCAATCGGAGCCACGGAATAAATTGCTGGCTAATCACAGCTCACCCCAGGCTTCTCTGACGGGCTGAGCGTTCCGAGTGGAATGATGATATTCCAGACAAAGGGGCCATTAGTACTCTCATTATGTGGAATCTTTCCACGGACACAACGAGAAGAAGACTAAAGTGTGAGGAGAGTTGGAAATATGAAATTTGACATCTACCCATCATTGTCCTCTAACTATCTGTCCTCAATCTGATCAACATCTATCGGTCCATACCACTTTGGTCTGTAACTATCGATTTTGTTGATCTCTATTTCCTTCTATTTTAAGACATCTTTCCTGTCCCAGCAATGACACAGTTAACAAATGTTCTAGTATCCATATCGCATGTTTAACAGTCCTCATCCACATTGAATTTGATCAGCAATGACATGAAATCAATGCCTACTTTTTGGGCCTTTATTTCAAATAATTCACTGTTACTCCAGCATTTGTATTTCCTCGGCCTTGCAGTGTCTTGTCATGCCTTCTGAGCTCCTCAGGTCTATGTGAGTTTTAGTGTGTGTGTGTGTGTCTTGTGTGAGTGCCTTCTGAGCTCCTCAGGTCTATGTGAGTGTGTGTGTGTCTTAATGTGTGTCTGGTCACTCCTAGATGGTTGTGAGAGACACAGTAGTTAAGGTGAACAAACAGAGACAAAGCTTTCTCCATCAGCCTCTATCAGGATCACAGGCAGCTGACAGCCAGCTGTCTGTAGCCCTCAGGCACTCAGCAGGCCGACAGGGAGGAGAGGAAAGAGGGAGAGGAAAGAGAAAGGCAGGTGACACACATGTACATACCAGGAGAACAGGGAGAAGGTAGTGAACAGAGAAGCAGGTGACATAGACAGTGAGCTCCAAAAGTTCATGGACAGTGTTGCATCTTCTGTTTCTTTCTGGTACATACATTTTGGTCTGTGGTTGCAGGGTTAGGGTGCAAATGTTCTGCTTTATTTTTAGGGTATTCTCAACCATATCGGATGAACCACATAGAAATGACAAAGTTTTTCAGTCGTATCCCCCACATATTAAGGTTGTGTAAGCATTTAGACTGATTACCATTATGTAGCACTGAAGTTGCAATGTTTAGAATTTCAATTGTTGTTTGAAGTCTGCAACCCATAGCCATCAACAGACGTTGAGTATCTTTCCTGACGATTCAAAGTTTTAGGACCTTTTTGCCTAGACTTTTATGAAAGATATAATCAATTGGATTTAGAGCAGTTAGCTGACTGACTAACTGACTTGGGTTTAATGTCCTGCTGCTAGGGGACATGCTGTGCGAAGGCATTTTATTTTTATCTGAGCAGACAAGATGTCACTGTACACTTCAGAATTCTGTTCTTCTCCTGTTGCAGTTGGCAGTTGCCCAATGAAAACAATCAAGCTAGTTCCAGTTGTAGCCATACAATCCATAACACTATAGTGGTAGGAGGTATACATCTACCATGTTTCACAGATAAGGCATGCTAGTGGTTAGCATCTTGTGTGGCCTTGGACATTCTGCTGGTGTACTCTTCTGTGTCTGGAAATCTTTGACACTACAGTTGATCGTGGCACACCTATGTCATTTATTCTGATTTATCTGCTTCATAATGACAGGATTGACTTGCATTGACAATGTCTTATGTCGTTATGTTGTCAGACACCAGTAAGAGACTCCAAACGCAGATGCAAAGCCTAGAATTGAGACATCAGCTCATTTGCACATGCAATAATGATGCAAACAAACACACCTGAATAATAAGCTAGGATTCAAATGTTCCAATAGCATACATAATATGTACATTAAGAAGGTGAGGTGAGATGGAGATGAAATGGGGACAGCCGCAGGTAGAAAGGCATAGAGGGAGGCAGATTACATTTACAGTATGTACAGTATACCAGGATTTCCACGCACAATTAGAAGAGACTACCACCGCTGATATGAAGGCACAGGGATGTATGCGAAGACATTCATGTGCACATTTGGAGATTTAGATTTTTATACTGGCCAGGATACGTTTACTCATATGCCATGCTTATTTACTCCCATTATGTACTCTTCTGAGGTAATCTATGGACATTTACAATGTGGTCACAGAAGTTTCTTTGAACTTCAGTGATGAGTGTTTGTAGGTGTGTGTATATTTGTATGTGTGTGACTTTCTATGAGGGTTTGGGAGGAACACAACAATTTTCAAGCGTCAGTATGTTTCAGTTCTGCCCACTTAGATCAAAGTGAAGCCAATAGCCCATCAATAGTCCAGAAGAAAAAAGAAGTTTAGAAAGAGAACACCATTCTGTCCATAATGTCACTCTTTTCCCCTTTCCATCTCTCCACCTCTTCATCCCTCCACCGGTCCATTCCTCTTCTCTGGTCCATCCACCCGTCCATTCCTCTTCTCTGGTCCCTCCACCCGTCCATTCCTCTTCTCTGGTCCTTCCACCCGTCCATTCCTCTTCTCTGGTCCCTCCACCCGTCCATTCCTCTTCTCTGGTCCCTCTTCGGCTGTTTGTCACTAAACGAAACCCACAGACTGACAGGCCAATATTGAAGTCTTTAAAATGACTACCAGCAAATTAATTTTTCATCCTTTCTTATCTGTAAATGATAGGCTGTGGGTCCTCCCAGACCCAGTTTTCTCCCTGCGGGCAACTCCTGCAGCCCGGGCCTTGGTTTCATCCTAAACGCTGGTAAATGGCTCGCCGCACAAATAATGCATAAACAGCTGTTTTGCCCAAGTAAGTTATCCTCTTAAAAGATTTAGAGGCCTCTCCCGCACTCTCCTACTCTCTCTC
Organism: Esox lucius; assembly: GCF_011004845.1. NCBI lineage: Eukaryota > Metazoa > Chordata > Actinopteri > Esociformes > Esocidae > Esox > Esox lucius. The sequence continues at coordinate 21,380,049 of NC_047575.1, read as the reverse complement.
TCTCAGTTAATTCATCAATTTCTTATGATAGCAACAGTTCTGCTCAGCGCTGCTCAGCTCGGGGTGTTTAAGTACCAATTAGGACCCTGGTTCCCCGAGTCCTTGCAGCCACACCTCTCCTCCTTCTACTGTTCCTCCTTTCTCCCCCCCCCCCCTCGTTCTGTCTCAAACACACTCAAACGGACACCTTTCCTTCACCAATCCATCTATCAATATTTTTTTCTTCTCAGAAGGCCAATCTCAGATGAAAAGATTTCTTAGATATTATTCTTTATCAACTTTTTAATACTTTAAATGATTTATCTTAGATAATTACTGATCAAGAGAAAGAAAACACACATCAATCAAGGGGTCTTCTTCGGAGCCCGCCGCTGTCCCCAGACCAGGGACACTTTTTACAAGACGTCTGGTAAACAGCATTGCCAGTAGTCAGCTCAGCGGCGTCCCGAGCCAACTTCGCGTGTGCCAGGATGACCCCACAAGAGTTCCCAGGCTGGGGTCTCCCAAAACCTGGAGCAGGATCTGATCAGAAACCCCTAAACTCTGAGCTATATCCAGTCTGATCCTGCTTCAAAACCACCGTCTGCTCTAACCACTGCCCCTGTAGAACCAGATGGTCCTGCTCCTTCACGTGTCAGAAGATGTTATTTTGGCTCCTCCAGGGAGAGAGGGGAGGAAGGGGAGAGACTCAGGGTGAGTTTTAGAAATAGCTGATAGTGGGATGGGTCACGATTTTGATTGTGAAGTTCTGCCACGAGTTTTAAGTGGGTTCCAACCTGACCCGTGGCGGTCTGTCTCCGCCAGTCTCCATCTGTGCCAGACCGGGCTCTCTTTTCTTCCAGAGTTGTGTCAGATGTCTCAGCCAAGCCTTCACCGTACCCTCATATCACAGATAAGAATTCTACCACACATGATCCTCAGCTCCCATTATCTACAGACAAAATAGTGGTTATGAAAATAGTTTTTTGATGATTATAAAGCTGAGCCTATTTATGTCAAACACAGCCCCAACAGTTACTTAGTCAATTAGAACAGCTGGATGTGAGGATTTCTATATTCTAAATTAAACTTAATGATGTTAAACTACCACCACCAACACCACAACCACCATCACAACCATTACCACCACTACTACCACCACCGACACCACAACCACAACCAGCACCACCACAACCACTACTACCACCACCAACAACACCCCCACCATCCAAGTACACAATAAAAATAAAAACTTGTAGTTTGGTCAGTTAAACAAAACTCCTTTTCTTTTTTGTGTTACTTCAATTGCCTAAAAAGTCGTTCCTTTCCCAAAAAGTCGAAAAGGAAACTTTTGAGTGAGGAACAGAAGAGTTTAATTTGCAGTGGTCTCTTTATTTTAACCCATCTGTTCCTCACTCAAAACCTTCCTTTTTGACTTTTTTGTAAAGGAAAGTAAAAGGTGCAGTGGTCTCTTAATTTTTTCCAGAGCTGTATGTCCACATGGATTTTTTATTTAAGTGTTTCAATGGTTTCAGTGGTTTAGCAAACTCCCTCTGCTGGTCAAGTTGACCTCCATACATATTTTATTGGATACAGTGCCTGATTCATTGAATTACTATTTTCAATTACTATTTTCGCATCTTTGCCTTTGAAAAACAATGTCCACATCAGGTTGTGCTGAACTGTCCCTATCAATGGTTTTGAATCACCATTATCAGCTTTTTTACATTTGTCTAGCATAGGACATTTTTCACAGTCCTCCACTCTCACTCCCATTTTTACTGCAAAACTTTGTCCTCTTCATCATTATTTAATTTACAACACTTTGATCTAATTTCTGACCCTAGGGGAAGCCATGTTTTTTCATATGCTTCTGCACAAACTAACTTTTCCTTTTCTTACTGTCTTTTCACAGTTCTTGTAAGCAGAAAATGCGTTCTATTTTCCTTCATTGGCACAGAACGTTGAAAACATTATTTGCGTTTCACATCAGACCAGCAGCCCTCTTCACACAGGGCATAGAAGTGTTCAGTAACACCATCTTTGAAATTGTGCCCGAATTCTTTCCTAGATCCTCTTTCATGCAGCCTATCAAGATTCATTTATTTCACTTTTATGTAAAACATTTGGTTTCATTATTGCAATTAGCTGCTTCAGCTCCTAACCAATTATTCCATTTAATGAATGACTCTCGTCAGATTATAACCCGGCCTAATTGATTTATCTGGTTATCTGTGTTCCTTTATTCTCCACAAAGCTTCTCATCTCTCTGTGTTGTTTTACCTCATTTGAGGCTCCATCTCCTGCTCATTAGTTGCAGCTGATTAAATGCATAGTGGGGTAGAGAGTAAGGAATGTGGCTGGCTGCTTGGAGCTGCGTCATTCCCCCTACTGCCAAATCAGCTGCACAGCCGTGTAAAGTCATTTGTCAAACATTTCCATTAATGGGATACACGGAGGAGCAGTGACATTAATGGGGCGTTCCTTCCTCCTTTGTAGTTTGTCTGTTTCATCGCCACATCTTTGTTTGAAATTGCAGACCCTCCTCCAAAAAAATGGAAGTGAAAAATAGTGTGGGTAGGGGGACGAATGGGTGGAGGACAGGGCTTAGAATGAATGATTCATGAGGTCCACGGAGATAGGGAGCGGAGAATGAGCGAGACAGAGGAGGAGACAGCTTCAAAGGGGAGCGCTGTTGATTTTTCTGGCCCATCTTGAGAGCCGGGAGGTCGGGTAGGGGAACCCAGGGGAGAAGCAGCTCGGTGAGCCCCCCCCCCCCCCCCCGGATCCCCAACCCCCACGGCCTGTGCCCCACGGCAGACGAGGTCAGCCTCTGGCTCCCTCTAATGAAGCCCCTGGCCCCTTGCTGGAGGACTGAGTGGCAAGTGCTGGGAGCGCCTAAAACCGCTCCTCCTTCTCCCTGCATACCTCCCCCACCATCCTCACCCTCCCACCATGTCCCCTTCCCAGCAAGCTAACATACAGTGCCTTTGAAAAGTATTCACACCCCTTCACTTTCTCCACATCTTGTTGACTACATTTATAATTAAAATAAAATGTATTACACTGGATTTTTTTCCATCGACACAATACCTCATAATGACAAAGAAAAAACATGATTTTAGAAAATTGTGCTAATTAATTAAAAATAATAAACTGAAATATCTGAAGAACATAAGTATTCTGGGGAAAATTTAGCCATTTGTAGAAGCACCATTTGCAGTAATCACAGCTTTGACTCTTCTTAGTTATTCCTCTACTTGAATATGCCTCCACTTTGCACACCTGTATTTGGTCAGTTTCTCCTATTCTTCCTTGTAGATCCTCTCAAGCTCTGTTTGAATGGGGAGTGTCAGCAAATGCGATCTTCAAGTCTCCCTACAGACGTTCAAGTCTGGGCTTCGTCTTGGCCAGTCTATGACATTCACAGACTTGTCTCATATCCACTCCAGTGTTGTATTGGCTGCGTGCTTCAGGTTGTTGTCATACTGAAAGATTATTTTTCCCAGTCTGAGGTCCTGTAAGCTCTGGTTTAGGTTTTCTCCAAGAACCTTTTTGTATTTTGCTCTGCTCCTCCTCAGTCCTAAAAGGTTTCCCAGTCCCAGATGCTGAGAAACCTCCCAATAGCATGGTGGCCTCATGGTGGCCTTGTTTACACGGACGGATAACGCATCAGAGTTAGTAATGCCCATAACCAAGACCGATGATGCATGCCCGTTAGAGTGCGTGACGCTCATCACGAAGACGGACAGGCACATGTCAAAAGGAACGGGCACTATAAAGCAAAGGGGCATGTGCTTTGCATGGGTTCAGCCTTACCTGAGCATATGCCTGCTGTTAGCTACCTATGGCAATGCACATTAGGAACGTTGATTATGGAACGCATCTGCTCTGGCCGGTGTAGCTTACACATTCTGCTTCCTGTTTCACCACTGTGGCTGGACACTGCTGCACTTTGCTATTGCTCATCATGCACACACACACACACACACACATACACAGAAACACACACGTTTGTTTTATCATAACACTAACCATAACCTCGATAACCTAGCCTAAATGCCTCAGCTTAACCTACCCAAATGCCTTACCCTAAACCTAAATGCCAAAACCAAGAAACTTTTATCTTAAACCGAACCTCAAAGCTGCTTATGTTGACCAGCGAAAAACCTTCTAACATCCCCTAACACCTCCCCCCAACACCACACACACACACACACACACCCCTCTGCACACACAAACCCTGATCCATTCCAAGCCTTTGATTTTTGTGTTCCGAAGACGTCACGTGACAGTATGCAAATAATTGCCAACTGTCATTATTGCAATTATCTCCTCGATAATCAGACTGGTTTTATGATTTGGAAAGGTCACTATTATTGTAATTAGACAATTAGAAGGAAGGCTATCCGAGACTGTGATTGTAGATGAACATCCTGCAGTGTAATATTGATGTGGGTTATATAACTGAGTTGAACGTTGGGCAAAAAAAGCTTTAATTATCGCTATGGTTGTCTTTAAATTGACTCCAACCAGGGCCTTGGGCAGCATATTCTCACACTGATACCTCCTCAAATAGAAAAACCTGGAAGGGCCTGGTTGTGGTTTTAAAGAAAGTTCCTTTCTGTGTGCTGAACCCTCCTCCCTCTTCCTTTTTAAAATCACTTCAGGGATGGCTGTTGGGCGTCACAGCAACTAATTAGATTAGCAGCTAAATTAAAACTTGATTACTCCCTGGATGGCTGCTGGAAATATATTTACACAGTGGCGTTTATCTTTTAAAACAAGCTGCTTTCCTTGCTCTTTCAGGCGCGTTAGCTCGCTAGCTAGGGGCTCGGTCTTAGGGGAGTGTCTGAACGACTGTGTGCGCGTGTGTGTGCGTGCTGCAGCAGCGGTGGTAGTTATCGCGCCGGCTAGCACTAATTAAGCTAATGTAAACTCTTTGAAAATCCTTCTGATGAGCCTAATTATCCCTCCAGCACATCGTTAGCATGGTTCGTGGAGCTGCGGAGGGTTTCATAAAGGGAAGGTTCTCCCTCTGTTTTCCCTATGTCTTGCTCCGTGGGTCTCTTCTCCTTATATCTCTCTCCATCCTATTTTCACCTCCTGCTTTATCACCAGGTCTTCTCTTTGATGTTTTATATCAAGGTAAAATGTTTGACCCAGGTTGATCGCTAACCTCGGAGAGGTGCGCTGAGTGCATCACAGTCGGCGAAGGATCCCCCGTCACTGTGTCGTATCCAGTACCTGCTAGCATTCACCTGGACAACATAAACAAGACAGCAGCACGCAACACTGCCTTGCTACAAAGATCAATGTTGGAACGCGCTCTGTCCAACCAGTTACGCAGACGTCTGAACGTGCTGTGTCATTTAACATTTCCTTTCGGACTCCATGCTAGACCTAAATGTTGTCTTATAAAACACTGCATTTTAGTGGCACGTCCGCCACTGAAGACTCACACCTAAGCTCCCCATTGTTTCTAGACCCACCCTGATCCTCTTCCCTTCTGGGCCGCCCCATCCCCGGTGGATTCTGTGCCGTGTGTCCTGTACGTTCAGTGAGTGGACGTCTGCAGGCCTACAGCAGGATGCAGGACCACCATGCCATTCATTATTCACTAGGCCAAAGTAGAGCAGTAGCCCGGCTAGCTGCTCCATTAACGGGGTATTCTGGTCCAGAGATGCTGGACATGCAGCCATTTAAGGGGATATGGCTTCAGAGACTCCCGGCTCTTTGTGTCTACCTCCCTGCCTGCCTTCACTTATTATGGGCTGTGGGTGAGGGAGTTGTTGTGGTCTGGACTAAGTGAGTCTGCAATTTGTCTATTTTATTTCAACAGTCTGTTTTTATTTCATTCCACTTTAGACCTGATATCATAGTAGAAAAATACATGCCTATGCTTTAGACCAAATTACATAGTAACAGCACAGAAATACTTATATGTTATAACTATGGCATTAAATCTAAAGTATAACACATACACTTTATACCAAATGCCATAGTAATAATATAAATACCAACACTTTAGACCTAATAGCATGGTAATAACCAACTACGTACAAATACCTACTGTCAAAATGAGTAGATGAAGTAATTCAGTGTAATATTTGGTTGCAATTGAAGATCTTCATTTCAACATTTCTACACAGTAAAATAGATTTGTATGGAAAGGTAATTGCCTGCATTGTCACCTGGTATGATATATATGATTCTATATCCAACACTCTGGAGCACAGAGCCTGTATTTCATAGCTGCATTTCATTGTCATTGTTGAAATAAACATGAAAGAGTAAAATAGGTAGAATGCAGAATAGGGACCTATTACATAATTACTTTTCAGCGAAATGCCTGTGTGTTAATTTGTCTTGTAACATGTGGGTGTTTGTGTACGCACGTTGCGCTATCGAGCTTTCTGAGTTACACAGTGTGTGTGTGTGTTTTCTGGCTGAGTGAGTGTGTTAGGCCAGGCCCTGTGGAGCCCTGCTCACCTCACCACGCTGACAGAGACACAGCTCCCCCATCGATTCCCTCTCACTCACCCTCCCACCGGCCGTGTCCTTTAAAGCACGGATGTTATGAAATGCACTAGTGTGTGTGTGTGTGTGTGTGTGAGACTGCGTGCAGATTTGAGGGTGAGCGAGTGTCACTTCGTGCCTGTGCGTTTGTGTACACCTCTGTGTCTGTCTGCGTGCATGTCTTCTGCATGCATAGGCCTGGCACTAACACAGTCATGATTTGCCTTGCCCGGCCGGCTCTGCAGGGAGCAGCCTTTTGTTATGTGAGTGTGGACTAAAGCACAGCACGGCGCTGTATGTAACTCAGAGGTTAGGGTTAGGTTAGGTATTTGGCGGGGAGAGGGAAATGCGAGTGGCTCGGGAGGAGATATTGGAGGGGGCAGAGAGGCACAAGGCACATGTGGCTACTGTGGGGACGGGTTGGTGTTTACCACTGAACATGTCTCAACCCACTCAGGTACCTAACAGGAAGCCACTTCCACCCCCTCCTCTTCCTCCTCTCCTCCCTCATTGTCTCTGTCCTTTCCAGACAAAACTTCCAGACAAAACTGTGTCCTCTCCCAGGGCTGAGCCGTCTCCCCAGGCCCCCTCTCCGGCCCAGCTGAGTAGGCAGAAGTATGTTCATCCTGCCCACTTGTTTTACGTGCCATTGGCTTTCCCATGTTAGAGTTCTTTCTACCTGCTCCTGCATCATTTAACAGTCTCCTACTGCCCCCGTTGTGGGACGACAGGTGGGGGTGAGGGGGTTGGGGGGTGGGGTTGGGGGGGGGGGTTGGGGGTGCAGTTGGGTGGGGCTGGCCTGATTAAGTCTGACGGCAGATGAAAGGGGAATGCTGCCCGCTTGAAGGATAAATCACGTTCCTAAGCTATCTTATTGTCTTTCTTTTTACTCCCATTCCCTCCCAACACTACACAATAGCCAGGAAAGCTATCAGACTTCCAGTCCATCAGAAAGTTGGGAAGTCTGTCAGTAACTGTCTGTCAGGATGTGATTCGGTCAAGAAGTCAGTCAGTCGCTCGTCTGTCAAAAAGTCAATCTGTTGGTAAATCTGTCTGTCACACTGTTAGTTAATCTGTCTTTCATTCTGACTGTCTGTCTTTCTGTCTAGCTGTACGGTATGCAGACAGGCTGGTAGGCGGGCAGGCTGTGAGTGCTCAAAGGTGGTAGAGGAGAATGGTGCTCAGAAATGCATCATACATCAAAACCTGTTTTTTTTTCCCACCTCGGGTGAAACAGGAGCAAAAAGGCAAACCTCTTACTGAATCTAACTCTGCTATAGCTCTGATGACTGGACACTGAATGTTATGAAGGAAGCCATTCTGGTCTAAGCTGGTTAGTTTGACGGATCGTTTATCTTCATACATGCCTTTAGGCACAGATCTAGGAAAAGCAAAACCACCCCAAAATCAAAACCATTAGGGAATGGGTCAAAACGATGCTGAACTGGTATCTAGTAGATATTCCATATTACATTTTGCTGAGTTCATATCCCAGTATCCGAGGTTAAAAAAGTGTAACTGTCTGTACCAAAGTGTGTTTATAGAAAGCAATGTAGTGCAGTGAGCTTTTCCATGCAGAACCCTGAGGAATGGAGCTAGCTAACGTATCATAGCTGGTCTTTAAGCATTTATCAAACCCATAAATGGCTGGATTATGTACATAATTGCATCAGATAAAATAGTGAGTAAGATAACAAAGACAGGCCCAGAGAGGGAGAGAGAGGGAAAGTGAGAGACAGAGGGAAAGGGCTTTACCTGGCAAAGGGGAAGCAAAGCCCTCAGTCCTAACCTGGTTAATGGTTTGGGAGGAGGTTGGGTACGGTCCAGTAATGGAGGTGGGGGTTTGGGCAGAAGGGAAGTAAAGTAGACAGGTCAGAGAAAGGGAGGGTGATTTGGGGGACAGAAGAAGAGAACAGGGGAGGTAATATTTTCTGCCTTGCTTGTTTCTCTGCTGCAACCATCTCTTCACTCACCGCCTGTTTTAATCTGGTTAAATAGGATAACCTGCTCTTCATAAAAAATTGATGCCACTTCATTCAGCGGGACCACCCTGGCCCCAGGAGGGCCCTGTTAGCGAAGGGGCTGAGGGTCCGGGTTGCCAAAATCACCGGGCGTTATTAATTTGCCCAGAAATGAAATTTGGTTAAAAAGAAGAAGGGAAGAAAAAAACACATCGTGGGGAGGAGGGGCAGCCGTCGAGCAAGAGGGGCTTGGAACGCTTTTAGCCAATCATGAGGGAGAGTTTGTCAAGCAGGAGATTGCAATGTAAAATATTAATGGCGCTCCCCACCACCAAAATGAGCGAGCCAGCTCCTAGAAGGGACACTGGCTTTCAATATTTCATGAGTGAGGTCTGGCCCAGACACAAGCAGCTAGCTGGGCTACACTCTGCTGGGCTCAGCCTGCCTGGCCCTTTAACGGTACACGCATCAGCCAGCCATCCCTCCCCGTCTTGTCCCCTTGCCTTTAATGCAGCCTTTCAGAGAGGGGCAGGGGTGAACTTGGTGAGGCGGGGGAAGTGAAAGGTTGGGGTGATCATGAAGACAGATTTCTGGGGGGAAGTGGGTCTTGTCACGGGGAGAATATGCCCATTGGAACTTTAATGCAGTTTCAGTGGACAATGTGTGGTCCTGTTTGTGTGAACGCAGAGCCGACATATTTTACATCAGCTGTTGTCACAAACCCTTAATGAGCAAAACGCAGCACAGTGGCAAAGAAAGATTCCCTACAAGTAAGAGTCAGAGAGAAGAAGAACATCATCCCTTCCAGAACAGAAGTGATTCTACTTGTTTAAAACACCAAGAGATTTGAATACATGGTGGCTTTAGCTCAAGTGTGTGTGTGTGTGTGTGTGTTGGTTGGGAGTCAGGGCCTTACTTCAGATCCAGTGGAGCCCGTACACAGGGCTTGGACATTGAGCCCTGGTGAGCGGAGAGTGCTCCGTTCTCTTCTCTTTCCGTCAAGTGCCCCAGAAAGCCCAGGGAGTAATGGTTTCTGACCCCTGACCACTGGGGCGCTCCTCGTGTCGTGACACTTTAATAATTTATATGTGTGAAGGGACGTCCTATCTTGGGAGCCTGCTCTGCTCTCACCTGCCTTGACACACTCACACATTTTTACACACACGCTCAAACACAGCCTCGCACACGCTCAAACACACTCACACCCAGCCGTATTGATTTTGTTAACTGAGCCAATTCTGCCGACACAGAGGCAGAGCGGCTCTGTGAGGGTGGCTGTTTCCCATGACAAATACATCCTAGCCCCTCGCTCTCAGATTATAAACATGCATCAGTGTTTCATTTAAATCTGGCCCCTTTTATTGGATCCAGCGATTGAAAATAACCAAAACCTGTAAATAATAACCAATAACAATTCATCCAATAAAATAAACTTTCGTGATTCTTATCCATTCTCTATTATATTTATGACATTCAACATACAGCCCACCAACAAAGCATAGCTACTGAGAGCAACCTGAAGTCCTAGAGACATCTTAACAATGACATAAAGATGTAGAAACGATATAGTATTTAGACTTACGTTAGATGTGAACATCGTCTGGTGTTTTTCTGAGGAAGCGGAAGTAGGCTTTAGCCCCCCCACCTCCTTCTCATTGCCCCCTCATCCTCTCATTCCCGGGTGCCCTGGGCACGGCCTTTACTCTCTTTTGTCTGTTAAGTACCACCTACAATATTGATGAGGCCTGGAGGTGTGTGTCTGCATGGCCAGGGGTCCGGGACAGGGGTCTGAGGGGGACTGAGTGGCTGGAGGTGTGTGTCTGCATGGCCAGGGGTCCGGGACAGGGGTCTGAGGGGGACTGAGTGGCTGGAGGTGTGTGTCTGCATGGCCAGGGGTCCGGGACAGGGGTCTGAGGGGGACTGAGTGGCTGGAGGTGTGTGTCTGCATGGCCAGGGGTCCGGGACAGGGGTCTGAGGGGGACTGAGTGGCTGGAGGAGTGTGTCTGCATGGCCAGGGGTCCGGGACAGGGGTCTGAGGGGGACTGAGTGGCTGGAGGAGTGTGTCTGCATGGCCAGGGGTCCGGGACAGGGGTCTGAGGGGGACTGAGTGGCTGGAGGAGTGTGTCTGCATGGCCAGGGGTCCGGGACAGGGGTCTGAGGGGGACTGAGTGGCTGGAGGAGTGTGTCTGCATGGCCAGGGGTCCGGGACAGGGGTCTGAGGGGGACTGAGTGGCTGGAGGAGTGTGCTTTCATGTGTGGGTATGTTGCTTAGGGTTTGGCAAGGTTGGGGAAGTCAACAACATCTTCATTTCAGAACAAAATGGTTACTTTTGTATTTATTGTCGCAATATGTGCAAAAAACATAGTCATGTATACAAAGAGCTGACTTCTGTCAGTCCCTCTTCTGGGGAACGCCTTTACAGTAACACCCCCACTAGCCTCTCTCTTCTGGGGCATGACTTTACAGTAACATCCCCACTAGCCTCTCTCTTCTGGGGCATGACTTTACAGTAACATCCCCACTAGCCTCTCTCTTCTGGGGCATGACTTTACAGTAACATCCCCACTAGCCTCTCTCTTCTGGGGAATGACTTTACAGTAACATCCCCACTAGCCTCTCTCTTCTGGGGCATGACTTTACAGTAACATCCCCACTAGCCTCTCTCTTCTGGGGCATGACTTTACAGTAACATCCCCACTAGCCTCTCTCTTCTGGGGAATGACTTTACAGTAACATCCCCACTAGACTGCCTCTTATATGGCATGACACAAGTTGGTGGGAGAGAGCAGAAGTGCTAAGGACAAGTGACTGCATGCCGTAAAGAACTGGAGTAAGTTTTCTTCCTTTCCTTTCATATCCTCCAGCTAATGGTAATAATTAGGTGATTGTACTAAATCTGACTATTGCTGGTCTAACAGTGTAGAACGTCTGTAGAATCCCACCTTCCCCAAACTGATGTGGGGATGGCATTAGGCTTTTGGAGAGACACCTGTGGTCAATGTGCACAGATTTTATTTTACCTTACATCTAGATTAAAACTAGATCTTAGTTTGCATAATCATGTCCATAGGGTTGGAATTTACAGCACCATGTTAGAGACGTACTCCACAGGACTGAGTCAACTGAGGAGAAATCAAGCCATAATGTGTGCACACTACACAGAAACTAGATACAGTTATGACACAATTATCTTATGAACATTCGGGGTGAGGCTTGTTAGAATGTGGTGAATGCTACGTTGGAATATGCTGTCTCCTGCTATTGATATCTGCAATGTAAGGTGTATTCGTGTCTGGAGATGTGGGCACCTGTGGGGAAAATCGTCTCCTTGTCCCCTATAAAGTGCACTGTGGAACAACAGGTTGACTAAGGGTTTGTTTCCATTATGATAAATTTTCAGAGAAAATCGAAGAAGACTCAATAGACTAAGATAAATTTATTTAGCATTTCATTCTCTCTCTCATAATGTAAATAAGCACTAATGTGGCACTGACTGTTATGAGAGGAGCAAACCCAACCAACCAATCCATGGCTTCAGATTGAACTGTTATAGCGTTATAGTATAACTGTGCACATAAAAGGGCTCTTATATTCCCTGTTATCTAGAAAAGCCCAGATATTTTTTCAAGACTATATTAAACAAAGAAACGCAGTCTTATTGTCTGACTCATACTTTTTATTCCACCACGCTCGCTATTTATGTGTTTGTGCAGTTCCAACCCCTCAACTGTTCACAAGTGTTGTTGGCCCATGTTTGAAAAGTGATGATAAAGACATTTACACATTCACAGTCTAGAAATGCAATGTAAAATATAAATAAAAAATAGGGCATGAAGTATCCAAATGGCTTACTTAGCAACTCAACAGTTACAGGGACAAGATGCTAAAACACTGCATGACACATAAATAAGAGTTTAACCAAGATCACCCAAGGATTTAAACATCAATGTATCACTTGTAAATTGTGACTGGCTGATTGACTGTACTTTAAATTTAAATGTGTTTTGTAGATCAGTGAGTAAGCAAGAGCTTAAAGCGTAAATCCATACTTGAAACAATAGCAAAACCTCCCTAACACTTTCTGTACAAAGCTGACGGATGGAGTTGGAGAAAAAAAATCACTCGCATATTTAAAATGCTGTAAGCCTGAGGTGTCAAACCGGTTCCACGGAGGGCCGAGTGTCTGCAGGTTTTTGCTCTCTCCTTGTACTTGATTGGTTAATTAGGTCACTGATTGGTTAGTTTCTACCCTCACCTGGTTGTGTAGGTATGAACTAGGAACCAATTTATAGGAAAAACCAAAAACCTGCAGACACTCGGCCCTTTGTGGAACCGGTTTGACACCTGTGCTAGTAAGGTCTGACGATGGGTCTGAGGTTTACACACCAATACGTACAGTTGTGCTCAAAAGTCTGCATACCCTTAGTTTTTTATACTGTGTATTGCCCCCTTTAGCATCAGTGACAGCATGTAGTCTTTTGTAATAGTTGTCCATGAGGCTCCAAATTCTTGCAGATGGTATAGCCGCCCATTTGTCTTGGCAAAATACCTCCATGTCATGCAAAGTGTTTGGTCATCTTGCATGAACCGCACGTTTGAGATCTCCCCAGAGTGGCTCAATGATATTAAGGTCAGGAGACTGTGATGGCCACTCCAGAATCTTCACCTTGTTCTGCTGTCGCAAGTTTTGAGGGAGCATGCAATTTGCATGCTGACTGCAGGAATGTCCACCACAGCTGTTGCCCGTGAATTGAATGTTAATTTCTCTACCATAAGCTGTCTCCAAAAGCGTTTCAGAGAATTTGGCAGTACATCCAACCGGACTCACAACCCCAGACCACATGTAACCACACCAGCCCAGGACCTCCACATCCAGCATCTTCACCTCCAAGATCATCTGAGACCAGCCACCCAGACAGCTGCTGCAACAATCGGTTTGCATAACCAAAGAATTTCTGCACAAACTGTCAGAAACCGTCTCAGGGAAGCTCATCTACATGCTTGTCGTCCTCATCAGGGTCTTGACCTGACTGCAGTTTGTCGTCGTAACCGATTTTAGTGGGCAAATGCTCACATTCGAAGGCGTCATTGGAGAGGTGTTCTCTTCATGGATGAATCCCTGGTTTTCTCTGTACAGGGCAGATGGCAGACAGTGTGGATGGATTGTGAGGTGGAGAAGTGCTCACTAACACATATTTAGACAGATTTGTGAACAATATTTGAGAGGAATAGGACTTTTGTGTACATAGAGAAAGTCTTAGATCTTTGAGTTGAGCTCATGATAAATGGGGGCAAAACAAAAGTGTTGCGTTTATACTTTTGTTCAGTGTACGGTCCCCATCTCCAAAGTGTATACCACATTTTTTGTTTAATACTAAAAAATTATTATTCTCATCTTCCAGGTTGCCAGAAATCCCCCAAGAAGAATGGATTCTTCCATCATGTTTGGAAGTCAGTTAAGAGAGTCACCATTGGCTACTGGAGACGTTCTAGAGGAAGACCAAGCCTGGACTAGAATGAGACGTTGTTCTGAAGTAAATTCAACTAGATTAATATTAATCTATTTGATTCATATTTATTAATATTATTAATATAAGATATTATTTGATCTTCTTTATCACTGTGATTCTTTTCAACTCATGTTTTGATGTGAAACTTTTGCTTTGTAACCTAGGTAGAGTAGACCCTTACTGCAGTTAAATAAAATGTCATGTAAACAACAGATAGTGTCAGATTACACTATTTTAAGAATTGTACAGTAGCTCTTAACACAACATCAGACAGCATGATAGAGAAACATCAACATCATAATCTATCTACAGGTAAACAAAAAATCAACATCACAATCTGACAGTGTTATCTATATGAATCTATAGGAGATGGGCCGTTACACAAGGAGAGCTGGACAGGGCCATAGAAGGGCATCAGCCCAGCAGCAGGACAGATATCTGCTTCTTTGTGCAGAGAGGAACAGGAGGAACACTGCCAGAGCCCTACAAAATACACTCCAGCGGGCTACTGGCATGCATGTTTCTGACCAAACTGTCAGAAACAGACTCCATGAGGGTGGCATTAAGGCCCAACGTCCTCTAGTGGAACCTGTGTGTGACAGGTTCCACTAGAGGAACCAAAGATCCAACAACGTGTCAACTTTATTAAGGGAAAGAGACCAAAGTCCTAAAACAGTCCTAAAACAGATTAATGGAAAAATGTATGCTTAGCTTATATTAGCAAAAACATTAAATATTGACAACTTACCATGCTACGAGCAAGGTGTTAGCAGATTGATTCACGCAACATGAATAGTTAGGGGAGTCACAGCTAGCATTATCGGTTGATGGGTTTGAGACTGGGGTGCGGGAAGCAAGAGAGATATTCCACATATACTAATGGATGTGTAGCCTACTAACGCATTTTAGGCTGTTATTAAGTGAGTGCAAAGTAAACACGATTCACGACATGAATGCCTACTCTCCAATAATATATTGAAAAACAAATGCCTGTGAATCGCTCAGGTCAAGACAACCTCCTACAGGAAAACCATAAGTGTGTGCGATTAGTGAATTCCAGACAGCTCCCGCTAAAGTCAAGATCAAACGATGGATGGCTCTAATGCTAAAAAAGTAATTAACACTCAACAAAAAAATGACATTAAGTATTTTAAATGAATCACACACGTTACCGCATTAACTTTGACAGCCCTAATTGTTATATTATTGTACTATTATTATTATTATCAATAATAGGGCCAACGCTGACCAGTTCGGTGGTCTATATCGTTTTATTTTCATGAGGCTACCCACTTGGGAGGACTGTCAGACATGCTTGCTATGGCTCATGCTCACACAGCAGAGTATATGAGCGGAGTTCATTTTTTGTTTAGTCATAATTCAAACAGAATTTTGTGGTTATTTATGTCGAGTATTGGTTATATACATATATATATAAAAGCATTTTGGTAATTGCAGTTTGGAATGACAGTAGAACCAATCAACCAATCAAAAATTGTCTTGTAATAGGTGGGACAATGGTATGAAGCCTCAAGGTGTCTTGAAGGCCTAAGTATACGTAACAAATTCAGAGCCAATAGCGAGCCTTATTTAGTTTTCTCGCTTGAGCCCTCTTGAGCCCAGCTACCTGGCTAGCTTTTTGCAGTGAGTCTAAGTAAAGATGTTGACCGACTGTCAGTCCTGGCTTTGATCTAAATCAAAAAAAGATTTAAAATCAAAAGACAAGTTACATGAACCTGCCATTATCCATTTCATAAAGGAGAGGAGAATGGACTTTGTGATGATCATAATAGATCATAATTGCTATCTCAGTCCTATCATTTTGAATACAAAGTGTAAAATATTATAAAACTTTAGATAACATGTTGTTTGGTAAAAACAAAGGTAATGACTGACGTTGCAATTGGAAGTACGGGGTACATGACATGTCTTGCATTTTTTTTCTTGCATGCTGGACATCGCGCAACTTTTTCTCTCTGACACCAGATACTGTCCGTGGTCTTGAAACAATGTGAGTAGTTCTATGGTTGAATTTATTCCTAAACTATTTGAGTGACTGTTTTGGCAAATGTTTCTTTGAAACGACACACATTTTCTTCTAACGTGGTTCTTGGTATCGATTTTTGCAACCGTTGTGTACGTTTGTTGCTTCAGAGCAGGCATGGGTCGACGGTGATCAGATAATCGCGTTTCTTTACATAAGTCCGCAAAAGAAAGGTATCAAGTCATGCTCTGTACACACAGGCTTCCGAGTTTTCTATCTATATGTATGATGTCATATATTTTTCCGCTACTGAGGGTCTAGCTCCAGTAGTCACGGTTTGCCGCTGTTAACCAAGTCATATAGGCCTACTGCAGGCCAGTATTTTAATGAAGGGTAGCTTGTTTTTATTAACAACGTGAAGGGATGAGGATGCACTAGGAAAGTTATCATAATTTCAAATAGTCTACAGCTATATCTACCAGTCTTTAAAAATATATATATATCGCCAAGTAGCCTATGCATCGCCAAGTTGGACTAAATTATTAGCTTATACGACAACGAAATAGTAAAGCATTTCCGATACACTATCGGCTGCCGAGAAAATCAAGTGTTCAGAATGTTTAAACAACATTTTGCCTATAGATATAGGCAAATAAAATAGTAAGTGTACTTGCTTGAAATTAATTTAAAATGAAAAGAATATAGCCTTATCAGCATGCAGACAAAAAGGAATAAAGAAATTGCAAATTACATGCTTTGAAATATTAAGCACTCAGCATTTAACTAACTTAGACATTGCGCATTGGCTCTAAAAAAATATAAAATTGACTTGAAATTAAATAATAACGTTATGCTTAATTTCTGTCCAACTTTGAATTCACTTTTAGTAATATGAGTTTGGCCGGAGTCTGTCTTCATGTTGGAGCTACTTACTTATAACAGTCACGACTAAATATACATTCTAAAAATGTCATGAAGTGTCTCTGGAACACAAGGATGATTTTTGTTTTTCTGTCCGTCAAGCTTTACTATTGATCAAAACACAAGTTCTACTGTTTTTTATTCAAGGGAACAAAAGTCATATTTCAGCTTATACATGTTCACAGTAATACAATCAGAGGACCAGAGCTGCTGTACAAATAGTGTTCATAATGGTATTCATTTCATCCCCTTGATATAGTATAAACAAATATACTGTAAAAGTAAAATGGTGCTATGCCTTTGCTGTTTATACTCCGGAACAGACTAATCATACACTCTGGGATACACAACAAAGATAGGAATGTATCAAATATTAAAACGCACACACTGACATATATGAATATAATATGGCTACTGTAAGAGACAAAGGGCTGAGAAAAAAAGAAGCACATTTTCCTTAGTCCAGAGTCTAGACTACTAAAATGGCAGCATGTGTTTGAAAATTAAACAGGCGATATATGTATAGTAGGGATGTCTTGGCCTCTGTTGAGCCTGTTCTCTGCTGTCTGCTGGTTGCGAGCTTAGTAGAGAATTGTTTGGGTCGGTTGTGGCAGAGGTGTGTGTGTGTGTGTGTGTGTGTGCAGCTATTGCGTGTGTTTTTACCTTAATTTGTCTGCACTGTTTGTTGAGTGGTCCAGTGGAGCGAGTGGTGACAGATGATGTAAATTATTGATTGCAGTCTTTCCTGTAGCTGAGTGTGGTGAGCCTTGTCCTCCTCTCTCACTCTCTCTCTCTCTTCCCCCAACATATTCCTCTTGTAAACCCCCATCTAATCCCTTTATTTCTTGTGATCTCCCTTTTCTGTTATTTTCTTAACCTTATCGTCTCTTCCTGGCTTTTGTCTCTTTACTTTAAACACAATCCGTGAGTGTGCCTTGAGACAGGTTTAACAGACGCCTACTCTCTCTCTCTTTGAGTGACTTGTGCTGTCTGTCCTGTTGGCCTGACTCACATAATGTAGGAAGTCATTTCCTGAGTGCTGCTCTGCTCACTGTAACACGTTAATGTCATGACAGATTTACTCTTTAACTCTCATATTCCCCCTACAGAGAGAGAGAGAGAGAGAGAGAGGAGAAGGAGAGAAAAAGAAGGGGAGGTGAAGAGAGAGGGGAGAGATGGGGAGGTAAAGGAAAGAGGGAAGAGAAGACAGTAGGGGGACAAGAAGTGGAATGGAGAAGAGGGGAGGTGAATGAGAGACAGAAGCAATAGATGGAGGAGGGAGGAAAGGGGGAGATACATAGCATGTAGAGAGAGGGAGGAAAGGGGGAGATACATAGCATGTAGAGAGAGGGAGGAAGGCACGGGTGAGGAGGAAGAACATTTTTGACTTTAATGAGACCTTCATTACACTGAAACCACCACCTCTTACCTTAGCCCCAATCCCTCCAATAACATACTGTGTGCCCCCACAACCACCACGCAGTCCCATTCGACGTTATACATGACAACACAGTGCAACACCCAACAAGACAGCAGCAGCACCACTTAACAAAAGTCCATCCAACCCCTTCTCTCTAACCGCACACACAGCCCCCCCTAAGTCCTCCGTGAAACATTTCTAAACTGCTCACCATTTAACAGAACTTACATCCGACCCCTAAGCGGCACAGTACCTTCAGAAATAACACTGGATTGATGCAGCTGCCACGCCTTCAACATAAAAGTCTGATACCTCTGACATGTTCAGCCTTTCTGGCTCTAGACCGCTACCCCTCCTCAGCCGTGCACTCGCTGCTTCCCTCCATCCAACCACGGTGGGATGAATTAGTCTCTGCCCCACTTTGAGTTCAAATGAAGCCAGACTACACTACCGGGCCAGCAGGCCTTCCCCCTCCTATTGGACAGGTGGAGACCCAACCAGAAAAGGTCAACCAGCTTTAATCTCAGGTCCAATACGATGGCACTGAGTGAGTTTGTGCAGAGTTTATGCAGTAGAGAGGAAGTTGTCTATCTTCTTTCCTCTGTGACATTTGGGAGAAGAAGCCACTTTTACCTGTTCAGACCCAAAACAACTGCTTGTAACACCCAGTTTCCAAGTCCAAATACAATCCCAAGAGTGTCCTTATAACCCAACTGCAACCTACTGGTGCTGAAGATTTTCAAAGAGAGCAAGTCAGAGTCTCTTCCCTTTTGGAAAACTGAAAAATGTTTCATGGGCCCTCCGGTCCTCAAGCAGTTCTACAGTAATACCGTTGTGAGCCTTTTGGCATGGTAGCTGCTGTGCTGTTCAATACTAACCTCCTAAGACCTGAGCTTTGATAATGTATGCATTTTTTATTTCTCTTAGCTATTTGGGATTAGTAGGACCTGATAAGTATAATATCTAAGTATGGTGCAGACAACTGCCCTCTAATAAGGACAATAGGTTTAAGTTAAGCAGAATGAAGAACAAGGTGCATGAAAGCCTAAAACATGTCCTCATATGCAGACACGTGGTCTTGGGAGGCTAAGGCAGATTTCATCGCCAGGCTCAAGTCTCTTGTCATCCAAGACCTCTACACCAGGTGGTGTCAGAGGAAAACGCCCGATGACGCTGAATGATTTGATTCCGGCTATGAGAGTTTCAAACAAAAAAAACGAGTCTGACAGACACCATAATAAAATGATCTGTTACTTACCCAAACGAACAGGGAGCTATGATGTCACAGTGTCTTGGAAAAATTAGATGTACCCAGACACAAGATGCCCCAGACTCCAGAACGGCTGCTCTAGCAACCAGGCCTTTGTCGGCAGCCACAGAAAGGACATTTTAAAAGTGGAGCGCCTTGCTTTACTTCTCCCACCAAAACAACCAGTGGAATTGGGTTCTTCTGAGTACAGCTGTCTATCCTGTTCTGGCACCTGTGACCGGATCACCCACAGATGGGACTGTGCCACCAGACGTGTAAACATGTCTGATCTTCACAACTGAGCCAAGCCAATAGCATGAGTAGTGAGTAAGAACGTCCCTCCTGAAACTTTATACAGGGACACTCCTCTGCTAGTTAATGTAAATTAAGAAATAATAATAATTATTTATTTATTTACAGTGGCGACCTGGCCAAAGGCTTAACAATTGAAAGTGAACAATAAGATACAAATGTTTACAATCTAAGTAATATGTACAAGAGAATAGGACAGAAATTGCTGAATTATAACATAAAAAGTGATAAATAAATGCAGACACATACAGTGCTTAGCTGGTGTATGATCAGATAACATCATTGTTTGAGAGCCTTTTGCAGTTCATTCCAGTCATTGGGGGCAAAGAACGATGATCATAAGAAGTGTTGGCCAGTGTGAGGTATCTAACAGAGCCTAGTTTTCTATTGGATTTGTTCCTGTCCAAACTGGGATGTCCATAATCTCACATACATACTCAGGACCTGGACTGACTTGCCCACGGGACTCAGAGGTAGCCTGCATCACTTTGTGTTTGCAAGCCATCTCAGCCAGGCTACACAGGCTAGTTGATTAGTCCGAAATGTAAGCACGGGAACATGATCTGGTACAAACATTAGCACACAACGCCGCTGGAAACCCTCCCTAAGTCTGTCAGTTAACTTGTTGCCTGGTTACCAAAATATCATGTTCCATACAGGTGTCCTGCTTGGTGTAATTACAAGCGAAGAATCAGGGAATGGATGTTTGGCTGATATTAATAGCACCTAGCTTTTCAATGCTTGATTGTATAACGTGTTCAGTAGATGTGCTAGATGAGCACAAAACCCATACAGTGTTGTCTCGAGTGACCGACTCGAACGGAACTCTACCCACCACCAAGTGCAGTGGACAGTAAATCATGATCCTATCACAGGCATTCTCATGGTCTGAGGAAAACAGTCCAAAGACCCAATTTGAAAGCCTAAACAGGTCCAGCAAATGTTTGATTAAAAACAGATTATGTGTGATTGAGTGGCCTAGTACACAATGTGTTTGGCCCTTATGCTAATCAGCTGCTCTTACTACTAATTGTTTTTTCATTTATTGAGATATTTGGAGTTTTGAGACTTATAATTTAATGTATGTTTGCCTATTTATCCTGATGGGACATTAAACCGGTCACCAACATTCCGTGACACTAAAGTGTAGGGGTGTTAACCCAGCTGTCCAGCTGTCCAAAACTCCCAACCTGGCCCCATTCCCATCATAACCACCACTCACCCCCTTCATTCCTGATTGTCATAGATGACTCCTCACCTATCCACCTCATGGCTGATGTGTGATGAGCCCCTTGGCGTGCATGGCCAAGGTGTGTGCTACACATTTGTGTTGGATGAGGTGAGCTACCTCCTAACCCCTCCATCAACTGAATGCGAGGTTTTCCCTCACATCCTTGACACCTTTCCCCACACAGATAGAGTGGGGATAATATTCCCCTGATTAAATGCAATGGTTTCACTTTGACATCATGTTTTATGATGCGTATCTTTTTTTGCAGAACCACAACCAGACTGATGCTTTTGAACAGTATCACGTTGGAGTAGGACAGTGGGACAGGACATGGCCATGTTCTCTAGCTGTAAATGGCCTTAGCACATCATCCAGCGCAGTGCTTCTCCCTCCACATCTGGCACAGCGTGCATCTTCTGTCTGTGCTTCACAACTCGGCCCTGTCTATGCCATTAGAGCCTCTGCCCTCCTGGCTGAGTGTATTTGCTGTGTGCGAGTGTCTGTGAGTGTGTGTGTGTGTGTCTGTTACGCCACCTGTGCCAGAGATAGGCCAATGGGAAATTGTAGCAGTGTGTCACAGGGTACTTTTAGAGCCTGACAGGTCTCGCTGCAAATGTGTGTGTGTCTGAGCTGTGTGTAAGTGTGCCCTTGTGTGGTAGAAATGCCCCGACTCAACCAGGTGATGGCATCGGTGATGGCAGGGCGAAGAAAGAAAAGAAACAATTACCTCACTGAAAATATGTTACGTCTCATCAATATTTCACATCCCAGGTTGTTTTGCGTGGGGGGTTTTCAGGGGGATGAAAATAGTTGCTCTCTCTCTCCTCCGGCCACTTTTAACCCAGGGAAGCAGCAGGTCGGCCCGACAGGGAGAGGCTGCAGGGCTGGAGGGAAGGGGAACATCCGACTGGAGGGTGAGTGTGTCCAGTGCTCCCCTCCCCCCCCCGTGGTCCCTCCCAGCCAGGCGCAGCAGGAAAGCTCCCCATCCTGGTGATGATTAGCTGTTTATTTTTTCATGAAGCCACTCAACTGGGTGGACATTCCCCCTCCTCTTCCTCATTCTCCTCTTATCATCCTCCTCTCCTTCTTTCCTCTCCTTCTCTCCTTCACCTCGTCCTTCGCCTTTACCCCTCCTCTTTTTGGGCTCTGAAGCGCATTGATTTCTCCATTAGGCAGCACTCTCACCCCCGCTACCCCTTCTCTCCTCTCCTCATCTCTCCAACCCTCCAGTTAGTTGGCTATCAACACTGAAAATGGCTGAGTTAGCTATTCCCTCTCAGTATGTAGCTAAACCCACTGAGTTAACTAGTTCAACATGAGTCTGTTTTACCCATAACTAAGGAACAATTGAATCAGAATCACCTTTAATCGCTAAATAAACATACACATATACTCTACTAGGCATAATTGTGCTACTGGTGTTAAACGTATCATGACAGATTACAAAATATCTATGCAAGTTTGACATCCAATTATATCCAATGGATGGTGAGCATGTAATAAAAGGGGATGTTAGCGTAAAGTATATAATACATTTTTTAGATATACATTTGAAGTCATTTAGCAGATGCTTTCATTCAGAGCGACCTAAATTATTAAGCGCATACATTTTTATACTAGCCCCCTATGGGAATCAAATCCTCAGCTACAGTGTTGCAAGCACTATATGCTTACCAAATGAACTACACAGGACCCACAATTTACCTGAATTTGAAATTCAGTGCTTTTTGTGGTGCCTTTTGGAGTTGACTTAATGAAGTGAACACAGACTTCTTACCTTCTGTGGGACGCCTGCTGGCTGGGGGCTACGGCGATGGGAAACATCCTTCTTTTTGGTCCTGATTGACTGCCTTCCCGCCTGCCAGAGGAGAGTATGTTTGGAACAGTGGCCGACAAGGTTGTGAAGGCTCAGCAGGGATGTTGCCTGCATGCTGTCTAGTCCTGCAAAGTCATGCAAGGGCAGGTGGCACCCGACCACTGTTTCTGTGGATCATACAACGTGTTGCAGTTGAGCTCAGTTGACAGACAGAGACCCAAGCCAGACTGTGATGGGGCAGGACTGACTGGGGAGAATATGTTATATGATGTTGTCCTACCACCTGTGATTGTTGGAGATGATCATGCCTAGGAATGTGAATAATTCCGCCTGACTAATAGCTCTTGGTCTCAAATCAGGGATTTGGGGCGTTTCCTGAAATCAACCATCACCTCCACGGTTTTGTCCGTGAGTGTTTTTTCGGGACTGAACCAGTCCGTCAGCCGTTTGACGTCTTCACTTAGCAAGTATTCATCGATGTTAGTGATGCGGCCAGCCAGAGATGTACAGTGCCACCTTGAGAAAAGGAACCTAAGCATTGTTGGCGATACCTTCATTGGTGTGGAGTGAGTAGAACAATATCATGTTTTTACATAGATGTTGAGATATTGTTTTCAATGAAGTTCGCTATTGTTTCTTCATGTCCTTGGAGGGCGATGTTCTTGTTGGTACCCAATTCGTTTTTTTCTGTTATTTTCAGATCCTTAAACCAGGTGATGTACTGTATGTGTAGACAATAGGATCTTATTTAGTTGTCCAGGTTAGAATCCGAGCCTAATGTGTTGATCTCTCCTAACCTGGCTAAAACAAGTGCTCATAGTCTGCCCCAAAATCTGAAATACCAACCGAAGATTTAATGGCAAAACTAAATTCCAAGGTTGTAATGCTCCATTGGCCCAACATATCCACAAGGATCTCAGAAACAACATTTGGAGATGGATTTTTATTTTGCAAAAATACATTGGTGATTTTGAATGTGATACTAGAAGGTGTACATGAGAGTGTGTGTGTGTGTGTGTGTGTGTGTGTAGATTATGCCTGGGAGCTACAGATGGTGCTTCACTGCACTTCCCTAATGTCAGTAATCAGAATGCACAAACCTGCATCCATGGCCTGCCCGTGGAAAATCAATACTAGCCTCACACCTGTCTTTCTAGTGGGAGAGAAAAAATGACTCAGCCCAGCTGCAACGGGGAGGATGGGATGAGGGTGGGATAAGGATGGGATGAGGGTGGGATAAGGATGGGATGAGGGTGGGATAAGGATGGGATGAGGGTGGGATGAGGATGGGATAAGGATGGGATGAGGATGGAATAAGGATGGGATATGGATGGGTGAGTATGGAATAAGGATGGGATATGGATGGGATGAAGATGGGATATGGATGGGTGAGTATGGAATAAGGATGGGATAAGGATAGAGGGAATGTGGCGTGAGGATGTGGAGGGGACTTGTCTTCTGATGCTGGTGTGTATGATGCAACTATTATTTTGTAATTCCTGCACATTGTAAAGTCCAATGATTCTCATTTCTGTCTCTTCTTACCCTGTCTGACCCTGATGAAAGTAATTACCTTCAGCCCTTGAGATCATCAGTAGCACAAACACACATTCATGAACACATGCTGAGTGCTCATAAAACTATACCTTTCTCTGCAGCATTGACATGTCCATAAAATATATGTCCACACTGTACCTTTATCGGTTAGTGCCCCATGGTGCCAAATAAGTATCAGGGGTAAAATCTATCACTGTGTCTTAGTATTCATGCTGTATCTACATTAGCTTCTACAGCATACCTGTTAGGGCCTATCTGGTTGTGTCAAATATTCACAGCAGAAAATGTATTCAATCATTCGGGAAGATAAGTATTAATAAAACAAATGAGCAGCGTCATTGATTAATTGTCTATGTGCGCTCTGTTTAGGTTCTAAAATGTAATGTTACAGTATTAATGATGTCTAACGAAATAGGTTTTATGTCAAAGAAAGAAGCTCAAATTAAGGATACATGAAAAATAAATTAATCAATATAGATGAATGGAGCCCAGCGTTAACCAAGGGGCTGTTGAGAGGATCTCTGTACCGCGTGAAAACAGGGACCACAGTGAATACGGTAGTATAGTGTTGAACACCACAGGTACTGCCTGCCTGCCTACACTGGGCATGTCGGCATCCACAGCCAAGGCCTCATTGATTCCTGGAGAAACATCGATCACATGCACAATTAATTGTTCTTTGAGGCGTAGCACCCCAGATCAAGAGCTTGTTTTGGATGGAAATCAATAGGAGGGGAGGGGGGTGGGGTTGGGTAAGAGAAAAAAGGATGAGTGTCCCCTAAAAGGAGTACTTGCTGTGACAACGTGGTAGTGTTACCCTTTCAGGGTATGTTTGTATGCATTCATGGGTTTGTGTGTTTATTCACTATGCTATACAGACTGCATGTGTGTGTGTGTGTGTGTGTGTGTGTGTGTATGAGTGAAACAGGGGAGACCAGGGAATGAGCTGAATTATTGATGCTTTTCTGTACAGAAATGTGACAGTTGGCTTTAATTTTCCATTTACTTGGAATTGAACCGGACAACACTGGGGTGACTAATCAATACAGTTTGATTCTAAATACTTAGAATCACAGATGTGTGTACATATATATAAACACATACATATAACAACCTGATACAAGCTACCACACACATTCTGGTATTGGGTTTATTGTATTGTTTTTAATATCTGAGAGAAATACCAGTGAGGGAGAGAGGAAACTGTAGATGAGAAAAAGTTGATGTTCAGAAAAATAGATTGCACAATTAAAACTTTCAAGAAGTCCATACATTGTCCATGTTAGAAAGAATTGTGCTAAATAAAACTAGATACTGTAGGGTTCTTCGGTGTGTGTCCATGGGGGAACCGGTTTGATTCTAGGCAAAACCCTTTCTACATTTCAACATTTAATCTATGTGTATCTTTATTCACAGAACCACTTTTCCCTTGGAGGTTTGGGTCGTTGTCATGTGGCTATTTGCATACTACCATTTAACAAAGTTCTAGGAAAACCAGATGTAGAATTATTAATAATTAACCTTTGTCTGTGTAAAGCAAGGATGTCCTTTGTCCACGTATTTATTCATTATAGCCATTGAAATGCTGGTTATTATAATCAGAACCAATTAGAATTTAAATGGTTTAGAAATCCAGAGGCTAAAAGCAGAAGTCTCAATGTGTGCAGATTACACAAGCTTTGTCATGTCCCAACATGGAATTGCTGTGCTTTCTCATCAAGGATAACTTTCTAATATCTCTGGACTTGAAGAAGGTGAAGCCTGATGAAGACAAAGCATGATGAAGATGTGAAGAAGATGAAAAATTATGACAATAAAGACTGATGAAACATGATGATACAAGACGAAACATGATGAAGATGAAGCCTGGGCGGCTAATTGATGATGGGTGATGTAAGGTTTTGTTGACTCTGAATTGCTGAGAAAATTGGTGATTCACCAGACAGGTTAGTGTTCTATTTTCAGCAACACGCCTTTGCTTCAAATGATAGCTTAATGTTTCACAGGGTTGAATATACATTTGTGAAAGACAACCTCAACCAACCTTGCACATTTTGTAATGCTTAGATGCCAGTTTCCATTCCTAATCAGGACCGGCAGCCATTGACAATGTTTCCATGGGTTCACTCATCACAGGAGCAGTGGTGCACATATCAAATGTCAAAACATAACAAGGCCATGAACCTGTTAAAGGTTTTCCACAATATTTCCTTTGTGACTTTGTTTGCTACAAACAACAGTAGTCCTCTGGTAGTCCAGTAGTCCATCTGGTTCAGCGTGTCCCCTCAACTGACCTAGAGCCCCCCTCTTTCCTTACCTATTACCAATACCCTAATCATAGTTTTTGATTGACAGGTCTATACTTTTCAGAAACTAAACTTTAAAGCAGCTAGTGTGATAGCATTTTAGTTATAACAGTCTTATAAAATAGTTAATATTAGAGTTAATTTTGTTTTTGCAACAAATTAGCATAGCCAGTTCAAATGGGAAACCTGAGGGGACTCATTGGTCAGTATTGTGTCAGCTGACACCGGAGATCGCTCCTATCACAATATCAGATTTCATACTGACTATTTAATCGTCAGGTTACTCAGTCTGATGTTCGGTGGTCTCACTTGCATGTGGGTGCGAACCCACACACCGCCCCTGCCGCCACCTGTTTTGGTTCTGTGTTTTTTCAATAGGGTTTTGATATTATTCGTAGTGTTGTGCACATGATCGTGTGATGGCAGTGAGTTACCCCAGAGGACCAGAACCTAACGCCAAAACATGTATTGTTGTGCTTGTCTCTGATGGTTTAACTAATGGCGTTTACTGTCAGAATTAGTTATCACAAAGGGGAAATTAAATGATTAACATGAGGAATGACTTGTCATTCAAGCATTTACATTTGATGGAACAGGACAGACCATGGAAATGAAATACACACTTTCATTAAATGTTCAGAATGCTAAGAATTAATATGCTTAATCAATGCAAAATGTTACTTTTTTGTCAACAAACATACATATCCATTTAGAAAAAGGATTTGCAATAGCTGTTCAGTCAAGTACACATTTATAGACTTCCATGTACAGGACACACATTTCCCAATTAAACAAACTCTACAGCAACTGGAGCCTAAGGATCTGATGTTGTAGATCAGTAAAGAGGTTCTCATTTCCTGACCTTGGCAATATGGCTGCTAGTTGAAGATTGCTGAAGCGAGGGGCAGAAATGAAAGGGGGAAAAGCAACCAAACAAATCTCCAATGACTTCTCTGAAATTCAAATTTTTCCCAAAGCATCCACCGGGGGTGGGGGGGGGGTGGTGGGGGGGTTGGAGAGAGCGATAGAGAGAGATGAACATGAAGAGGGATAGGCATCAGAGAGATGTGTAATGAATCAAACCTCTGACAGGGGAGATAGAGGAAGAGAATGGAGCGAGGGGAAAAAAGAATAAGATGATCAATGCTCGCAAACCTTGTCTATGAAATACAGAAAAAGCGAGAGAGAGAGTGAAAGAGAGAGAACCAAAGAACCCCCTCTTCTCTAATAAACATCTCTTTAACTTAGCCCCACTCACAACAAAGCAGTGGACTGACTCCCTCCGATCTGTCAGGCTCCACCAGTATCCACACAGCCATGCTCTCTACTGTACTACTGTAGCGTCTCACAGAGAGAGATGCACATCCATGTGATCAATAATGGATGGGCCTGTCTCCTACCCTGCAGTAGGCCAGCACATTAGGTAATGCAGGAGCTACATTTAACTAGATGGGCTTGTTAATGCCTCCCCCTGGGAAGGGCCGGTGGGTACCAGCGAGGGGAAGTAATGTTTGTAGATTGCAGATCACAGTGCACTTGGAGCAGGCTGGGCACGCCGCGGTGACGTCCTGGTGGGAGTGATGGGGGGTTGGCACTTACCCCCTTCTTTCTTGGAAACCAAACTCCAACCGTGTTTTTTTTACTTGTACCCCTTTCTCCTTCACCCATGTTTCCCCTGCCAATCCCTGTCCCATGTTCAGCGACAACCATGCCCATCCTCTAACTTCCCTTCACCCTTCCCCGGGCCATGTTAACCCTTTGACGCGTACGATCAAACCGGTGTGATTAGAACGTCTTGTTCAGAACGCACCATTAGCATGCCTAGCTACAAGTAACGTAACAATGGCTGGTCAGACCGCGCTGTTATTTACTCACATTCATCTCAAACAGTGTTTATAACTTTATTTCCTGATTGTAATTGTTTCAAGACCACACTATGATATTAACCAGGTAGCAAGCATTCAAATCGGGACAAGAAGTGTTACTTACATACCAACAGACAGCCCACACTAATACACAAAAACAAATGATATTAGCGACTACTATAGAGCATCTAACCATTTCCTGGAAGAGCTGACAACCGATCAAAACCGTTGTAGAAGTTACGTTACCCGTTGTGGGCCCCGCTATGCTTTTTATATAGTTTATTCATTTTCACTGCACTGAATTACAGGTCACGCTTTGTTAGCAAGCGGTTAGCTGACGTTTGCTAGCGGTTAGCTAACTTTTGCTAGCTAGCTACAGTTACACATCAACCAGCTTTTGCAGCTCTTTGAATTCGAGTCAACGAGAGAAGCTTGCAATGCAATGAATGTAGTGTTCGTTACCTGGCAAGGTGACTGTTCAAAATGCTGGAAGTAAGTATGCGCAACCAAAATCTCACGGTGGGGGGTCGTTAAGGAATATTTTAAACTCTTGCGTGAAAAGGTTAAGAATGCGTTGGGGTGAGTTGTTGGAGCTCAGCACCAACTGGGCATGAATGACATAGCCATTGGCAGAAGCATAAATACATAATCGATAAGTCTTTAAATGGTAGGAATTGAAGCACCATGGGGATTCAGTTTGTTAATCTGCTCTAGGAAACAACATGAAACATCAGGAAGCCAATAAATCAGACGGATATATCAGAATGTTTTTACCATCTGCATGCAGTTTATGGTGCAGTATAGAAAAGCTATGTTGACTCAGTCTTGCAGCTTAGTATCACTGAAAACCCTTGCCAAAATGGGCCTTGGGAACCTTGACCTGCTCAGACCCCAACCTCTAGTTTCCTCCAACGAGGCCCTCATTGTCCCTTATGGTCCCTCCCGACCCCCGTTCTGGCCTCTAAGCTGTCTGATTGGTTCTCTGTGGGGATTTAAAAGGGCTCCTCAATTAGGCTAGGGTGGAAGTGCTTGTCGGAATGAGAGTGTCTGGTGGTGCACTCTGCATGCGGGCGCTGACGCAAGGCCACGGCTCAGGTCCTGAACCGCCACTCCGTCAGCTCTCTAATGTCTGAGGCCTCCATGAGTCACACTATCATGCATAAGAGACAGGTGGAGAGGATGAAGGACGGAGAGAGGGAAAGGAGAAATAAGGAAAGAGCTCCCGAGAGATGGCACAGTGTAGTGTAAGACAGAGAGATACAGTAAATGGGGTATTGTTGTTGTAATAAAGAGATAAAGTCACCTCAAAAATAATTTGCACCCTAATAGAGTACAAAATGCTGTATAAAACAGAAGGTGGAGTAATAGAGAAATGGATGGGGTGGTATAATATGTTGATAGACAGTGTGGTGTAATAAAGAAATAGATGGGGTGGTGAAATGTAGAGAAAATGGGGTGGTTTGATAAAGAGATAGATGTAATACAGATATGTATAAAGTGGTGCAATGACGAGATAGATTAGGTGCTGTTTTTATAGAGAAATAGACAAGGTGGTGATGTAATATGAAATAGATTGTGTAATACAGAGATAGATGAGCTGGTGTAACATACAGATAGATTGCGTGATGAAATAGAAGGATGGATGGGTGATGTTGTAATAGAGAGATTGATTAGGTGGGGTTTAATACAGACTTATACGGATGGTGTAAGCAAGAGACATATGGGGTGATGTAATAGAATTTTTGATGGGGTGGTGTTATAATCAGGGTTGGGTAGATTACTTTTTAAATGTAATCCGTTACAGTTACACGTTACCTGTCTACATTTGTAATCAGTAACTGAACTTTTTGATTACTCAAACTCAGTAACGTATTACTTTGAATTATTTTTAGATCACTTTCATATTAAGAGGCATTGGAAAACAAATAGGCTTATTACCAACTGATCAATCAATGTTAAAGTTTACATAGCTGGCCAACAACAAAATCCGTAGCTTTTCGCGCAAAAACTAAATCTGCAGTAGTCATGTTGCAGTAAACCCTGGCACGCGAATGCACAGGAACACCCACATAGAAATAAGATGTACCCATGCGAACGAAACCTGCGATTATTATGGCCACCGGTGATGGATTTTCATAACGCTAATAAAAGAAATAAACTATGATTATAAACCTGCACTTTTAGCTTAAAGTAAATGACGTCAGCAGCCAATGATAACTAATTAACAAAATTTTCAGAGATGCAAAGCAAGCAGGATCATATGGCCTACCTGTATGGACGGAGTTGAGGTGGCTGCGTATTATCAAAGATATAAAATTATCAAGAGATTCAAACTAGCGCTTCCTCCGTCACTAAACTGGTTATGCGCGTCCACATGATCATCACATACACAACTGAGGCACTCAATTTATATTTTTGTTCAAATAACGATGTTTCTATAACATTAAATAATAAACTCAAACATACCACGTGTCATAATTATTTCGCGCACCTATTCTTTTTCAATTGAAGTAATCCAAAAGTAATCATACATTTTCTCAAAAGTATATGTTATCCGATTACAATATTTTTCTTGGTAACGTAACGGATTACAGTTACTGTTTTTTGTAATCCGTATACATGTAACATATACATGATTACTTGTAATCCGTTACTCCCCAACTCTGATTGTAATATTAAGAGAGATAGGGTGGTGTAATACAGTGGTAGATGGTTTGTTTTAATATAGAGATAGATGGGACGATGTAATACAAATATTGATCAGGTGGTTATGTAAATGAGAGATAGATGAGGTAATCTAACACAGCGATGTACACTCACCTAAAGGATTATTAGGAACACCTGTTCAATTTCTCATTAATGCAATTATCTAATCAACCAATCACATGGCAGTTGCTTCAATGCATTTAGGGGTTGTGGTCCTGGTCAAGACAATCTCCTGAACTCCAAACTGTATGTCAGAATGGGAAAGAAAGGTGATTTAAGCAATTTTGAGCGTGGCATGGTTGTTGGTGCCAGACGGGCCGGTCTGAGTATTTCACAATCTGCTCAGTTACTGGGATTTTCACGCACAACCATTTCTAGGGTTTACAAAGAATGGTGTGAAAAGGGAAAAACATCCAGTATGCGGCAGTCCTGTGGGTGAAAATGCCTTGTTGATGCTAGAGGTCAGAGGAGAATGGGCCGACTGATTCAAGCTGATAGAAGAGCAACTTTGACTGAAATAACCACTCATTACAACCGAGGTATGCAGCAAAGCATTTGTGAAGCCACAACACGCACAACCTTGAGGCGGATGGGCTACAACAGCAGGACAGTTGAAGACTGGAAGAATGTTGCCTGGTCTGATGAGTCTCGATTTCTGTTGAGAAATTCAGATGGTAGAGTCAGAATTTGGCATAAACAGAATGAGAACATGGATCCATCATGTCTTGTTACCACTGTGCAGGCTGGTGGTGGTGGTGTAATGGTGTGGGGGATGTTTTCTTGGTACACTTTAGGCCCCTTAGTGCCAATTGGGCATCGTTTAAATGCATTGTTTCTGACCATGTCCATCCCTTTATGACCACCATGTACCCATCCTCTGATGACTACTTCCAGCAGGATAATGCACCATGTCACAAAGCTCGAATCATTTCAAATTGGTTTCTTGAACATGACAATGAGTTCACTGTACTGAAGATCAACTGCAAGATGCTATCCTGTCAATATGGGCCAACATTTCTGAAGAATGCTTTCAGCACCTTGTTGAATCAATGCCATGTAGAATTAAGGCAGTTCTGAAGGCGAAAGGGGGTCAAACACAGTATTAGTATGGTGTTCCTAATAATCCTTTAGGTGAGTGTATAGTGTCAAAAGCCAGCATCCGTGTTGATATGGGGGTGCATTAGAGCACATTGAGTTGACTTGCATATTTGTGAGGCCACCATTAATGCTGAACAATATATACAGGATTTGGTGCAACACATGCTGCATTCCAGACAACGTCTTTTTCAGTGAAGGCCTTGCTTATTTCAGCAAGACAATGCCAAAACACATTCTGCACGTATTATGACAGCATTGCCCTGTAGTAAAAGAGTCTGTGTGCTAAACGGGCCTGCCTGCAGTCCAGACCTGTCACCCACTGAAAACATTTGGTACATTATGAAACGTAAAATACGACAAAGAAGACCCCGAACTGTTGAGCAGCTCAATCCTGTGTCAAACAAGAATAGGAAAACATTTCACTTTGAAAACTATAGCAGTTTGTCTCATCAGTTCCTAAATGCTTACAGTGTTGTTAGAAGAGGAGACACAACACATGAATATACATGCCCCTGTCCCAACTTTTTTGAAACTTCAAATTCAAAACGGGCATATATTTTGCCAAGAACAGTAGCATTTCTCTGATCCAATATTTGATATGTTGTCTTTATACTATTTTCAATTAAATACAGGGATGAATGATTTGCACATCATTGCATTCTGTTTATATTTGCATTTCACGCAGTGTCCTGTCTTTTTTGGGACCAGGGTTGTATTTATACAATACAGCTCCGGAAGAAATTAAGAGACCACTGCACCTTTTTCTTTCCTTTCCAAAAAAGTCAAAGGGGAAGGTTTTGAGTGAGGAACAAAAGGGTTAAAATTAAGAGACCACTGCATATTGAACGCTTTAGTTCCACACTCAAAACTTTCCTTTTCGACTTTTTTGGAAAGGAAAGAAAGAGGTGCAGTGGTCTCTTAATTTTTTCCGGAGCTGTATATTGTATATATAGTAGAGCGTGGTAGAGCGCTCTCTACCACGTCAGGCTGACATCTCTCATATATTTTCAATTGGGTTGAGATCTGTTGATTATGAAGGCCATAGCGTATGATCTACATAATTTTTAAACTCATCAAACCGTTCAGTGTCCTGTGGATGAGGGCGTGGTCATCCTGGAAGCCACCCAATAATGAACCCTCTTTCTGTATACATACACATTTGTTAAAAAATAGAGAGAGAAGTATGAGCTGAGAGGTGAAGAAAAGGAAGAATGAGAGGTCATGCAGAGTTTCAGAAAAAACCCTCTCGACCCATTTTCTTGCTTCCCCCTCTTTTCCCCTCTCCTTCAATTCTCTATTTCACCTCCCCGCTCCTCCTTCCCTCTCCACACTTGTCCACTCAATTATGTAAAAGACCATCGGCAGCAGACCCCTAAAAATCAGATTAAGGCTGGAGGGCCTCTTGATTATGACACAGCTATTCCATTGGGGGAAGGAAGGGGCGGTATTTGCACATCATTTGGAGAGGTCTGTCCCTAAGTGTGTGTGTGTGTGTGTGTGTGTGTGTTCCCATTTATTCCTAAATGAGTTGGGGTGCAATTTGTCACATTGCAATCTTTTCACTGGGTCTACTTAGTGTCTCTGCCTTTCTCTTCTCTCTCTCCACTTCTCTAGCAGGACGTCCCATGGTGGATGCAGTACCACTCTGCTCCTAACTCTGTACGCCAGAGCACCAGAGAAGGGCCCCTGACACCATGTGACTGACGGCCACTTCCCCATTAAGCCCCACCCTGGGATCTGGGACAGACCACAGACATAGAAGCAGACATATACCACATCCACAGGCTGCCTGGCACACCCACTAAGGGACATACTTACTCCCAGACTCACTTACTGCACTGCACCGGTAGATTTGATTTTACCTCTCCATTTTGCCTGTCTGTCTCCCACTCCTTTGTTATCTAACCTCTACAGTAAAGCGTAACATGTTGGCCTACTTTCCAAGCCTTGACAGCCGTGCTTTAAAGAAAATGAATATTTCAGCTGGCAGAGAAATAGAAGCTTTCATTTGGTGGGTTTATTGTTTTTTCTGATGGCGTTGAGTGATGTTCAGAGCATTAAGTTATTGTTTAAAAGTGCCACTGGATTTTGTAGTTGTAAGGAAAGAAAATATAATGATGGACACACACACAGAGGGAAAGACAGAGGAGAGAGAGAGAGAGAGAGAGAGAGAGAGAGTAGCTGTGATGAGATAGAATGGGAAGTCTCGGGCAATGATACCATGTATGAAGCTTTAATTTTTCAAAAAGTCTTGATTTATAAAAAATGCAGGCAGTCTCATTTTGCAGACAATGTTTAAATATTGTAAATGTTACAATTCAACGCTTAGGACGCTTTATGCAATCTATGATCTTCTGCTGAGAGAGAGAGGGGAGGGGCGAGAAACAGCTGATCCTCTCCCTGTCTCTCTGTGTGTCTGTCTCTACTGGCTTGCTGGTCCCCAGTAACACATCAACACATCTGGGCTGCTTTGGCCCTGAGGACTCTGAGCAGCACACACACAAACTGTCCATGTCGGGGACCCACAACGTATTTCTCTGGAACTGGGAATGATCACTCCCTAGAACACTACGGTCTGTCAACCAACGTGTGTACGGTGGTGCTTGTACAGTGTGGTAAAATAGTCCCACATAGACACACGACCAATCATCTGTTTGCGGGCCGTGGTTATCGAAGGTGGTCAGGTCAGGGTTTGTACTGATGGGGTGAGGTCCAGTAGTATTGTGTAGAATAACATATTTTTCTCTCCAGGAGGCAAAGGGGTCAATACCACATGTATTTGAGAAGATGAGAAGACTGTGTGTGTGTTGGGGTGTTTAAAAGGCTGAACTGCCTCAAACTTGACCTCCGCTCTATTCAGAACTGAGAGAGATTACATTGCAAAACTGGTAATCATTGATCACCTATGTTTTGTCGTAGATGTGTCACCTTTAGGCCTGTTTTAAGTACATTGGTTGTTGAACACAATTTACAGTAACACTTTAACATGAGATTTTTCGGTTGGGGTGTACAATAGAGCAGGCTATAGTGCATGCAGGTTACTGGACATTCAAATGCACATTATTATTCATTTTTTACTACACTTTTATACATATTCTATATACATGAAGCAATTTGAGACTAAGGTGAACTGAGCCCTGTCTACCATCCAAAAATAACAAAATATAAACATAAACAACAGAAAATTCTACTCCCTTGTCTTCTAACTTATAAAGAAGTTTACCTCTAGATACAAAGCACAGTGGCAATTTGAAACCAGATCCAGCGATAAACCGCAGGGAAAAATATATAGCCTAAAATCCCCATAGTCCCAAACAGAAATAAAGGTTGCCTGAACTATAAAGCTACTCCATTTTGAATTTCAGCTTTCTGGACAGCTTATATTTCTAGGAACGAATTCAATTTATTTTCTGTTCATGCAAATCATTTTAAGAATATGCAATTTCTTAAATTATAATTTATGTTATTGATAAAGATAGTTACAATAGAAACCTGAAACCTTTTTGTAGTTCAAAAAACTCAGATTTGTAAGTATCCACTGTGATGGTTTGGCTTTTTTTGTGTAGATAATTATTTATACTTTAGGAATAATCTCGGATACAAAGGTTGAATTGTAACATGTGTTACCTGACCAGCTGTAAAGAGGTTACACTCTTAATTAAGAATTGGAACACATTGTCAGCCCCTATTGACTTTTTACAGTCATGGCTTAGGGTTACGCTGGCAAAACAATGAACAGCATTAAGGATATAAAATGTATTGCATGTGCTAAACATATAAACTTTTACATACTAATTACTTCTAGTAAAAAAGTGGTAAGAAAGTTCCATATCTGACATTTGAATAGCCTCTTGGAGAACCTATTGACCTGTTTTCAGTAGTAGACCATTGCCCTAACAAACCACACATCCAGTTTAAGGGTCCTGGAACCATTTGCTACATTGTAACATTAAAGGTTCCTCCAAGAACTGTTTAACTTACCAAAGGTGAAATTATGCAATGGTTCCTTAAGGAACATCTGGGGTTTCTTGAGGATCTGGTGTTCCTTGAGACACCACTTACACTTACTGCGTACCTCTAGGTCCTTTACCCCAGCCTTTGCCTTCCTGACTAACTCACACAAGCGGCTGATACAGCTGGCACGGGCCTGGGTGCAGCGTGAGCTAAATAGAGATGAGCCCAGTTTAGCAGGGTGAGTGGTGGTCTGTCTGAGCCTGTATTAATTAACCAGTGTCAGGCGTCAAGGTGCCATGACAGGAAGGGAGGTGAGAGGAGAACACTGGGGAGGGAATCTTAAAATCCAGCCAAGAGGGGAGGAAAGTAGAAGAACAGGAGGCGGGCAGGCAGGGAGGGATGGGAGAGAGGGGAGAGAGGCTGACATCCTTGCTAATTCGCTGACATGGGGGTGAGTGGAAGGTTGGCCTCTGATAATATTGTTTCTTGAAGGAGCAGCGGTAGCTATGAGAGGAACACAAGTAACTGTGCCCCGCAAATCCTGTAGCCAATTAGTCTATATGAATAATTAAAGGTCATTGTCTGTGCAGGGCGGCCGCAGATTGAGTTTCCCTCTGCCATGCTAGATTGTTATGACAAGTAGTGACTACATAATGATATTAGGGATTAATAATTCAAGGCAGACTGTGTTGCTGCAGGTGACAGGACCCACACTGCACTCTGTCCTTACCACAAATTATGTGGGGTCAGAAATCAGTGTGCGCGCGCACCTTTCTGTGTTCATTCACTTCTGTAAAGAGAGAATAAGAAGTTAGATAGACTTTTCTTAAGTTTGCATTACTCATTTCCATGGCATTTTAGTTTATACTGGCATAGCGTAATGTAAACCACCCCATAACCTTGTTAACTTGCAGTGGCATCTGTTAGAATGGGGATGAGAACTACACAACAAAGGAGAGCAATGCTGAATGTTATGTGGGGGGTGGGGGGGTGACAGCTGTGGCATCCATGCGCCAAAGTATTACCATCACCATGACCATTGCGCCACATGCCTGTATGGCTTCTGCACCACCAGGCTCAGTCTAATGGACCTGGTCTACCCACCAGGTCTGTCCACTGGGCCCCATGGGAGATCCACACGCCCAGGCCTGTCCAACATAGGGAGCCCTCTGTCACAGTGACAAACGTCAAATGACAGATCCTTTCCAACCAAGAGGGCTTGGTGGTCTCTCTGGTGCATCTCCACATCTGGGCACAGCTGGCACTGTCTGACAGTCTGTCTGACTCTCAACCATTTTGAATTCCTGCAGAGCAGAGGGAGAGATAGAGGGACATAAACACATAGACAGACATACAGTAGATATTATATTCAGATAGATAGATGATAGATCTGTCAGTGTTTTAGTGTGATTGTCAGTAGCAAATAGGATATTTTAAAAAGCAGCAGGGAATCCGTAATTCCTTTTGCCAAGCTCAAAGACCAGAGAGATGCAGCAGACATTTTCCACAGATTTCCACAGAGATCTCGTTGTGGCAAGTAGAGTTTTATTAATCAGGAAACAAACAGAGTTGGGAATAACAAATATAGCGAACAATCAGTTCTCCTTGTCAACATAGTAGATTCAGGAGTTAATGGGCAGGAATAAAGCCCTGAGCAACTTTGACAAGGGACAAACCGTTATGGCCAGACGACTGGGTCAGAGCATCTCTGAAAAGACAAGGCTTGTGGGCTCCCTGTCATCAGTGGTGAGTACCTACCGACCGTGGTCCACATACCGACGACAGGGTGTTGGGCGCCCAAGGCTCATCGATGCATGATGGCGACGAAGGCTATCCCATCTCGTCCAAACCGACATAAGGTCTACTGTGACACAAGTCAAAACAATGCTGTGATGGTTACAAAAAGAATACAGTGACACAACACAATGCAAAGCACCCTGCTGTGTATGGGGCTGCGTAGCCGCAGGCCGGTCAGAGTGCCCAAGCCCTGTCCAGCATCGAAAGCGCCTGAAAATAAGCACACCAGCGTCTGAATTGGACCTTGGAACAGTGGAAGAAGGTTGCTTGGTCCAATGAGTCCCGTTTTCTTTGACATCATGTGGATGGCTGTGTATGTATATATGTGTGTGTGCCTTTTACCTGGGGGAGTGATGGTATGAAGATGTACTGTGGGAAAACAACTGGGAGGGTGTGTGATGCTTTGGGCAATGTTCTGCTGGGAAACCCAGCGTCCGGGCATTCATGTGGACGTCAATTTGACACGTGCCTCCTACCTAAACATCATTGCAGACCAGCAACACTCCTTCATGGCAGTGGAATACCCTGATGGCAGTGGCCTCTTTCAGCAGGAAAAAAGCACACTGCCACACTGCACACATTTTTCAGGGAATGGTTTGAGAAACTTGATGAAGTGTTGAAGGTGTTGCCATGGCCTACAAATTCCCCAGATCTCAATCCGGTTGAGCATCTGTGGGATGTGCTGGACCACATCCCAGAAGTCCAATCCATAGTGGTTCCACCTCACAACTTGCCTTGACGAGTCAGTGCTGTTTTGGCGGCACGGAGAAGATCTACCGCATATTAGGCAGGTAGTCATAATGTTTTGGCTCATCAGTGTATATGTCTATCTAAAGACAAATTGTACGCAATTCACCATCCTAAGAAATTAATAACTCTTACAGATATGTGACTTACATCATCTGATTGACATTTAACCTTCTCATAGCGCACTAAGTAATCAAATAAATTAATGATACAGCAATAGATCTCTGAATAAATTTTTTAACACTTACATTATTCATCTTCTGAGTTCTTTTAGTGAATTGGATCTACTTGATTAGAGTGAATGGGATATTCATATATAAAAAGAATTGGCCACATGAGTTCACTGAGCTCAAAGGGACACCATAGTCACACATCAAGCACATTTATCCAATATTTTATGTTTTTATAGCAGGTCGTCATGGATCTAGGAAACATTGCGGGCAAGAAGGAAACATTTAATTGGGAAAGAAGGTAAAGAATATTTTTATTCATTTGCATTACCTTTAAAGGTTGTCTTTTTAAGATTTCTGCAACAAAGCGCTGAACAATGCAAATTATTATGGAAAGATTATTAGGGAAAGATTTTATTAGAAATATAGTACTTTACAAATACTTTGTTATTGTCAATGTACTCATACTCATAGAGTCGGCATCTACATTGTATGAGGTTATCTATGATGCCAAGCTAGTTAGCCGACCTGTCTCCTAGGCTAACCTGTCCTGAGCCACTAACACCCTTGGAAACGTAGCAATCCAAAAAGCTATACAAATGTGTTTGATCGCTTTACTATTGTTGAACCACAATTTGGATAAAACAATAATTCCAAACCAACTGTTGCAGCTACATATTTAAAAAATATTATTTCTGCAATTCCCCTTGAAACCTTAAAAACTATACGCTAGTGGTAGAAATTTAACAATTTCACCAATAATGGACATCTGCACTTCCAAAACATTTGTATTGCTGTGTAAAATGGAAACACAGAATGCAATGTCGTGCAAACTTATTTAAACCCAATATTTAGTAGAAAATGGTACAAAGACAACATATCAAATGTTGAAACTGAGAAATGTTATTGTTTCTTGAAAAATAAATGGCCACTTTGAATTTGATGCCAGCAACACATTTAAAAAAAAGCTGGGACAGGAGTAACAAAAAACTGGAAATGTTGTGTAATGCTAAAAATAATACCTGGTGGAACATCTCACAACTAATTAGGTTAAATAAGGATGAAGTTCTCAAGGTGAACGCGTACCTTCACTCTAAAGGTCAAACAACTAAAAATCAGGAATCTCGGTGTGTCTCTAGAGTCAGACCTTAACTTCAGTAGTCATGTCAAAGCAATAACTAAATCAGCATACTATCATCTGAAAAACATTGCAAGAATTAGATGCTTTGTTTCTAGTCAAGACTTAGAAAAACTAGTGCATGCTTTCATCACCAGCAGGGTGGATTATTGTAATGGACTCCTCACTGGCCTTCCCAAAAAGACCATAAGACAGTTGCAGCTCGTACAGAACGCCGCGGCCAGGATTCTCAGCAGAACCAGAAAATATGATCATATCACACCAGTCCTCAGGTCTTTACACTGGCTGCCAGTTACATATAGGATCGATTTTAAAGTATTATTACTGGTATATAAATCGTTCAAAGGCCTAGGACCTCAATACATTGCAGATATGCTCAATGAATATAAACCCAAACGAACACTCAGATCATTAGGATCACATCAGCTAGAAATACCAAGGGTTCACTCTAAGCAAGGAGAGTCTGCTTTTAGCTATTATGCCAGTCGCAGCTGGAACCAGCTTCCAGAAGAGATCAGATGTGCTCCTACAGTAGTCACATTCAAATCCAGACTCAAAACACATCTGTTTAACTTTGCATTTAATGAATGAGCACTGTGCCACTGTCCGTCCGACTGTTTTCACTGTTCTTTACTTTATTTTATTTTTTATTCTAAACTGTATTTGACTTTATATTCTTAACGGTTTTAATTTTTCTTATTTCTTCACTGTTTCTGTATTTGATTTTATATTCTTAATGGTTTTAATTTTTTCTTATTTCTGTAACAGTACCTCTGTCAAATGGATATTTAAATTGTTTTTATGTAAAGCACTTTGAATGACCATTGTGTATGAAATGTGCTATATAAATAAAACTGCCTTGCCTTGCCTAAATGGCAACAGGTCCGTAACATGATTGGGTATAAAAACTGCATTCTAAAGACGATGAGTCTTTCAGAAGTAAAGATGGGGAGGGGTTCACCATTCTGTGAAAGACCGCATGGGCAAATAGTGCAACAATTCAAGAATAGTGTTTCTCAATGTAAAATTGCGAAGGGCTTGGGGATCTGATCATATACGGTAAGTAATATCATTAAAAGATTCAGAGAATCCGGAAAAATCTCTGTGCACAAGGGACAAGGCCAAAAACCAATATTGGATGGCCATGATCTTCGTGCCCTCAGATGGCACTGCATTAAAAACAGACTGTAGTGGAAATCACCGCATGGGTTCAAGAACACTTCTGAAAACCTTTTTCTGTAAACACACTTTGTTGCTGCATCCACAAATGCATCCACAAATGCAAGAAGCAACCATATATAAACAAGATACAGAACCGCCGCCTACTCTGGGCCCCGAGCTCATTCCAAATGGACTGAGGCGAAGTGGAAAACTGTCCTGTGTAATGACAAATCAACATTTTGAATAGTTTTGGGGAATTATGGACACGGCGACCTCCAGGCTTAAGTGAAGAGTGACCATCCAGCCTTTTTTTCAGCGCACAGTTTGAAAGCCAGCATCAGTGAGAGTTTGGGGGTGCATTAGTGCACATGGCATGGGTGACTTGCACATCTGTGAAGGTACCATTAATGCTGAACAATATGTACAGGTTTTGGAGCTAAATATGCTGCCATCTAGATAATGTCTTTTTCAGGTAAGTCCTTGCTTATATCAGCAAGACAATGCCAAAACAGTCTGCTCGTATTATAACAGTATGGCTCTGTAATAAAAGAGTCTGGGTGCCTGCAGTCCAGACCTGTCACCTATTGAAAACATTTCACATTATGAAACAAAATATACAACAAAGAAGACCCCGAACTGTTGTGCAGCTGAAATCCTGTATAAATCAAGAATGGGAAAACATTTCACTTTGAAAACTACAACAGTTGGTCTCCTCAGTACCTAAATGTTTACAGAGTATTGTTAAAAGAAGTGGTGATGTAACACACAGGTAAATATGCCCGTCCCAAATATTTTTTAATGTGTTGCTGGCATCAAATTCAAAATGGGCATGTATTAAAAAATATATATATGTAATTTCTCCCTTTCAACATTCGATATTTTGTCCTCATATTTAACTGACTATTTTCAATTACATATAGGGATGAATGTTTTGCACATCATTGCATTATGTTGTTATTCGCATTTTACGCAGCGTCCCAACTTTTTTAGGAAACGGGTTTGTACCTTATTTTCCAATTAACACCTCAGTTTCAAGTGGATGCTTTAGATTTATGACACGTTTGATCACATTGTATGCCAACAACGTCTTGGCAGAAATAGTAGCAGTGGGTAAATGTCAGCCTGTTCTGGGTACTTGACACAGTGTCCTAGCTTCTCTGCATCTGTTGTGGAGTTGCTGCGTCATAGTCCAGGCCATTACTGTTTAAAATAGTTAAATGTAAAGAATGAATGTCAAAAACATATCCAGCATGGGTTTGAAACTCTTTCTGCTAAAATCCCTGTTCTATCATTCACCACTGTGAAAGACAAAGAAAGAAACTGTTATTAGACAACCAGGAGAGCTATGTTTGACCAACCAATACAAATGCTTGTGTGCTGACATTGATAGGACAACCCTGGACACTAATTAGTATGTATCATTTTGTTGAAACTGTTGATACTGCATTACTCATGTATCTACTCTGGAAATCACAGTATTATTAACTTAGGTTATTAATATTCTTCTTGTTTTTAATATTATTATTATGTTTTATTACAGCTCATTGTATGATCAGATTATTATTATTATTATTTGAATTGCTATGCTGTGGTATTGTTGACAATCACTCTGTAACCATGAATTGCATTGCACATATGTAGCCATCGGTAGATGTGTTTTATGACAATTTGACTTTGAATTTGATGGAGCAACTAAAAGCAACATCAAATAGCAGAGGCTTTGCTGCCAGAAACAGGTTTGTTTATATATAAATGTGAACCAATCTAAGTTTTGCCTCTGTATTATGTGACCACACATTTTCTTTAACAGATCCGGAGGACCTCAGCAGTGTTTAAAAACGTCCACAAAGTGTCATAGCCCTGGGTTTGATGATGTGAACAGTCAGAACAGAAAAGAGGGGTCAAATCTTCTTATGGCCAATTGTTCATTTCCACCACAGCCCTGCTCGGAACATCTGATTGTTTAGAACATCTAATGTAACACTACAACATATGTTTTGAACCTTGAACCTTGAAGACTTACTTTTACAGACAGGGCATCTATCTAAAACAGTCTCTAACAAAGGCCTGCAGGATTATGAAGTACTCAACACAATCAGGCCACAGGCTATTCATCTGCTCACTTTTGGACAGATGGCATCTATCAGAGCATTAGATCCCAAGCCAACCGGCTCAAAGACAGCTTCTATTTGCATTAGACTGCTCAACACTTTAACTCTACGGACTGTACACGCTCACATACACACAAACACACATCCTA
Source organism: Esox lucius (assembly GCF_011004845.1). NCBI lineage: Eukaryota > Metazoa > Chordata > Actinopteri > Esociformes > Esocidae > Esox > Esox lucius. The sequence goes on along the minus strand of NC_047575.1, from coordinate 21,336,387 downwards.
ACCGTTACCAGACTCTTAACTGCTACTCCTTTTCACTGTCCACCTAACTGTGTTGCAACATTTTTATTTTATTTTGTCAAAATTATAATTATTAGTACTGTGCCTTTACTTTGTATTTTTACTAATGCATTCTCAGTTCAATTGCTTACTTTATTTACTCTTTCTATTGATGCATTGATGTGAGGGGACTAGCAAGTACACATTTTCACTCTCCAATTAACTACACCTGTCTTAAATCACACTGGCCTTCTCTACCAGTCTGCCTTCACCAGCTAACTGTTTATATCTTAATGAATATGCCAACATCTGCTGGTTCATATGAAAAAATGTGAGGTGCTGTTTCCAATGTTCCATCCATCCATCTTCTTCCGCTTATCCAGGGCCGGGTCGCGGGGGCAGCAGTCTAAGCAGGGATGCCCAGACTTCCCTCTCCCCAGACACTTCCTCTATCTCTTCCGGGGGGACACCGAGGCGTTCCCAGGCCAGCCGGGAGACATAGTCCCCTCCAGCGTGTCCTAGGTCTTCCCCGGGGTCTCCTCCCGGTGGGACGGGACCGGAACACCTTCCCAGGAAGGCGTTCCGGAGGCATCCGAAAAAGATGCCCAAGCCACCTCAGCTGACCCCTCTCGATGTGGAGGAGCAGTGGCTCTACTCTGAGCTCCTCCCGGGTGACCGAGCTTCTCACCCTATCCCTGTTTCCAATGTTTTCTATACAATATTTCATATTTTTGCCTGTTGTACGTTTCAGAATATAATAGTTTACATCCCTCCCAGGTGGCGCAGGAGTGTTGTAGAATATTGGACCGTTGGCTTTCATAGTTACATATTCTCAGCAACGTTCAAGCTGTTATTACATTGAAATGAATAAAGGGAGTGTAACAGCTGGTTGGAAAATGTGTGGAGGTCTGTGCGTCCCCAGTGAATGATGGGTCTATCTCTGGTAATGTACACTAGGATTTGGTTTTAAGGTGCAGTTTGCAGAAGCAATTCAGTTCAACTACCACCAAGATAATGCAAAACGTACTATAGCCAATACTGGTGAAGCCCAATCTAAAAGCCATATCCCTACATCTTTAACTGTTTCCTGTCATTCTATTGCAGAGGATGTTCAACTGTATTTTCCACAGAGCAAGAAAGAGATGTTTCTTGCATTAAGAACTCCATTAGGTATCTGCAGTCCATATAATGCTTTCATGACTTTGTGTTTGTTTCAGCTGTGATTTATTCATACAGCAGAACGGACTATCTGGGCTGCTTATGGTGCCACACATTCAACATGTTTCTTTCTATTCATACCATATTCAAAGGGGGCAAGTCTGGAGTAAACCGTCTACCACAGTCTATAATTAATTAATGTAACAATGAATACATATATCTGCATTATACAAAAATACTACTCGGCACAGCACGTGTTCCTCACAGAAGAGAACAAGGGATTTTTCAAATGTTTGTGTATCTATGTCATGTGAAGAATACGGTAGATTAACTATACAATGGAGCACACTGTAGAGGCCTCGGACAATAATTATAGTTGTTAATATATTTAAAAAAATATATAAAAAATATTTAGCATCTAGGACTGAATTGCTGAGTGTGTTTTAGGCTACATACTATTCAAGCTTTTCAAAGCATTGCATTACATAATCCTAAAGTAATTAAAGCACGCTCCATAACTCAGACCTGTTATTCTCCTCCTGCAGCGCGACAAAACCCTGTTTACATATTATGTTACTCTTTTTGGTATGCATGAAAAACAAATCTTCAAATAAAACCAAACACTACCCAGGTGCAAATAAAATACTTCTTTATATCCATTCTGGCTGTTTTTACTCGACTCATTCTGCCTGTATTCTCTGCTCTCTTCTGTTTTGTACTGCTCTCGCCCGTAGCTGTGCACTGGTTCTCTCCCTCTCCATCCCTAATTGCTGTGGACTCTCTTCTCACTAGCTCGCCTCTGTCATGAAAAAAAAAAACAAGTTTGTAGCTGGCTGTTCAGCTTTTATCTATATTTTAAGCCACACACAAGGTGTAGAGTCGAACTGGAGCTTGTTACAGGGGCCTGGCGCCTGCATTATTCATGGATGGGAGCCGACTGCTGCAATGGCTAAATAAAAGATCGCCCTCTGGATGGCAGGACAGTAGCTTTGGATACCTGTACCTGTGTCTGAGCGTCACTGCCCAAAGCCAAGATCAATAGGAAAAGACTGACATACTGTACACTACACTTCTCACTCCACTGGAACTGGTCAACATGATGATCCGTCCCTGGTGGGGTGGTGGTCGCTGCCTGCGTGCCTGCCTGCCTGCCTGCCTGCCTGCGTGCCTGCCTGCGTGCCTGCCTGCATGCCTGCCTGCCTGCGTGCCTGCCTGCATACCTGCCTGCCTGCGTGCCTGCCTGCATGCCTGCCTGCCTGCGTGCCTGCCTGCATACCTGCCTGCCTGCGTGCCTGCCTGCGTGCAGTGTCTCTCAGGTTTGCTTTGGCTCAAGTTGTTCTGTCCTAACAACAGCTTTGGCTTCTTCCATCCTCTACTATGTGCACCTCAGGTCACCGCAGAGACATGAAATAGCTTCTTTCAAAAGTCTCTGTTCTCCGTCTTACGGTAAGGCTATACCATGGATATCTCTGTCTCCCCCTATGTTTTCTTTACTCTGACCTGTCTGACTGATAGGTGGGCAATGTTCAGCTAAAGTTGGGATAAGTATCTCACACCATGGACGCTGTTAGTGGCAGCTAGGGCTCCACTATCATTCAATATCGATCATTGACCCCCCCCAAAAAAATCAGCCCAGCCCAGCTCCATGCAGGCCCCCAGGCAGGCCAAGCCTCAGCACAGTATAGCCTAGCACCATGCAGGCCAACAGCCAGGCCAAGTCTCAGCCCAGCACAGCATCATGCAACCCAACAGGCGCTGTCTGCTGCTCTCTTCTCACACTGAGGGGGATTACGGCTGATAGTAAAAAAATCAAATAATAATGGCCCAAGACAAGGCTGACTATGTGTGGTGTGAGGCATGAAACCGCATATGAAAGGCGGCAGCTTCAAATTGGACAGTGGAGTGTATATCTACAAAATGCATGAATCCACAACACCTCTTACAAACCCCCTACCATCGCCGTCAGCAGCAGCCCCACCACCTCCTCTGTCTAAAACAGGTGCTCTCACTGTGTTTCTCTTTGTGATCGAAACAGTTCAAACAACAGCTCGCTCTCAGTTGGGCCTGGCAAAGGCCTTCAGAGATGGATCCTCGGGAGTGGACGGGTGGCAAAAATCTAGTTTTGCAGGTGAGCACTGGGGGCGGGGGGGCGGGGGGTGAGTAGGAGCACAAAGGGAGGATTCTGGGGTCGGGGTCAGAGGTGATGGTGGTTTTCTCAGATACAGAGGTGTGCGGATAGTGAGAAACAGGACATGAGACGCGTGGAGTTGCGGTAGAGAGTCGGGGCCAAGGAGGGAGGCTGAGGGGGATTGGGGTTGATCCTTTAAAAGCCTCAGTTCTCCACCAGCTAAATTATTATCAGTGTGTGAAAACAAGGCTGGCTCTAGGCTAGCCACCCAGGAGAGGGCTTAGCCTCAGGGCGATTTTCAGAAGAAAGTAACGTAGGAGAAATAATGGGGGCAGGAATAAGGGAGGGGGGAAGGGATGGAGGGGAAGGTAAAGAGAATTTTTATTTTCACTTTTTCATTCTCCCATCTCTCGCACATTCCCTTGTCTGCTGGCTGGCTGCTTTTCTGCGTGTCTCTCTCCATCGCTGCACCTTTTTACTCCCCATGTTGTGGTCTTCTGACAGACGGATGGAGACGGAGTGAATATGATAACAAAGCTCTTAGGACTGAGAGATCAGTGCTATAGGAACAGTCAAGGGCTCCCTCTATTCTTCTTGACTTATCTACATCCCTGCCTCTTTTTTCTGGAGTCCAGCCCCACTCTCTCTCTCACTACTGGGTTTTTGAAGTTCATTCATGCTGCGGTCTCTCCACTTGAGGACAAGGCACTTGGTTGCTCTGCACCCACTTAGCTCAAACTTCTTCAAGATCCCCCCACCCAGGGAAATGCTGTAGATTATGTTCAAGATCAAGTCTAATCCATCCGTCCATGCTGCCTGTCCTATGAACTGAAGACAAGACACTTTCATTGTATAATCTCTCTGCAGTGCTGATTCTCTTTGGAGATGCATGGCTCGTTTTACAAACACTTTGTTCGAAGGATTACTTGAGCAAAGAACTTAAATATTTACTTGAAACTGTAGCTGATTCTCTGCAAAGATAAATCTTGCATAACTTTATGAAGCAAGATGAAACATATCCTTTTGGCTTTCTTGTACTGTAGGATGGGGCTTGCCTGTCTCTTGTTCTTAACAGAGCTACTTAGTGAGATTTACGTTTTGTGATGAACATCTGAACAATATTTTTACAGCAGAGACAATTGTGTGTGCTCTGGCTTTGACCTACATTTCTCTGTGTTTTTTCATGGTGGATTTTGTACAGGTGTGGGACTTCCAGGTGGAAGACTATCACTGTACTAGATTCTAGAATCTATAGCCGTGCCAGATACTGAAATAATCTAAGGAACTCCCTCTCTGAGAATCCTAACTAGAGGTTTCTGGGAGTTAGAGCTTGGATAACAGAGATGTCCCGGTGCTGAAACCTTCACTTCAGAGGGACGTGGGTGTAGATACACAGACTGCAGTGGTCTTCCCCCGTATCCACCAAACCTAGAGGGCCGCCGGGAGGCCTCCTTGCCTGCTCTATGAGTCTACGTAAAGTTTGCAGAGGGATGCAGTCGTGGAAGAACACGGCACACGCAGGCAAGTGTATTCACAGTCGCTCACACACACTGAAACACACACACACACACACAAACCCACACCAAGGACGTTCAGGAGGCGATGTGACTGATATGAGATGTGACATGTCAAGCGGGAAGCAGAGCGATGCTGCCTGTGGCATCCAGGAAAACATGCTAATAGAGAGGTGCATTAGTGCACTCACACCGGCCTGGCTAATCAGGGACGATGTACTGTCGTCCTCCTCTCACCCTCACACCGCCACGTCCTGAGCTCCCCACCACACTTCCTAGTCCCCCCCACCAGCTCTTCTGCTCAGGGCCTGGGAAGGGATTGTGCTGGATGGGTCCGGTACAGGGAAGCCCTGTTTCCACACCCAATCTTTCAACTAGTTCACTGCAGAACTGTTGGCTTGTGTGTTCATAAGTTGGAAATATGTATTTATATTGGACATTTTTCCTGGTTGTGCCAGAGGAGTGGACCAAGGTCTGGTAAGCATCTTTATTGTAGCCGGAGTCTATAATATTTGTTCAGTTGTTCAAATACATAAGCATTATATTGCACCCTGCCTACACATTTTGAGAAGCCTGTAGTTAAGTAGATTGGTTTTGCAAAGAAATCTAGTAAATGTACTGTAAATTCCTAAGAGCTAGTCATTATGTGGTAAAATAAACTCCAACAGTGAGTTTATCTCTCCGAGGCTATCTGTCCATCTGCCAGACTGGCATCATCCTAAATGTTGAACCTCTCATCTCCATCAGTCCATTAGGTGACGCTCATCAATATGCTAGTATCAAGCCAATAAAAGCTATTAATATTAGATCTGCCATAATATGCATATTCTACACACTTAATGGAGGCTGGAGCAGAGAGAGTAGAGCAGCATTCTCCAGCAGTAATGTGGAAGAGTGTGAATGTGTAACCAGCACTCAAAGGCTTAATTGGGCTAATTCGTTTCTTGAAAGATTGACACAGCTATGCTTACAGAGCCTAACTAGGAAACCGGCAATGCTGTCTTCACACCCTTATTCCTGAAAAAAAGGGATGGGAGCCAAATTGAGCATAATTAGCCAGTGAGATTGAGTCTGTAATAAGAAATGTAGTGCTACCCTTATTTGATAGACATACTTGCACATTTAAAGTGGCTGTTTGAATGAGTTATATGAGGTTATGCATTCAGTAGTATTGAAATAAAAAGAGAGAGAAAATAAATGTCTGGTCATTTAAACTATTTAGCCAGCATACTGTTTAATCTGAATCTCTTTGCCCTAATGTAAAGTGTAATTCATCCCAAAGTCAGGGACAATTGAACATAAATATACATTTTGCAAGTGTGTAACCTTTTTGTTGGGCTAATAAGTTATGGCACGTGTGTCAAATATTTTAAAATACAAAATGAAATGCAGGCAAGTGCACAGTTAGTGCACAAACAGTGCAGGGCACCACCAGAGCACTCACTCCACCCATTGGTTTTCTGTGCACTATGGAATATTATGGAATAACAACATGGCAAATGTCTGTGCACTTGTGTCTACAATTTCGTGGTCGTATATTGAGGGCCGTGGTTGCTAGTCTGATGTTCAAATCTGTAATTACACTTTGCAAGTTTGTACATTAAGTGTGTGCTTGCATATATCGTCACATCAGTCTCAAAACTCACGCGCACGCACTTGCCAATTCGAGAAGAATAAATTGAGTCGAGAGAGCAGAAACACAAGCTGCGCGTGCAGTGGATCAAACTCGCGCGAACGCCGGTGCCATTTCAAAGAGAAAAAAATAAGTCGAGAGAGCAGAATGTGACGTTGAGAGAGCAGAAACACAAGGGCCAGTCGCGCGAGAGTATAAACATTGTGAGGGCACAGATATCGTTGCGTGGAATTTCTCCGCGACTTCTCGAATCACCCCTGCTCTCACTTGATAGGTTTGCATTCACGAAACCGTACAGGGTACCTCAAATATGATTGGTAGACTTATTGCTTAATCACATGTCTTCTTTTTGTTACAATGCCGTCGATAAGCCCGGGATCTATTCAACGTGACCGAGCTATCATTGGCCATTAGTGCCATATTGTGATGGGAATTTCGAGTCTTTTTAGTGATCCGGCTCACTTGTACTAGTTCATTTAAAAGAGATGGCTCTCAAAACGGCTCCTCTTCAGTATATATATTTTTTAATCACCCTTTATTGCAAAAATGATTATGCGATTTTTCTAATCAACCCAAATTATCTAACGGCCATAATAACGTGCTGGGCTTAGTAAAGCTGTGGAAAGTAACAATTTCATTTGTTAATTTATCTTTCACTTTCGCAAGGCGAAGCTCTCGATTTACCAGTCAATCTACGTTCCTACTCTCACCTATGGTCATGAGCTTTGGGTCATGACCGAAAGGACAAGATCCCGGATACAGGCGGCCGAAATGAGTTTTCTCCGCAGGGTGGCTGGGCGATCCCTTAGAGATAGGGTGAGAAGCTCGGTCACCCGGGAGGAGCTCAGAGTAGAGCCGTTGCTCCTCCACATCGAGAGGGGTCAGCTGAGGTGGCTTGGGCATCTTTTTCGGATGCCTCCGGAACGCCTTCCTGGGAAGGTGTTCCGGTCCCATCCCACCGGGAGGAGACCCCGGGGAAGACCTAGGACACGCTGGAGGGACTATGTCTCCCGGCTGGCCTGGGAACGCCTCGGTGTCCCCCCGGAAGAGCTAGAGGAAGTGTCTGGGGAGAGGGAAGTCTGGGCATCCCTGCTTAGACTGCTGCCCCCGCGACCCGGCCCCGGATAAGCGGTAGAAGATGGATGGATGGATGGATCTTTCACTGAAATGATTCATTTGAATCCTAGCAGGTTCCATGCATTAAAAGTGCAAAATCTTGTTAAGAATGCAATAACTTTTCATTGTGTTGTAACATTTTAATAGTGAAAGAACAGTAGAACAGATCACAATAGAACACAATAGCAAAACAATGCAAAACACATTAACTTATAATGTAAAATGGTTAAAGGAAACAATTACTAAGTAATATTATTATTACCAGTTCAACATGGCATTTGTTCTAATCGTTGGTCAAACTATAAACGTGTTTCAAGGTTCAACAGATGCGGAACTATTGTGTTAGATAGGGTTGTCCTGCTTGGAAGAACATAAGCTGGATTTAGAACATGACAGTAGTTTCTGAATCCCTTGTCCTCAACAATGATGAGGTTGGAAATCTGTGGCAACTATTTTAACAATTTCTTCATCTATCATCTTCTTTGATGAGTTAATGGCCTTTGGCATGTACTGGCCTATGGAGGTCTGGGTGGCAGGTTTGTTAGAGGCATTTGCTAGCATCATGTAACACACTAACAGTAACTTTCAGCTGTGGCAACAGAACTGTTAGATTTTTCGTTTTTATGTGCCTGTGGAGATTGTTGGTTGAGCCAGAACCAATGGAAAGTGTTGCTTTGATAATACTGCATACTGCACTTTCCTAGTTTTTGTTGTTGTTGTATAAAACGCCACATTTGAGATTTTTTAGATGTGTAACTCATGTTGGCATCCTGGCTACTGAGTCTTTATTTATATAGGCTATATATTTTTTTAAAATAATTGAACGCAGTCACAAACAGTGTATATTACAATATGGTAATACAAATTAACATTTTACAAAAGTGTTTTACAAGTTTTTGCACACTTATGCAACCAGGTTATTGTGAGTTTTTTATTTTTCCCCCTCAAAGATTTCAGTTTGTTTTTCAATTGAATTGTTCACATTATATGTCACATTAAAAGTGGAAAAAGTTCTGACATGATTTATCTTTGTCTCATTTTTTACATCATGAAAACCTGCCATTTTCACAGGGGTGTGTAGACTTTTTATATCCACTGTATGTACATTTATGAATATCCTATCAAATTCCTTCATTGACCAATTACAACATCAGTCAAGGGTTACGTCTTAATGGGTTCACGGTTCAGACTATTCCTTTGGAATTATATTTTTGTTCAACGTTATTAATTAACAGTGGGCAACATTTTGTACAACAAGTTTATTTTAATAATTGTGGTTTAGGGAAAATGCCTTTTGTTAATGTCATCTTTTAACACAAAAATATTTCAACACAATGAAGAGTTATTGCATTGTTAACAAGATTTTGCACTTATTTTTTTAATGCATGGAACCTGCTAGGATTAAAATGAATAATTTCAGTGAAAGATAAATTAACAAATGAAAGTGTTACTTTCCACAGCTTTATTAAGGCCAGCACATTATTATGGCCGTTAGATAACTTGGGTTGATTATAAAAATGTGCACAATCATATTTGCAATAAATGGTGATTAAAATATATATAAACCGAATGAGGAGCCGTTTTGAGAGCCAAAATGAACCAACCAAGTGAGCTGGATCACTAAAAAGACTCAAAATTCCCATCACAATATTGCACTAATGGCCAATGATAGCTCGATCACGTTGTACAGATCCTGGGCCAATTAGCCAATCAACAGCCTTGTTACAAAAAGAAGACGTGATTAAGCAATAAGTCTACCAATCATATTTGAGGTACCCTGTACAGTTTCGTGAGTGCAAACATGTGTCAAGTGAGAGCAGGGGGGGATTCGAGAAGGCGCAGGTGAATTTTGAGAAGTTGCTGAGAAATTCCACGCAACGATATCTGTGCCCTCACAATGTTTATACTCTTGCGCGTCTGGTCCTTCGCTCACGCGGCTTGTGTTTCTGCTCTCTCAACGTCACATCCTGCTCTCTCGGCTACATTTTTTCTTATCGAAATGGCACGGGCGTTTGCGCAAGTTTGATCCACTGCACGCGCCGCTTGTTTTTCTGCTCTCTCGACTCAATTTATTCTTCTCGAATTGGCAAGTGCGTGCGCGTGAGTTTTGAGACTGATGTACTTGCAAGCTATTGACAAGCTTGTACAATGACTTTTGAATGCATTTTACGAAGTTGCAATTCTGTAACCAAACATTAGAATATTTTATATTCAGATTTACAACCAACTCTCCTCGTGTAACAGCCCATCTCCTGGTATCTCTATGCTCTTGAGACTGTACAGGGAGACACAGCAAACCTTCTTGTGACAGCACGTATGGATGTGCCATCCTGGAGGACCTGGACTACCTATGCAACCTGAATGGCCTGCACGTACCTGCCAGTAGTGACAAGGACACTAGCAATAAGCAAAACTAGAGATAAATCAGTCAGGAAGGATAAGGAGAAAGCGATTGTCTGTGGTCACCACCTGCAAAGCCATTCCCTTTTTGGGGGTTGTCTTGTTGTTGCATCTCCAGTGCACCTGTTGTCACTTTCATTTGCACCAAAAAAGGTGACATTCCTAACGGGACAGATTGATATCCCTGAAGGTTAATTAACTCTGTGTTTTTATACTGTGATGATTACTTGTTCCCTTAATTTCTTGAGCGGTTAGCCTGGGGTTCAAGTCTTTGACTTGGATTTCCCAGTTGCCTAAATATGTTAAACAAAGTTTTGTCTTTTTAGATTGGAAAAACGGATGTAAGGTTAATGAATGCAAGTTTTGCAAAAGTGTGCAAATTTGTAGTCATAGTCGATACCCATTTTAAAATATAATGTTGGGATAGCCTCAACATGTAAAAAATAAACGCCATTTGTTTAAGCTAGCTATAATGGTTTTAGAAATACTGTGTTAGTGTTAATCACAGACACTTTCGGCTAATTGATTTCTACCTACTTGATACATTTAAGATATTCACCATGACACACCAAACTGAGCTCCAATGCATCCTGTTTCCTTTGATCATCCGTGGAACCTATTTGGAGTCCACTTTTGGTAAATTCAGTTGATTGGATGATTCAAAATAGCACACCCCTCTCTATTTTTGTTCCTTCTCCGTTGCGGAAAGCCAATCAGAGCACAGTGGAAAACCAATAGGAAAGCTTGTAGGAGGTACTACAACACTGAATAGTCCATGCATGCCCTACACCAACACGTCAGACGAACAGGAGGAAATCTATAACGTCACACTTAAGGTCTATTGAGACAATAAGAAAAAATATCAAAAAATGCTAGCTTTTATTATCAACCAAAACCAAATACCAGCGACTTGCTAGCTGTATTTTAAAAACAAATGGCACACACTCCTTTTCGTTAATGAACCATTTCTGCCGGGGCTGACACAGTTCTCTTGAACTGCCATTAGGCTATAGCTGAGAAGTCTGCTCAAATCCCCTGCGTTGTCTTTTTGTGAGTTTAATTTTAATGAACAGGGATTACTTTACTACTCTGTTTTTTTCATGTTGTGCCCACTTTTTTTCCTTAAATGCAATTGGCTACTTTTCCCAGGTTAAAGTAAGTAACTGATTGGTCAAAACAGCAAAGGTGGGACAATTTCAGCTGCCTCCCATTGTCACTAGGGGAACAGCAAGCAATTTCACTGCTTATAATGTGAATGAGGGTTAAGAAAAATATTCTTGAAATCAAACTATTAGGTCAGAATGCCAAGCAAGGCAGAAATTTGGAATCGCTCATCACCTGGTTAATAGCTTCAGAATGATGAAGCATGATAGTGAATAAGCAACTATGTTTTGCCGTGCAGTGGTTGCAGGGGCGAAAATCTGATATCAACTTTGGAGGGGACAATTACATGACATTTTCACAAGAGCAATTATTGAGGTGGACACGAAATGTAGTGCTGTATTACTGTTTGAGTTTGCACCATCGGTTGACTCACTATGGTAGTTCTGCAAATTCAGCCACTGTGTGAACCCTACCAACATAAAACAAACTTACTGGATTAACCTCACAATAGCTACGTGCATTGAGTGCCTTTCAGACGGTAGACATGAACATGATCACCAGTTAAGGCACACTACACTTCGCTGTTCTTTCATTGAATCGAATTCAAACAACTACAAACACTGGTTGATTTTACTGTAGCTACCTAGCAAACATCAGCTAACCGCTAGCTAACATAAAGAATGACCTTTAATGGGTGGGCAGTGGATTAAGCCATTGTGAGTCGAACGGCGGCGTTTGCAATCTTTTAAAACTTACAAACGCACTATTAAACGTTGATAATCGGTAAAGTCTTTTAACAATGAATGACATTTCAACTGTGGATGGTTTATCATGACCAGCTTACTATTTAAGTTCCTACCCAACTGATGTCTAGGTTAAACAAGTTGTATGGATACCCAATTGCAAGTGTAATATCTATCAATTTGATGTGGCTATACATTTAGCAATGTAGTGTTGGTCCCTCAATATAAGCTGTAAAACATGTACTAATATTGTAAGCAGAGGAAGGCCACTGCGAGGTTGAGTCTCAAGTGAATCTTCAATTAAATAACTAAAGCGTGCAGCCAGAAATGGAAAATAATTATCTAGCAATGATGGTTTTCATTGATTCTCTGTGCTTCTGGTATTCTAATATAAAAAAGGCCCACTGACTCTTTTACTTTGGAATCAATAGGTTATCAGCATCTATTGTTTTCATAAGCCCTCATAGCCAGAAATCAGAAATAGTCATTTTGAAAAGTCAAGTATTTTGTTGAACCCCAGCTCTTTGGAGAATGTTCAATGCACCCTGAGTAGTGAAACAGAAGTAGGCTAATTACAATGTAAGTCAAACAAAAATCCTGAAGTAATTTGGGATTCTATTCATTAATAGTTTGTGTGCTCATTAATATATCTGAATGTTGATGTTCTTATTAGCGCTCATCAATTCATTATTAATGACTCGAGTAGAATACAAAGGATGAGAGAGTCTGAGAGAGGGTACCGTGGGTATCTATCTTATATACCAGATCAATCTTTTAGGCGTATAGGGGCAGGACCAAGCTAACAATGGTCAGTTTTGAATCTCAGTGGCACGGCCCTATTTTAACACTGGCTTGCCCCTCACCAACTGAGCCACACACACACACACAGTACCAGTCAAAAGAATGGTATTGTACACACACAAACAAACATTTGTCTTTCTTGCCTTTCTGGATTTGAGGCCTAATCCTAACCCAGAATCTTAAAACCCTAACCACAATAACTTTTTAATATTATTTTTAATAGTTAACTTTTTTAGACTTTTATGCCTAAATGTAAAATAGCCCTAATGCTAACCCTTAACCTAGTCTAAATGCTTAAAGAAACCCCAATTTTAACACTATTTTTTTTCTCTAAATGAAACCCTTGAGGTGGATATTAAAAAAATCCTGCTAGGTCCCCACATGTACGCAGAGATGTGGATAAATACCACACAAACCCCCACACACACTGTAATATAATTTGAAATTATTCTGGGAACGCTTGTTGATAATTCTGTTTAACAAAAGGTATCCTTAGACAGCATTAAATATTTATCCATTCTATGAATAAGAATTGGTGAGAGACGGGAGGCTGTGTTTACTTTTGCAGCAAGGTTGTATCTGCTATAGGCTACATCCTGTCCTGGTCCTTTGAGTGCTGGCAGATGCCGGACCGAGGAGACCCGGGGCAAGTGGTGCTGTGCCCGGTCATTACGCACGTCGTGCTCACAGCATGGAACCATGTCTGTACTCCAACACTCATCACCCAGATAGACCTATTAAGGAACTGACAGTATGATATAACAAATACATCAAACAGTTGGCTTTACCCGAGGATAGAACCTGCATAGTTTGAGAACCTGCCAAATAAGTGCAAAATATATTTAAAAAATGTATGGGAGCTTTGGACTAGTACACTGTAAATGCAGAATGGTCTACCAATAAATCAGGGAGGGGACTGTGTCTGAACCGGTCTCCATACTGTGTCACACACAAAGGGTGTACATGAGCCACATGCAAAATTTCAGACACTACTGGTCCAATTTTGCCTGTTAGGTGGAATGATGTTTCTTGCCATAGAGACTTTATACTGATTGCCAGATGGTAACATTATAACAAGTGATTGAAACTGCCTATTTTGCAAAATCTAAGTCTGACCTAATGTCATGAATACTGTTACATAGTTCCAGATGCCCTGACCCTGAATGACAACATTTTACCAAACTGTCTACACAAATGCTTTGAGATTTGTACCAAGATGGCCACTATTTACCATAAACATTTACATTGATTTGGTCTGGCACATTATTTAAAGATATACAGTACCAGTCAAAGGTTTGGGCGCACATACTCATTCAAGAGTATTTCTTTATTTTTACTATTTTATACATTATTTGAATAATAGTGAAGACTCCAAAACTATGAAATAGCACATATGGAATGATGTAGTAACCAAAAAATCAAAATACATTATTTTGCATTCTTCAAAGACGCCACCATTTGCCTTGATGACAGCTTTGCACACTTTGCATTCTCTCAACCAGATTAATGTTATCTGGAATGCATTTCAGTTGCAAGTGCAGGTGTGCCTTGTTAAAGTTGCTTTTTTATTTATTTTCTTCTTAATGCATTTGAACCAATCTTTTTGAATCAGTTGTGTTCTGACAAGGTAGAGTTGGTAAACAGAAGACCAATCATTATGTCTGTACTCTAGTGGCCCATATTATGGCCAGAACAGCAACAAACATCACAACACTTCAAATAAGCGAAGAGTTAGAACAGTCCATCATTGCTTTAAGACTTGAAGGTCAGTCAACCCCGAATCTTGGATATTGAACCGGTTCTCATGAGAACCGCCACAGGAAAGGAAGACCCAAAGTTTCCTCTGCTGCTTGGGACACGTTTATTAACCAGCCCGAGAAATCTGCAATTAACTGCACCTCAGATTGCAACCCAAATAAATGCTTCACAGAGTTCAAGTAAGAGACACATCTCAGCATCAACTGTTCAGAGAACACTGTGTATCCTACGTTAATGGTCAAATTGCTGAAAGGAAACCATTTCAGAGGACACCAATAATAAGAAGAGATATGCTTGGGCTAAGAAATAAACTTTAGATCAGTGGAAATCTGTCCAAATTTTAGATTTTTGGTTCCAATCGCCTTGTCTTTGTTATATACAGAGTGGTTGAACAGACAATATCTGCATGTGTGGTTCTCATAGTGAAGCAGGGTGGAGCAGGTGCTCAGCATATGTGACGCCTTCAAGACTGTTGGAAAAGCATTACAGGTGACTTACTCATGAAGTTGTACTAGAGAATGGCAAGTGTGTGCCAAGGCAAAGGGTGGCGACTTTGAAGTAAATTATAAATGTATTGATTGTTTTGATGTACAACCTTGTTTCCAAAAAAAGTTGTGACACAGTGTAAAATGCAAATAAAACCAGAATGCAATGATGTACAAATCATTTAATCCATCCATCCATCTTCTTCCGCTTATCCGGGGCCGGGTCGCGGGGGCAGCAGTCTAAGCAGGGATGCCCAGACTTCCCTCTCCCCAGACACTTCCTCTATCTCTTCCGGGGGGACACCGAGGCGTTCCCAGGCCAGCCGGGAGACATAGTCCCTCCAGCGTGTCCTAGGTCTTCCCCGGGGTCTCCTCCCGGTGGGACGGGACCGGAACACCTTCCCAGGAAGGCGTTCCGGAGGCATCCGAAACAGATGCCCAAGCCACCTCAGCTGACCCCTCTCGATGTGGAGGAGCAGCGGCTCTACTCTGAGCTCCTCCCGGGTGACCGAGCTTCTCACCCTATCTCTAAGGGATCGCCCAGCCACCCTGCGGAGAAAGCTCATTTCGGCCGCCTGTATCCGGGATCTTGTCCTTTCTGTCATGACCCAAAGCTCATGACCATAGGTGAGAGTAGGAACGTAGATTGACTGGTAAATCGAGAGCTTCGCCTTGTGGCTCAGCTCTTTCTTCACCACGACAGACCGATACATCGACTGCATTACTGCAGAAGCTGCACCGATCCGTCTGTCAATCTCCCGTTCCATCCTTCCCTCACTCGTGAACAAGACCCCTAGATACTTAAACTCCTCCACTTGAGGCAGGCACTCTCCACCAACCTGAAGTGGGCAAGCCACCCTTTTCCGACTGAGGACCATGGCCTCGGATTTGGAGGTGCTGATTCGAGGATCATTTAATCCCTTTATTTAATTGGAAATAGTACAAAGACAACATATCATGTTGAACCAGAGAAATACATTTCAAAAAATTTGGGACAGGGGCATATTTTTTACTGTGTTGCATCTCCTCTTAACAACAATCTGTGAACGTTTGGGAACTGAGGAGGCCAATTGCTCTAGTTTTGAAAATAAAATTTTTCCCATTCTAGCTTGATATAGAATTTCAGCTGCTCAGCGGTGTCTTGGTCTTATTGTTCCTTGGAGTTCCTTGGAGCCATGCTGCTATAATATGTGCAGAATGTGATTTGGCATTGTCTTCCTGAAATTTGCAAGGCCTTCCCTGAAAAATATATTGTCTGGATGGCAGCATATGTTGCTCCAAAACCTATATTGTTCAGCATTAATGGTGCCTTCACATATGTTTAAGTCACCCATGCCATGTGCACTAATGCAGCCCCATGCCATCAACAATGTTGGTTTTTCAACTGTGCACTGATAAGAAGCCGGATGGTCCCTTTCCTTTTTAGCCCGGAAGAAACAGCGTCCATGATTCCCAAAAATAATTTATAATTTGGATTAGGGTTAGAGCACAGGACAGTTTTCCACTTCCGCTTCAGTCCGTTTTAAATGAGGTTGAACCCAGAGAGCGCAGCAGCGTTTCTGGATCTTTTTTATATCTGGTTCCTTCTTTTCATGTGTTTTGCACATCATTGCATTCTGTTTTTATTTCCATTTTACACAGCCTCACAACTTTTTGGAAACAGTAAAATAAATATTTATTCAATTCAATTAGAAAATTGTAAGGCCAACTTCCAGTACACCTGTCACTTCATATCCTCTGCCTCCAGAACACAATACACTTCCTTTCCTCCTTGAACGCAGCTCACCTCCCAGTTCCCAATCACCTGAATATTAAACACCTGTTCACCCACCTGGCTTTCATTAGTTTTTCACTATTTAGTTCCGTTTGATGCACCTTTTTCTTTGTGAGGTCTTGTTTTGTAGTAGTTACGACATACTAAGCCGTTCTATAGAGTGCGCTTTGATTATCAGCTTTTCCTGTGTACCGACCAGTCTTTCTTCCTGTTTATTCTCTACACTGTTTTGAGCCTGCCTGATTTTGTACCTATGACTTTCTGATTTGCTGTGTATCGACCATTGCCTGCCTGGCTTCTGCCTTTTGGATTTTGAAATAAACCTACGGTCTGTGTAGAGAACCACTCCACCACCTGGGTCTGTGTCACATTCTTTCAGCAATATGGACTTTTTTGTGTTGAATAATGGAAAAACTCCTAATTAAATGCATTTTGTTTTCATGTAATAACACAATAAAATGGGATAATGTCCAAGTGGGGTGAACCACTGTATTTCAAGTTTACAATTTGAAAAATATGAATACAAAGCAAAGTTGGTTCCATCGCTCATAAACTACAATGTGTGTGAATCTGATTCAATTTCTGTTCAATTCTCATGAGTTTTTACTCCCACAAATATTTATTTGTCCTTTACATCAGGTCTTTCCCACAGAGAAGTCTGGCTAGAGCTTGACAGATCACAGAAAATGAGCAGGCTGGAGTTCTCCCTCGGGAAGTAAATTGCTCTAAAATACCCATCTAACTTTAGATGAATGTAATTTTGCATCTGTAAGACTAAAATGTCAACTTTAAATGTTTGTTAAAGTAAATCATATCTGCTGTGGCAAATTATGTTTCACCACACATTTTGTGATGGCAGTGGTCATGTCATAGGTTACTTCCCTCACCGTAAAGCTAACAGAACTGCAGGAAAGAAACATTTGGCAGGAGGGGCTGAATGACATCATGCCCAGTGGTGCATGCCCAGACAATGTTAGCTGGATAGCTAGTTTTGTATTCTTCTACTGACTTATAGCTCCCGCAAACAAAAAGGAAAATGCCGACCCCTACTGTTCTGGAGCTCTTTGAATTCAGTCCTTGATTTAGTCAATATCTGTATTTAAAAGAATCTACTATCTCCTGAAAGTGATGTGGAGTTCGGACTATAGACTGCCTACATACATTCCTACTCAACTCATTTGTCATACTAGAAGTACAGTGGACAGGGAGTTGCACAACTTAACTAATGTGTACGTAGCCTACTTGGCTGTTCCATCTGCTGACCCTACGCTGACCATACCGCTCTCCTCTTTTAATTACTGTGCCTGCTGGTCCTGTCCAACTCCCCTGCACTGAGTAGAGCTGGCGGAGGGTGGAAACATTGGTTAAGCAAATTGGTATTTAACTGGAAACTTGCTGGCCTCTGAGTTCTGCATTATTCATCACCAAGACAAGAAAGTAGTGCTTCTTCAACCCGTCAGCTTTCCCTCCAGCCGAGAGCAGAGGCAGAGAGAAGGAGGCGGACCAGGCTGGGCTGGATGGGTGCTCCCTACAGGGAAGCAGGGCGGTAATATAGGGCAGAGAAATGTGCCCCCCCCCCTACACACACACACATGCACACACTGTTGGAATCTGTCAGTGTGGTGCGTTTGAAGAGGACCGATTGAAATTGTAATTATTGTTTATATCTGAATAGCAAAGAAAAAATTCAAGTTTTTTGAATGTCCTACAACTTTTCAAAGGGATGGTAATATCATACTTTTCTAATCATTAACATTCTTATAGAGATGTAGCCTATATATATGGTGCTCAATTTAGGCAGGAGGTCACCAGAGCTGATTACTGGTACCTCAAATTTTAGGCTGAATGAGCTCCTGTTTCTCTCATAGAATTTTATCTCAAAAACATTTGGAGCTACTACATGAAAATGTAAACTGTGGTTTTATGATCACAGTTCAGTTGGTTCAGTATAACATGAAATTCTTATTTTTTGGGCCAAAATATGCTAATTTAACACAGGATTACTGTATGTCCTAAACCACATAATGTAGGGCCCTTTAAAATTGGATATATAGATATTTTATAGATGTTATGAATAAAACAAAAACATAATTTCATGTTGTATGTCCACAACCATCTTTAAAACAATATATTCTGTTAGGTGTAGAAAAACCTAATACAATTGAATTTTTGGGTGTGTAGTACCTTAAATGTTAGTGCACACTAGCTCAGTGTAACAATGAGCATGTGATTGCCGATTCTGCTTAAAAAATTACCAGTCGAAAAAAGTTATGGTTTCATTCTGACAGGTATGAATAGATGACTTTGAAGTTAAAATGTAATTCAGTTTTTTATTTTAACAGTCTTAGCAGTATACATCTGCAAAAAGACGGTTAATAATTAGTGGAATTATAGTATACATAGCGCCTACAGAAAGGCACCCAAAGAAGGGCATTTCCTTTTCAGAAAGTTTAATGAAAAAAGGAATAACTCGTGTCTAATTTTAATTGAGAAATGTATCAACGCTCTAATGCATACATATAGGTAACTACGTACTTTGTTCTTATTACGTCCAGTAACCCAGATGTGCATGCGACCCGATTTGGCACCAATTAAGGTTATAATATTGTGTACTATGCGCTCAGAGCTTAGGTTTTCTTTTACGGAATCGCCCACCGACACTGTTTTCCGCTCTGATTTATTCAACGGGCATATAATTACCTACAACGCAGATTGGTGTTATTTACTGTTATTAATACAGTTTTTATTATAATTATCAGTATATATTTATCCTGATTCACATGTGGACCTAACCAAAGTCCAAACTGAGGAGTTCGATAAGAATAAGTGTTCTTTACCGTTATCCCACTAACTGAAACACAACTTGAGTAACGTTTTCAGTCCAATTCTAGCACTTCTAGCACCGAGCCTATATATAAATAATGTGCAGCTGTGTTAATTACTTTGAAGTAGGCACATGCAATTATCTATGAAATTTGGTCGCATGTGTCAGTTTACGCATGTGTATTCCTGTGGCTCATTGCATTTATTGCACATCGATTTCCAGATATAGCATGGCCTTTTAGCACATGTGATGTCAGTCCTCACATTATCTATTTACTCTGAGAGGCATAACCCAGAAACAAACCTCAACATCGTCAACTAATTTAATTTCATTAAAATTGTACTTTAACTAAACGGATGTGTTTAGCTAGTGTCCGGCTGTAAACGGGATATATTTTGCACCGGACGGTGGTAGGCTCGGCATCTTGTCAGTTTATACATTATTTATGAGACATGATTAGAAGACCATACACATTTCTTTGAACTTTCAACATACTTCTTCGAATTGAATGGAAGTTAATATTTAGATATTTTTAGTCACATCTCAAATCAGACGAAAATGTTTGGACAGCTTTTGGGGATTGTGTTTGCTAATTTTTTCCTGGTGATTCTCCACCCGGCGTAGAAGACGACTGGCCACCCTTGGAGCCCAGCTTGTTTCTAGGTTATTCCTACCTGCCTTTCTGGGGTGGTTAGACAGTGCTTCAACATCTCATTGCTTGTCCTTTGGGGGTTTGGTGCTGAGTTTCTGTAAAAGTACTTGGTGAAAACTGCGAATGTAAAAACTCTTTATAGAAATGCATCTAATTGAAACATTTCTGATTTCGATAGTAACTAGCATACATATTACGTATTATATTATTCTGAACGATATCAGATATGCAGCAATATGTTACTAATAACTTACTTGAACAAAATGAAGCAGCATCCTGATTTTTCAGCCAGCTAATTTACATTAGTAGCAAAAGTAAATATTTTCTTTGGCACAATAATTTAAACAAATAAATGCTCGACTTTTTAAGTTATTCATATTACTTTTAGTGCTTATTATCTTTTATTATATATATTTTATTACTTTTAGTGCTTATAATCAATAACGTTTTTGCATTTAAGCATGTCTACCTTCTAATTATACTTATACTGTATATAAAATAGCTAATGTGGAATGTTCTCCTTTTACATCTTATGAGTTACTATGTGGTACAGGTTTATTATCGTCGTTTTGTCTTACCAGTTCTTTTTTTTTTATTGTAGCGGAGCGTAATACTTGTTTTGGTTTGGCCTTAAAATAAAAAAAATTAACAGTTTATCTGATAAATATTCTGGGTCAAAAGAAAAAGTAAATGAATGTTCGTACATTCATCACGTATTAGTGTTATTTCGAATTATTTGTCATTAAGGGAGTTTTAGTTGTTTTATGGGGACTGAAACAGGTTACATTATTATTTAGGCTATTATATTAGGATTTCAATGTTTGCGTATGCGCGTGTGTTTATTTAGGCCTATTTACTGTCACTGGTCGGCAGTGTGGAGCTGTCCAAGGTGCTCTAGGTATTTAATTATTCGTGGCATGATTTCAGACATTATGTGGCAATTTTGATGCAAGCAGTAATAATTAAATTATAGTCCGAAAATTTGAATCTACAATTAGGCCTACTAACAATAACATTAATAATGTTATTCAATTTTATTTTCCAAACAATGTTGGTATTTATAATTTAGTACTTTTAAAATAATGTATTTTTTCATTGTCATTCACAACGTTATAGTTCAATATTTTGGCCTACTGAACAGTGGTAAGATAAGGGCAGCATGAATTTAGCAATATCTCTGTTTATCTTTATTAATATATGAATTTATCGCATTTAATTGTATTTGTTCTGCGAATAAAATCGGTCAGTTGATTCGTTCTAGCCCACATAACAGATTTGAGCGGCTTTGAAAAAACATTTATTTCCCTTTTTCTATTCCTGATTTTCGAATGCAACTAGGCCTATAGCCCATGTGGTTCGCAGCATGTCTGTGTAATAAGCAAGAGCTCCAGTATGTATGGAAACATCCGACTCCGAAGCAGCACCGAATCCATCCCCATTAAATAAACATGCTTCCCACGCCTTTAACTCTTGAGCACCTAGTAATGCAGGCGGTCCAATTTTAGAGTAACCGCATAAAAGTCTACATCACAGGTCATTGAACATGAGAGTCAAGGCTTAAATGTCTGGACCGTTTGAATAGCAAAGAAACATCAATTTCTTGACATTGAGTTGGAGTTTTATGTAATAAAGATAGAGCCTGCGTAAAAACACACACATTATGTGAAAGCATAAGAAAATAAATTAGGCTATGGCGTGTGTTTTTATGCTGTTCCTATTTATATTTGATTTGGTATCCTAAAAGTATTGTATCACATGGATGATGATGTTGTGTATCACTTTGGGCTTTGCAGTTTTCATAGTTCTTTTTTGTTAAAATATGTTTTAATATGTTTAATAATTTAAATATAGTTTCATGATTTAGTTTGACAGATGTTGAATAATGAAATGTACCTTAATTATAGACAATAACCCTCAACGTATTTTTTAAGCGTATATATTTATATGCTTAACGGCAGTATATATAACATCCATACATACACAAATATATACATATATTTGTGTATGTATATACTACATATATACATACATATATGCAAATAGTTTGTCCCCATATTTTACTGTATTAAAACCTGCATACAGTCCACATTCAGTAATGTGATGGAGGCTCAATGTAAATAAATTAAATATTTTTGTCCATTAAAATAACATCAAACTGTTAATGTTGTAAATGTTGTAAATGACTAATGTAGCAGGAAAAGGCAGATTTTTTTTTTTTATATCTACATAGGAGTGCAGTGGCCCATTATCAGCAACCATCACTCCTGTGATCCAATTGCACGATGTGTTTGCTAATCCAAGTTTATCATTTTAAAAGCCTAGTTGATCATAACAAAACCATTCTGCAATTATGTTAGCACAGCTGAAAACTGTTGTGCTGATTAAAGAAGCAATAAAACTGGCCTTCTATAGACTAGTTGAGTATCTGGAGCATCAGCAATTGTGGGTTCGATTACATGCTCAAAATGGCCAGAAAACAAATAACTTTTCTCTGAAAGTTGTCAGTCTATTCTTGTTCTGAGAAATTAAGGCCATACCATGCGAGACAAGAAACAATCTTGTACAATGCTGTGTACTACTCCCTTAGAACTGCACAAACTGTCTTCAACCAGAAAATAGTTTAATTTGAGAAACAGACACAACTGGTCCTCAGCTGGTAGATTCATTAAATAGTACCCACAAATTACCAGTCTAAATGTCTCCAAAGAAGAGGCAATTCCGGGATGATGAAGTTGCAAAGAAAAAGACATATCTCAGACTGGCCAATAAATAGAAAAGATTACGAGGGGAAAAAGAACACAGACACTGGACAGAAGAATATTGAAAGAAAGTGTTATGGACAGATAAAAAATAAAGTTTGAGGTCTTTGGATCACAAAGATGAACATTCGTGGGATGCATGTTGGAGGATTGGTTATATATACACTACTGTTCAAAAGTTTGGGATAACTTAGAAATGTCCTTATTTTCCATGAAACCTTACATTAAATTAGTTTGAATAGGCAATAAAATTAATATGAAATATAATAATTGACAAGGTAGAAATAATTATTTTTAATTTAAATAATAATTGTGTCCTTAAAACTTTGCTTTCCTCAAATAATCCTCCATTTGCAGCAATTACAGCTTTGCGGACCTTTGGCATTCTAGTTGCCAGTTTATTGAGGTAATATGAAAAGATTTCACTCCATGCTTCCTGAAGCACCTCCCTCAAGTTGGATTGGCTTGATGGGCACTTACATACCATACAGTCAAGCTGCTCCCAGAACAGCTCTATAGGTTTCCGATCCAGTGACTGTTCTATCCACTCCATTGTATATAGAATACCAGCTGACGGATTCTTCTTTAAATAGTTTTCTCATGAATAGTTTGGAGCTGTGCTATGGGTCTTTGTCCTTTTGTAGAAAAAGATTTGCTCCAATCAAGTGCTTTCCACAGGGTATGGCATGGTGTTGCAAAATGGAGTGATAACCTTCCCTCTTCAACATCTGCTTTACCCTGTAGAAATCTTCCACTTAACCACCAACAAAAAAAACCCAGATCATTACATTGCCTCCACTATGCTTGACAGATGGAGTCAAGCCCTCCTTCAGCATCTTTTTAATTTGGTCTGCATTTCACAAATGTTCTTCTTTGTGATCTGAACACCTCAAACTTTGTCTATAACACATCTTCCTCTGTCCAGTGTTTGTGTTCTTTTGATCATTTTTATATTTTCTTTTTACTGGCTAGTCTGAGATATGGCTTTTTCTTTGCAACTCTGCCTAGAAGGCCAGCATCCCGGAGTGGCCACTTAATTGTTGACGTTGAGATTGGTGTTTTGCGTGTACTATTTAATGAAGCTGCCAGTTAAGGACTGTTTTTGAAATAGACACACTAATTTATTTGTCCTCTTGCACAGTTGGGCAACGGGGCCTCCCAGTCCTCTTTGTATTCTGGTTAGAGCCAGTTTGTGCTGTTCTGTGAAGGGAGTAGTACACATCATTGCACGAGAGCTTCAGTTTCTTGGCAATTTCTTGCATAGAATAACCTTCATTTCTCATAACAAGAATAGACTGAGGAGTTTAAGAAAAAAGTTATTTGTTTCTGGCCTGTAATCGAACCCACAATTGCTGATGCTCCAAATACTCAACTAGTCTATAGAAGGCCAGATCTATTGCTTCTTTAATCAGCACAAAGGGCCTCTGTAAGTATATTCCATCGAAAATCAGCCATTTCCAGCTACAACAGTCATTTACAACATTAACAAAGACTACACTGTATTTCTGATCAATTTTATGTTATTTTAATAGACAAATAATGTACTTTTCTTTCGAAAACAAGGAAATGTTCCTCCCGTTTCTCTCTTTTAGTGTCGATATCAGTTAAAATGATTTTATCAGATGTACTGTATCATTGTTTAAGAGCCAATTTGTTACGAATGTTACCCAAATATGCAGGTATTTCAAAAGGTTTGCTAAGTGCGGGGTTATGCCATTGTTAGGCCCAACGATGTTTTGTGAGAGACACTTCACTAACGATGGCTCTGGGAAAGACTTGCTGGTATGGACGCAACGCGGCTCTTAAATACCATGGCACATCTTCTGTTGTTTAGTTTTTATCCTACCACATTCGCAGGGGTTCTCAGCTAAATGGAAAAAATATGTTTAGCTTATTATATATAAAACCTTTCAAGTATGTGCGATTGGCAAAATCTATTGAAGGATAAAGCGTTGCTTCGAATGACAACTGAAAAGGACTCAGTTAATACAGAAATATGCTACATTATTACGTAACCGTGAATACAACTTTTATTAAGTTATATTTTTCCAAACTTCTACTGTCTTTAAAAATTATATATAGCTATATGTTTGATGGTCTGTGAAAAGGTGCGTGTTCATATATGGTAGTCTACCAAAGTAGCCAAGTACGCCACCTCAGTAGTCCGGTTGAAAGCATAGGTGATAGGCTTAAAGGAGCTGATTCCTATAGAAGCTGGTCCATCACCAGTTTTGGATAATTAGCTATTCGAATCTAAAATTGATATTGCGAAAGATGTTCCAAAAGCTGCGAGAACTGTCTCATATGTGCTTGTCTGGGAAAAACTCTTAACAAGTTGGTTCATGAAAGGTATGTCTTTGGTGGGCTTCTATAATCCTAATGTTTACATTACATCGACAATAAGAAAACAATAATTAATTTAGAATTAAGAAATTGTAATAACAGTATGCTCCAAATATGTATATGAGGCTAATGTAAGGTTTCCTGGTTTGTGACCTAAGGATTGTATATAGACTATATACATTTATAATTGCACTTTTCATTTTATTTTATATCAACCCACACCAATACACATTTGCTTATGCGCTTGCTCTAAGGCGTGAGTGACATGGGATGATGCTGATAAATCGTGGAACTGTCCTACTGTCAGAATGTTCTGTGCCTATTAAAACTCATAACTCCGGCTTTTGATCTGCAGCCTAGCCCGCCCCAGACGTTCATTAATCTTGATAAGTTATACAATGTTCCTAATTGCGACGCAATGTTTTAATTACCGTCGAATATATGCATATTTTCAACATTTTGAGTGATATGGCACATTTGAGAGTGATCAAATGATACATATATGATATTTATTTTGTCCTACAGCAATGGGAGCAAAGTCTAAAAAAATATATTACCTTGCTCGCCTTGTCAACATAAATTTGGTTTTTGCTCCTCACTTTGCTGCACAGCCTTTTATATCACGTAATAGTGGAGCCAAATGCGTTTACATTTGTTGCCTTCGTAATAGGCCTACGTAAACGTATTTTCTTGGAGCCGAAGCCGTAGTGTAGGCTAACAATCTTCACTATTCTTTGCGTTTAGTGTGTATTTGCCTCACCAAATGTAAGCCCTCAGACAGGCTGAACGCGGGGTTTATATATTTACGTTGCTGATAAATATTGTATCCGCGGGATTGAACGCTTCCAATGCAGCGCACGCGCGTACTTGTATGTGTGTGTGTGACCATCTAACAGAGGCACAGGCTGGATGGTGAACTTGTTTACCCATGCATGCAACGCGAGGGAGCTTAGCTAACGGGGGTATGCCCCTCAAGAAAGATAAATAGAACAAGACTAAAAGACCAAAAATCAGGACCCCCCTTGCTACACTTGGTCTACTTTATTATCCAACCAGGCTGTCAGTAGCGCGGCCGGCCTCGCGCTGCAGCAGTGGCTGATGTGTGTTTGCGAGCGAGGAGAAAGCTATAGTAATGTAACAGAACGATGAATCTCCAAGGCCCTGGCGCTGCACTCAAGACTCGGGGTTCATTAAAATTTCATATGCAGCGCTTGGCCAAGGTCTATTTATGAAAATGTGCTTTCCGCTTCATGGAAAACACTAGTCAGAGAGGAACCATGGGGAGGAATGGAAATCTTAAGTGTGGAATTATATGCTTAGTAGGCCTATATATTTGTTAAAAAATAAGTAGGTAGGCTACTCGCAACACTAAAACATTGTGTTTTTCACTGACCTACTCGTATTTGACATCTATTATTTTCTCCATGTTTAATATATGATTTATTTTTTAAGAAATGCAAATTGGAAGGACTTTGACAGGTGTGTTCTATGCAGTTTGGCCACATATAGGACTATTGCTTTTTTTTTTTTTTTTCAAATAATCACATTGAGTGTTGGCAATTAGGCCTACTTGATCAGTGTTGCATCTGACGGTCTATTAGAGACAGCTGACGAATTATGTTTATAATAGGCCTACATTTGGGTTTTGCCTCATGAATTAATACATCACCCAGCATAACAATTCTGAAATATTTTTGGCCAAATAAAATACCACGTTAATCGCTTTATAAACCCACATTATATAATAGGCTGCTGATGAAGCTGTATGCATGTTTGTGTGCGAGCCCTTTACCAATATTGTATGACAAGTTCTCTAAACGTGTTGACAGTCTCTGCTGGTATGAGCGGAAGGAATCTGATTTGTGTAACAGGGCTCTTGTTTTGGATTGTAGGCCTACTTGAGGAAAACACTAAAGAGACAATAAGGCATTCCGCGTGTTAATTATTTAAGTCAAACAATTAACAACGACTGTCCTGGGACTCAGTCTTTCATTCACTCATCCAAATCTGCTCCACTCGGCGGAGACAAATTATGATTAAATTAACCCGGGTCTCAGTGCAGGTTTAAGGGATCAGAATATTCAACAGTATGCTTTTGCATAAGTTTAATGTAGTATGGCTGCAATTAATCTACGACATATCTATTGTAGGATTTGTCTTTAAGGGACACATACTACATAGGCTATTTTAAAAGGCTAGCCTACGTAGTACAATAATCCTATACCATATAACTTTACAACCTATATTAGTTACGTGGAGAGCCAGAGTAACATGGGATCTCAAATGATTGTAAACCGGATGGTTTGAATCCTTAATATTGATTGGCTGAACGACTTGGTAAATGAAACCATATACTAGGCCTACTGGTATATCATCACGTACATTTTTACTGTTTTAATTGCGTTGATAACAAAATTATAATTGCAATGAGGCATCTTGGGAGTTTGTGGTATACCTAGTATAATGTACCATCATAGGCTACTGTACACAGGCACTGCAAAGCATCATGCCTGAGAACAGCTCTTGACCTTACACAATACCTCCTCGTGCCTTATTGCTTCATTGTTAACCGGGTAATCCAGAATGCTGATTGACGCAAAGCCAAAAAGAATGTATTTGTTCCAGTGTTGTTGTTTTCAGTTTATAATGTCAGTGTTTTGTGCTATGTCCCTAATGGCTCTGGGCTGTATCAAGGCACACCCTGAACTGTCATACAGTATAAAATACTGATAATATACCACACACCATCGTGCCTTTCTGCTCAACTTAAAGGCAACCCAATATCCTTTGTGGCTTCTGACCAGAAAGATGTATACATCTGAAATTCACAGATCATTGCGATCAGCAGCAAATTGCCAGATTTAAACTCAAACATCTAACCTTAACTATAACGTTTTTATAGAACTGATATGCATCTATTGGAGTACACTTACACAACTAGGCTACATTAATGAAGTAATGTAGCCACGGCTAGATTCTTTATAGGCCAACATACCAGCACGAGCAATTTTATAGAAGGGCAACATATGGATGAGACAACATGTAGATCTTGGAAAATATAAGATTTATGAAAGTTTGCTAGACAAGCTTTTGTGATTTTTTTATGCTTAAAATAAAGGTTTAGACGTTTTGTGGATTTATTTGTATTTATCTGTATTTAATAAATATCTGTATTTAGTTTGAGAATTTAGACATGGGTTAGCAACTTTTGACAGACTTGAAAACAAAATGGCTGCTTAGCAACCACAGGGAAAAAAATTGATTTTCAATGTTTTTATAATCGTCTGATTTGAGGATAACTGCCAGGTTATGCTATCATGCTCATATCCTATGCTCTCCTTGAGCTCATTAAGGAAATGTTAATATTTGAAGAATGAAGAAAGACCAGAGGCATATTTTAAGATAGATGACTCTTGGCCATGCTCTTTAGAGCATGTTATGGAGTAGGCTACGGGGAGTGGAACGTTAGCCAAAAAGGAGAGGTAGTCTATTCGGGCAATGTCTTAATGTTAAGCCTACCAGAACTTCGTTTTCAAGTCATAGTTAACATTTTACTTGATAACAACAACGTTTTTTTTTTTTTTGCTAATAAAATGTAAAATGGATTTTTTTTTTTTTTGAAATTGGTATGCAAAGAGACTTTCAAGCAGTATTCCCTTTCTTAAATTTACCCGTTTAGAGTTGAATATAAGTGATAAATAATAAATCCCTAAAATAAGTCACATTTTATGTTTACAAATGCTTTATTGTATGTTTCTGGTGGAGCATCTGAAAGGCTATACTTGGTAAACTGACTGGAAACAAAAAAAATTATTTTTGTATTTGTACTTTTTGAGGTATTGCTTTGGGGTCATATCTATGATTTCTCCATACAATAGCCTACTATTCTTGAAGGGTACATAAGCTTAACATATTTTATATGAACAATCACAGAATTTTGTGAATATTGTCACCTTAGCCACCTTGTTGTTTGACTATGAAAGAAGGTGGACATAAAATCTATTCGTTTTGACCTGTTGCTTTAGATAGTATATTAAGTGACATATATATATATATATATATATATATATATATATATATAAAAAATCATAATTTTTTCTGTTGTCGCATTTCCACATTCATCCAATTCTATTTCATAAGTCCTTAGTGGCAATCCTCACTGATGTGTCCCTCTGCAACAGAATGATTGTATTGAATTGCTCCGAGGGGAGAGAGCCCGGCGCGTGTTGGACAACACAAGCAGTCCGTTCAGCGCAAGGAGATCTCCTTCTTAACAAACACATAGAAAAATCGATAGTATCATAACAGCTGATATTTATTATTCATTGATAACGAGTTTTACAGGCCTGAAACCACCTGCTGAACACAAGGGAGAGCCTAGAAACCCCAGACATTTTCTGGACTGACAAGCTCTGCTCTGTCAGTCTGAGTCTTCTCTTCCGCATTTGAAAATACTCGGCTAGGAATTCAGAATCCGGAGGAACTAGCCAGGACTACAAGTAAGCACCCGTGCCGATGTGTGACAAAGACATTTGAAATGTATATTTATAATTTATCAATATATTAATATAACACTATTTACTCCAACGGTTAAACCCCAAACTTATCTCTAAACATAATGCAACCAATTCTTATTGGGCTGACATCTTATGGCATATTAACAACATATATTGCAACAAATATTGTGAAATTATCTTCAGTTCAATTTAATTGTTTAATGTTTAAAATAAGTCATTTGATATAATGCTCTTGCATTTTTTTGGTACTTATGTATGCATAGCAGTCGCCATTATTACTTATTCGCATGTAAAATTATATTTCTTACTGAACCAAACGGATAGGCCACTGAATTGAAAGGTTACATGATAAATACACAAAATTGAATTGAAACATTACCATCAGTTCGATCACTGATGCAATCTATTAATGTCCACACTCCAAAAAAAAAAAAAAATTAAAAGGTTCCAAAACTGATCCCTCAACCTCCCACCCGGCGTGTGTTCTCCCATTTCGAAGCACCAGCTGTTCTCCATTCTAAAAGACTAACAGACATCGAATGGAGACGGTTGATATATCTACTCAACAACAAAAAACTGATAGGAGAAGATGAGGTAAAACGTGCATGGTTTATTTTAGTTTCTGTCGTTTACACAGACACATTTAAGCACACCTTCACAAATGAAATACGTTGTATTTTAAATAAATTAAGTTCAAATAAATTAATAGGTAAATAAAAATGAACCAAATTAAGCAACGGGTGAAAATATAAATGTCAACAATTCCTCATGTTTAGAATATCTACAAAGTGCACTAAAGTCTGGGATGCAATGAAACCAATATTTCCATTCATTGCCTAATTATCATCATCATAACAAATAGAACACAAATATCTTAGTTTTCACATGAGGACATAAAGGGGACGTTTTACAACGCAATTATTGTAAATAATTTGATTGTCAAAGCATCATTGCAGTGAAAATAATACAGACACACGTTTAAATATCTGTGAGTCATCTAATTCAAGCATAACGTTGTGAGAAAAAAATAATGTAACGAAAAAACTTTTCGTCTTTTGTGTTTTTATACTCCTATAGCCCAAAACGACCATGAATGTGGCAACACTAATGAGGTAGACACAGATAGCCTACTGTGTATGTCCGCGTGTAAGTGCGTTGGCCCGTGTGTATGCTCTCTTATTGCAATGTTTTCAGATGGGTTTTTAGAACTATTAATGCACATATAACGCCCTACGAGTAAACCATGCAATGAATGATTACAGTTATTATACCCCGTGTTACGGAGATCCAACAATCTCTGAGACATAGAATGAAGACAACATTACGCCCTAGCATCAGTTGTCTTCAGCAAACAACAATTAGAATTTTTCAAAAAAGAACGAATTCGATGAGCTCTTCACACACGCAGGTGCAATGTATTCACAAATATTTACAATGATAAATATAAAAGAGTTATTCTGATGGAGGAGAATAATAACATTATTATTCGATTCCCATTTTTGTACAATAATTGCCATGAGTTATGGGGGGTTCTCTTTTCGGCCTCCATGGAGAATATGATGACGTCGATCTTCTGTTTCAATGTTATTGTAGGCTATTCGTAGATATGTTCCGTTTTACATTTGAAAAGTTAGGCAATACGTATCGCCCACGAGGATATTGGTTTTCAAGTCTTTATACCAATTCAAAGGAGCGATGCGCATCTTGTCTGCTAGCCTCAAAACCATCTTAGCCGATTGCCTATTTATTTATGATTTGTCAATTCGATGAGTTGTGCTCTTTATTTGGCCTAGTGTGTCGCAGAGAACTTCATCCTTTTCTGCTTTTGCCTCTGATTGCAAAACCACACTCTGACCACGTTCTTTTTCAGGTCCAGTTTCTCAGCTATTGCTGCAATCTTCTCAGACGACGGTCGCGGCTGCACCGCAAAATATGCCTCCAAAGAGCGCTTCTCTGGAGCAGCGATCGAGGTGCGTTTTCTCTTCTTGTCTCCTCCGTTGAAAATCTCAGGCTTGGTCATTTTCTCCCTCTGGGCCCTTTCCGCCTCCTCCAGCCACGCTTCCAGGATGGGTTTCAGGGCCACCATGTTGTTATGAGACAAGGTGAGGGACTCGAACCGGCAAATTGTGCTCTGACTGAGACAACCGACCCCAGGAATTTTAAGATTCGCTAGGGCAGAACCGACGTCCGCCTGCGTCACACCCAGCTTGATCCGCCTCTGTTTGAACCGCTCTGCGAAGGATTCCAGCTCCCGGGGATCTGGTTCTGATTCCCCACCGCCACCCAGCGAAGTGTGCGAGCCCATGCTGTGAGGATGCATGTTCATGGCCTGCTGGTGGTGGTGGTGCTGCATGTGATTGATGGCGGACATGTGGGCGTGCGGATGGGAGGCAGTGGAGCAGACATCGGAACCAGGCATCCCTCCCAAGGAAACGGACATTCCCGGGGTCAGGTGGTCCAGCAAGTCACCGTCCAGGCCCTGAGAGCCCTGGTGATGTGGGTGGTGGTGGTGCGAGGTGAGCACGGACGGGTGGTGGAGGTGGCCCGAGGATGAGGTGGGGGTGCAGGTCATGCTGGTCATGGTGGTCATGGTGTGGTAGGTCGCGTCTGGTTTATAAGGGTGGCTCTTGGCTATATCCACCGCAGCCAGCGCTTCAGCCCTCTGCAGTAAAGTCTCATCGAAGCCGGCGAAGATATTTCCCTGCAGCTGTGAGATGCAGAGTAGCAGGGGAGGCAGAAGAGTGGAATGGTTAATGATGCTCCCTAATCAGGAACTCTTCCGAGTTTAGGATAGCACTGGATTACGTTTTTAAAATGGAAATGATGGGAAATTGATCACAGTTTTGTAGTTTTATTACGCACCCATTACCCACGAGGTCTGAACTGTTTACATTTTGCGAAACGATTATAAATGACACTATCATTAGCCTGGGGCATTTTGTAACAATAATAAAAATTAAAAAATCACTTTCCTGGGCCTATTACTCATAGAACATACCAGCGTCTAATCGGACATTTTTTAAATATTCCACGATCACATTTTATCATCAATATTCGAATGAATATTTAAAGACAGTAAAATGTCCATGTACCTCGACATCAGAACAATACTAAATATCTCATTAAGGAATATAATTGGTCTACTTTGTGCTGTAATAAAAGAGCATTTGGACTATATGCCTTTTCCTGTAATTTCGTTATTTATAATTAGACAACTTAAATGTATCGATAACTCACCGAATGAGTGGGCATGCATGCCCTCCGGATGGCCTCCGAGGTCGATTGCAGAGGCGTGTATTTGGGCTCGTGCAGTATGGGGTGCATACTAAAAGGTTGTTTGCTGTTCATTGACATCATGATTGCAGAAGTTAGAGAGGGTCGCTGTCCGTCTTCCTCGTTCGGCTCCGTTTTGGTCCGTTGTAGAAACGTCTCAGAATTAAACAACTTGATTGACTGGTTGGTTGAGAGTGATGATAGTGATGGTAAAGATGACAGGTTTAAACCTCCTGTCCTCTACCTTGTAGGTCTCTCTCTCTATCCAGTCCGACTCCTCCGCTTTTGGCTGTAAATGACTGTCAGTAGTAGGCGATGGATGCTACCAAGCAGCCACCTATAATATAACGCTGTCTTATTAGCCCCGCCCAGACAGTGGGTCATCACCCCCCCCTTTCCCCATTGTCTCCAAAGTCATTGGGAAATGTTTCTGTAGCCACGCCTCTTGAGTGCAAAACCACCACCCCACTCCGAGGCAATGTTTGTAGTGATTTCTACTGACGCAATGGTCAGGTTGCTGTGTTTTTTGATTGATAGGTTGGATTGTATTCCATGTCCCTGTTTCTGTAATTACCTCACAATATGCCTTTTCATTTAAAATGAGCATTACTAGGTTTAATGAAAAAAATATAGTCTGCATGAGGAAAAAAGTATAAATAAAGTGATATCTGAAATGAAATCTATAATAGCCACCAGGAAAATAACTCATGTGTACAGTGGATTAAAACTCCTGTGTTCTATTATTCATTGTCGGCCGACCACACACATGAATCCACCCTTACACCATTCCCTTTCTTTCCTAGCAATTAATATATAAATTAATCATTGCTCATTTACTTTGTTGCAAAGACCGCATTCCCAATTAAAGAATAAACAGGTCAGCAGGGAGAACAATTAAATATTTACCTTTGAACCTCAGGTCATCAGAGCAAGTGCTGTCAATCATAGCCTATATCCACAGGCTAAGGTGATGACGATGGACCACCCCTCTAGGCATGGTCCCTCTGCCCCTGCTGGTCCCATCCCCTGGTGGGGTAGGGCTCTCATGGGGACCCCATTCACAGATTTGGGCTGGAAGCATTCTTCCTGACATTTCTTTTGACATTTTCTTTTAATTAATATCTTAGTATGCTTACAAGCTCATAATTAACCTGGTGTTTTGCGCATAAATAATTTGAGGAAATGATAGTTAAATACTTTAATATTGACTCTCCACTGAAACAAGCACGATGCATCAAGCGCATAAATACGTTTAACTATATTGTAAAAAATCTACTAGTCTGAGGTTTAATCTGGACGTTAAGACAGCATGGTCACCCACTGCTTTAATTAGGGATCTCAAATCCATGACCTGTGTGGGTTTGTATAAGTGAGACACAGAAAGAACGGTGAAACCCCAAGCCTGTCACAGTAGAGATTCCACAATAGGATGGAGAGTCTCTGTGACTGTAACTCAGGAACAGAAACCTGAGCATGTGGATGGTGACGGTTGGGGTGCAGCCGACTCAGACTGCAGCCATTGTCCCCACAGCAGATGACTGTCTCTCCTCTCAGGCCGGCCCCGCACCACCCGCTCATCAAATATACATCAGCTCCACTGGGTGAGGCTCTCCTCTGGGACAGACAGACAGACAGGCTATGGACCAAGGGCTGCCCAGCTGTCGAAGAGCAGACAGACGGACAGGGAGAGACGGAGAGAAGGCATGGAAACACAGACGTAGTGCGTAAGTAGACGCATGGATTGGCAGACAGGAGCAGAAACAGCAAGCGAGACAGATTCGGAACTACACGACCATGTTCAAATACGGTATTCGGCATTAGCGTCACCTCTTCCTGTCAGCTGAGTTGTAAATAACCCTTGCAACACCCATCGACTCTCAGCCTCACTGTCAACATCAGAGTGGCAGAGTTCAGCAATTACTGATGAGTTTTGGGCAAACAAGCCAGAAAAATTGGATGATTAGTGCTAATGGAGTGTTTTCACCTATGAATATTAATGATAGGGCTAGTAATTATTTTTTTTGGCTACGTGGTGAAGTAGCTTCCTTTTCCAGAGGTACAGTATATTTTTGTGATGATAGCTAAGGATTAGGAAGTTATTTCTACCCAAAGTATTTATTTGTAAACAGAGCCTGACATCAGCAATCATAAGACTGAATTTAGATGGCTATTATCTTTACTAAAGACTGGCTACTATTAAATCACCTCACAATAAAATTATAGTAAGGCAGACTTTATTGCAGGAGGCAAATTACATTAAAGGGTCATATAAGCGGTTGCTTTATCCATTTTTGGATTAATGTATGATTGATTCTAAAATAGCATGACATAAATAATAAAAATTACTATTTACACAAGTTTTACCAGTCATACTTCACAAAAACCCAAAATTAAAGCAGTTTTCCCTCCAATCTTTGTAAACAAAGTAAATGTAAAGAAACACTATATCTTCTCTATAGAAATGGTTACAACTCTTTTATGGATACCATGGATGGTCAATGCTTGCATCCATAACATTATCTAAACTGTCTCTATTTGATTGGTGCTTCACCTCAAGCAAACTAAGATCTTGTTTATAGGACACATTTAAATCTGTCAGTCAACTCCACAAATTGTCATATGCAATTCAAAATTATACAAAGAGTATGCTATTCCAAAACTACATTTAATAGTCTCTTCCCAGATACAAGCTCCACTACTATATTATTATTACCATATTTGCTAGCCTGCACAGCCTTTGGTCTGGGATTATAAATATTCATATATTCAGTATATTCATTAAAAAAAGTGATTGGTTGCTTTATAGTTTAAAGTAAAGAAGACGTCTGGTCACCTTACTTTAGTGGTTCAATAGCAGAGGTGCTTCTAAAGTCTTCCTAAAACAAGATCTCTATGGCAGGATGTCAGTTGGCAATATTATTTCTATGCACATTTTCCAGCTCCAAACCATATGAACTTGAATGCTCATTGGATTGAATCATTTTCAGGTGATATGTATTGGTGTAATGAGGGAGGGTGTGGCAACAGTGAATAACACCTTATATCAAGGTGTGCATAATTATTTGGCAGCTTCATGACCTCAGGTAAAATGGACCAAAAAAGAGATTTAACTGACACTGAAAATTCATGAATTGTAAAATTCCTCTCGGATGGATGTAACACTCTTGAAATAGCTAAACTTTTAATGCGTGGCGACCAGACAATCAAATGTTTTGTTGCGAATAGTCAACTGGGGTGCAAAAAATGCATGGAGAATAAAATACGCAAATTAACTGCAAAAGACTTGAGAAGAATTCAACGTGAAGCTACCATAAACCCATTATCCTCCAGTGCCACCGTTTTCCAGAACTGCAACCTACCTGCAGTGTCCAGAAGTACAAAGTGTCAAGTGCTCAGAGACATGGCCAAGGTCAAGAAGGCTGACAGAAGACCACCACTGAATAAGATTCACACGTTGAAGTGTATAGATTGGGCAAAAAAATACCTGAAGACAGGTTTTATGGAAAGATTAAATGAGAGTGACTCTTGATGGACCAGATGGTGGGCCTGTGGCTGGATCACTAATGGACAACGCACCACTTTGAGTCAGGCACCAGCAAGGTGGAGGAGGGGTACTGGTATGAACTGCTATCATTAAGGATGAGGTATCTGGACCTTTTTGGGTTGAAGATGGACTGAAACTGAACTACCATACCTATTGCCAGTTTCTGGAAGATACTTTCTTCAAACAGTGGAACAGGAAGAAGTTCTCAGCATTCAAGAAAGCCATGATCTTAATGCCGGACAATGCTCCATCACATGCATCCAAGTTCTCCACTATTGGCTAGCAAGCAAGGGCCTCAAAGATGCCCGAACAATAAAATAAATCTGGAGAAATACGATTTGCCTAATAATTGTGCATGCAGTGTACATTGACTGATTCACAGTCTTTTTAACAAAAACGACTACTTTCTTCACACTACCACTGCATGAGGTTCCATGCATTTCAGGTGCCATGGAGTCAAGGTGTTTGAAAAATGTCAAGATGTTTGATCTAATTCTTGTTAGTGAATACATTTCATTGCCTATTTTAGGTTACTCAACATTCAAGTCAGATGTGTTACCAGATTTCAAAAGTTTTAGTTCACCCACACTAAGCTCCAATTTAAATTACTGTGTTTGCTCAACTTGTCATATGTTCCTTCAACCAGAAATTATGATTAAGTGCCAAATGAAAAAAACGTAAGAAATGTTGTCAATTTTATATTATGTGGTTGCTCAGCTTGTCTCACATGTTCATTCAACTAGAACACATTATTTGGGCATCTAAACAGCAGCAGTGGAATGTGTTACTAAATAATTGGTTGTTAAGGCCAATTACACAAAATGATAAATTGAACATGCTATACTTAAGTAAATATGTTCACTGAATTAAAATAATTCAAACAATCAGATGACAACACAAATCAAATATATTTCTCTCAACTTATATTTTTCAATATTCTTTAAGGTACCTTCATAAGTATACAACACTAGTCAGGTTCAATAGTGACAAATAGGTGCACTCTGACCAACAGCATAAATGTAGACAACTCATTGGTCATCAGATAATCAAATTGTAGACTGTCACTAAGGCACATGTTGTTTCCATGTTGTTTCCATGATGTATCATCTTAATTTGGTCACCTGGGACACTGGTTCTCAAACTATGGTATGCTGGTGGTACACGGTGCTCCCTTTAGTGGATATATATTGAATTAAGTATTTTCTGTGGTGGTACGTGGTGAAGAAAACACTGACCTAGGACATTAAAAACGGAATGTATTTGAGTTGTAAGAAAAGGCTTCTGAAGTTTTATTTCTACCGAAAGTCAGATCAAAACAATTTATTTTATTTAATTATAATCCACATAATTCAGGTGTCCTCTTGCTGCAAGAAAAATTTTCTGCAGAAAAATTAGCCAAAGATTATCTGTAAAATGCAAATTAACATAGTTTTCAGTATTTGAAGTGAATTTTATGAAGGCTTCATAAAGCATCAAAATTGGCACAAATATTCAGTGCATAAATAGGTCACGAACAATCTATAATCACATTTCATGCTCGGTAAAGGATTTCTAAACACGAAAAAATATGATGCCAGACTTTGCCACATGCCACAGTCTTTATAAAGCATGATATACAGTTATATAAAGTTTGCTAATCAGTGCTTATAAAGGCATTACAAAGTCTTCATAATAATCAACTTAAAGTGGGATAAATATTTCTTTGAGTCGTCTTCTGAAAATATATTGAAGATTTGGAAGATTTCTACTAAGAACTTTAGGATACTTAAAAAAAAAAGCATATTGTGATACGCACATCTGTTCAGTAGTAGTAGTGCATGTAGTAGTAAATGAAGTGCACTTTAAATTTGTTGGTATAAACAAATAAACCTTAGCTAAACCTCAATAATAAAACAAAGCTGTGCACTAACAATGCTGCAACCTTGTGATCAACTCAAAATCATACATTTGCACAAAAAAATGCAAACAAATAAAAGTTAGCATCACCTGTACTAAGTTAAACATTAAGTCAATGCTGAATGGAAGAAAAAAAACTGTCTTGACCTTCAAGGTCTTACATAACCTGTAAATGGTTTGTTGTTCAACATTACTTTAGCAGACCACAATGAACACATTAAAGAACAACAAAAAAATATCCACTGGACACATGTCCCTACTATGAATCAGACACAGTCCCTGTGAGACGGAAACATATTTGTCTGTGCCTGCAACAGTCTATTTTTCAGTGACTGAATTCGAGCTGAACACTTTTTACAGAGAAATAGGAAGATGTTTTGCACAGTCTCCAAAGAATATTTCAGCTACTGGGGATACTCAAAGTTGAGAGCATAAAACACTCCAGAAGAGCACTCCATAGATGGTTGGGAAGTTTGGAAGGCCCTCAAGTACAACTACTTCCTCCAGCACAACTGCCACATCCGCCACTGATCCCGGGCCTGCAGGATTCACCATCTCCAGGAAACCGACTCTCACCCCTCTGGTGTGTCTCCACAGCATCACCTCTCTGTTTGGAGCACAATAAAAAATTTGTGCCACAGCAAGCTACTAGAAAATTTTGATTTACCTGACAGGTTGTTTATATTCCTGAAGATAAAGGGGAAAACCTCGCATTGTCACTAACCCTACAATGCAATGTTTTTAAAAAAAACATGCTGCACACAAATGAGGGTGGTGAAACATTTACAACATTGTTAGAAAAGGTTTTTATTGACATCGATCGTTGATCGTTGAAATCACAAATGTCACAATTAAAAGTAGAACATTCTTCTCTTTGCATTGAATGGCATTTGGTTAGATGGGTCTCCAATGCACATGTAGTTCTAGAAGTACATACACAGTGAATGTATATGCAGTGCAATGGTCCGGTAATGTGGTGCCAGTGTTTCAGTTGATAGTTCTATAGAATCATTTCTTGGTTTAGGATGGAAAACATGCAGTGATGACAATGTATGGATCTCTCTGCCTTTGCTCATCCTACTGGAGAAAGAAAAACACAAAAAAACGATTTGGCTTAAAATGTTAACCGGCTATTGGAAAGAAACATTTCACTGACATTTTTAAACCTTGAGGCTTGCCATAAAATATATTGTGTGGCAAGGTGGCCTAGATGAGAAACTGTTCTCAATCAGCTTACCTGGTTAAAGATTAAATAAATAACTAGCTCCATAATGAATTTGTTAATAATGGGAATGAAATAAAAGACTAGATAGGGGTAAGCTATGTAGCTAACTTTAGCAAGCATTTAACTCTTAAATGTAGGTTAACCTGGTTAAAATGCATGCATGTTTGGTGTGTGGTACATCTACAAGTGGAAACACAAAGTCTGAGCAAATAAAACCACTAGGAACTAGAAACGTGGGTTATGAACACAGAAATCACCCGTTGTCTCTGATTGATAGCCAGCTAAAAAGCAATCATAGCTAATTCAACTGTTAGCTAGCTAGAGAGGTCAGTATGAACGGAAAAATATATTTTCACTTGGTCTTAACATTTGAACAACAAGCCTATGACCCCAGAGTTAAGTTGAACTTGTTAACTAGTTACCAACAAAGTATTAGTTAATGTTAGTTAGCTTAACATTACTAGATAGTAGCCATGCCAGGGATCAACGTTAAAAAGTTTTGCCACTGGCCCGTTTATATTCCTTTCATAACAAATTCTAATTATATAAATTAATAAAAAGATAACAGTCAACAAAACATTTGACTTTTAAACAAAACACCATCTCATTCCTCCTCGGGGGAACAAGGCAAATGGTTGATCCGTCTTAGGTACTAGGTATGCAGTTGTAAGTCATGCAATCATCTGCATTTAAATTCCTGACCCGTACTGTCAAGGACCCTGAAGAGGGATTGTCAGCCTCCTGCTTGGCTGTCATGTAGACCAGGTGCTGTTTGCTCTCATTATGGCTGATCAGGGACTGTTTGTGAATGTTGTCAGCGCCTTTGTAAAAAGACCCACATTTGTCCACTCTAGTCAGGAACTTATGACAGACAACACAGTGCATCTGAGTTCCAATGAAGTCGAAACAGGTGATTATTTCCCCATTGAGGTAAAAATATTCGCTTTCGTTTGAGCTCGTAATCATCCTTCGGTGCCTTCTTCACTTGAGTAATTCGCGCATTTTTTAAAATGTTTTATTGAAAAACAATACCAGACAGCCATGCGTCACATCACTGCTCAACTCTTGACTGGCGAACAGTGCGTGCAAAGACCTGCAAGGTAATTATTTGTGTGTGTGCCAGATTACGAAACAACTGGATGATGTTGAGTTTATAATGTGATTATAATTGTTTTCAATCAAAAACTTTTTTGCAATGGCCTGATCGGGAGAGTGACTTGCGAGTTTTGTTAGTCACGACTTGACTTTTTACTGGCCCGGGACCATTGAGCCATCATTATTGTCGAGCCCTGCATTCCCATCACACTAACTAGCAAAAAGCTACAAAAAGTTACACTAACTAGCACACTAACAACTGTAGTTAAGCCCCGGTCACACCTACAGTGTCAAAGCACTGTGAAACACCGGAAGTTCATTCATTTCAAATGGAACGCTGCGATTAGCTTACAGCACTGCAGTGCAGAAGCAGTTGCAGAACGTTTGGTCTTGT
This sequence comes from Esox lucius, assembly GCF_011004845.1. Taxonomy (NCBI): domain Eukaryota; kingdom Metazoa; phylum Chordata; class Actinopteri; order Esociformes; family Esocidae; genus Esox; species Esox lucius. The sequence goes on along the minus strand of NC_047575.1, from coordinate 21,295,254 downwards.
GTATATGTTGGATTTAATATGCCTCAAATTTTATGCGAGGAAGCAGGCCGTAAGTAGCAGCGAGTGGTGAATGTTTTTTGCACTTATAGCAAACTTTTGTAAATTTTTTTTAAACTTCATTTCACTATTCACTAACTACAACAGCAATAGTACATATTTCAGAACATTTATTGCGCAAGCATATCATGTTTGAAAGCCTATAATATAATCTACCTCTAAAATTCAAAGCTTGGAAGTTATTACAATTCTAAATACTCAAGATAGTATTGATAGGCTTATTCAACAATGAGACCAACTGCTAAGATTCTGTGGAAATTCAGTAAGTTCTGAGTAATTGTTTAGCTGCACAGAATGTTCTGCAAGCTTTCTGCTTTGACACTGTAGGTGTGACCGAGGTGTTAACCTTATTAGCCAGAATTTGCAATGCTCTAGTTAGTTTTGCCGCTCAAAGTGGCAGATAGGCCAACATTATCTAGCTAGAGAAAGAAATAAAACAGACTAACACAAGTAAACATTAAATTTAGTAGGTTTCACTTACCAGTACATAGTACTACTGTAAGTCTAAGAATATAACTAGCTGAATCATACAACCCTGGGATTGTGTTTGTTTGAGTGACAGAGAGAAAAGTAGAGAGAAAGAAAGTGGTCTGTTCTGCTGTTTCTTGTGGCTTGCTTATAGCCTACAGATCTTAGGATATTACTTAAGATTTCAGCCATTTTCTTGCTCAAATGATCTATCAGGAAATGTGAATTATTTTGTAGCTTTCAAACTTGTGGATTTTTTTTATACCACAAATACTCTAGATGTGTTTCATTTCCTGTGTAAAGGACAGTAAGCTTCTTAACAAGTCTCCCTCCTATGTCCTACCAGTTTACTTTCTTTTCCAACCAGCCTACTTTTTTTCTACTTTGCAACACATGCAAACTCACACACGCACATCATATCTCTTTTATTCCTTCTGTCTCTCTTCTTCCATTTTCATTTTTGTTCCCCTTTCTTCCTCTTTTTGAAGCAGGTTGAATAATTGATAGTGTATAAAATCTAAGGTTGTAGATTGTGACCATTCACCAAATCGGCTGGTTCACATGGGGGGGGGGGGGGGGGGGGGGCTGCTGAGGAGAAGGTGCTGTCTAACCACACTCTTTAATGTAATTGCCTTTAGGGTTCCTGGTAAATATTTCATTGACTGCCAGCCCAAATTAAAGATACAAAGCTGGAAGAGGGCTATTCCTCTCTCCCAGTGCAGAGAGAGGTAGAGAAGAGGGAGAAAAAGGGATCCTATGTACTTGACTTGGCCACGCAGGTACTCTGCCCCCACCAGTAGGACTGGTCTCCAGGGACAGGCATGTCAGAGGTCTGCGTATTACTGGAGGGGAGAGTGTGCCACTTGGACGGAAGCAAACGCTTCTGTGTTTTGGTCATTGCCAGGGAGGGTGCCTTTTTACTTAAGTGATTGTGCCAAGTGGCGGGTCCGTGCAGGGGAATAGTGAAAAAGAGAAGAAAGAGCGGAGAGGGAGGGTGTAGGGGGTTCTTAAGGACCCCTTGCCCTGACACGGGACAGGGTTTTACACTGGAACAGAATGGTTTACAGAGAAACGTCATTACAGGACAGGTTTGGGGGTGAAGGAGCCCTGAAATATGCATGAGATTGGATCTGTAAGGCGACCTGGACAGGATGTACATGCAGTTACTGTACTAGTAGTGTTTTAGTGAAGCAGGATGTTTTAAAGCGCTGGGGAACACAGGAGTGATTCAGGGACAGATATCACTGGGCAGTTCTGCTATTCTCTCCATTAACCCATCTTCCATCTTACACAAGTTTAAATATGAGGTGTCAATTGATTTCCTATTGTTATAGCACTGAAGAAATACATTTGTTATGTTATGTGAGGCTTTCAGCAGATTGGGACCCAATCACAGCTTTGAGGTATTAGCTGCTGCTGTTGTCTGAAGTTCACAGACTAAAAACCCAGACTAAACCTAGACTAAAAAAATCTAGCTCAATGGAGATATTTTGGAGATTCTGCTTAATCTGTGTCTGCAAAACCGGCCCAGTAACACAACATAAAATACATTGCTTTCTGGATGATGTCACGGAAATTAATTGGGATCACATTAACAGTGGATCTTTCACTCTGTCCGTTTGTTTACCATTCCTGCTCAATCACTATCTTTTTTAATTGTCTCTCTCTATCTCTTTTTCTCTCTGGTCTGTCTCATTTCTTCACCACATTATTTCTCTTTGGTCGAGGTCTGTAACCCGTGGCCGTGCTACTGATTGGGGGGTGTAAACGGACAGAGACAGAGAGGGGGTGATATGGAGAGAGCAAGAGGAAAGGTGAGAGAAAGAGTAGGGGAAGAAAGAGAAAAAAAGTTTGATATGGATCAATAGATTAACTGAGTGCTCATTAATGATGTATCTCAGCCCTACAGCACTCGGACATAAAGAGAATGGGCTTGAGTATTTGACGTGTAAAAGCTTTAAAATATAGGTCTGTTTACTTGTTCCAGAGCCTGTTGGAAGGGGTCCATTGCCGTGCTAGACCAGACCCATGTCCCCAAACCTAGACCCCCACAACACCGACCTTGAGGGGACAGAGAGAGGAGACGAGGGTGATTTATACTCACTTTGAATGACAAGGGGTGTAAAAACTAATATTACTAATTACAAATATTTTATTAGGATCCCCATTACCTGCTTGCAAACACAAGGGCTACTTTTTTGTGTGTAAGAGAAGTATGTACAAAAACTCAGACTGGGTTGAAGGTTAATCTTGCAGCACGACAACAACCTGAACCATACAGCCAAGACAATGCTGGAGTGGCTTCAGAACTGTCTGAATGTCCATGAGTTGCCCAGTGAAAGCCTGGACTTTTACCCCACTGAACAACTGTATGGAAACCTGAAGATTGCAGTTCACCGCCACTCTAATCAGATTTTGTGTGGGTCAACAAGGAAGAATGGGAGAAACAGCCCAAACCTGTGTGCTAAGCTGGTAGAGGCATGCCCAAAAAGTTTAAACGTTATGACCGCTGCCAAAGGCGCTTCGAAAAAGGACTGAATAAAATGCCTGAATATACCTATTTATATATAAAGTGTATTCTCTATTGCCACCAATTATTAATTGCGTCGTCATTATGGTTTATTGTGTGTAAATTAATTAGAATACATTTTTCTCCAAGTATTGTAACGAGTCGGACACAGGAAACTGAAACAATGTAGGTGTTTAGGGCTCTGGAGGGTATTGATATATGGAGAGGATGAGAGACATTTTACTGGAAGACCACCTCCTGAGGATGATGTGTTGTCTTTGTTGCGGACTCCCAGTGGCGGTTTGGGAGGAATAGGTGCACTCGGTGGTTAGGCGTCCTCTGCAACCCTTTTCCGTGGCTGTCTTCCTCTGTAGGGTTTCTGCATTGCTGCGGTAGTGCGGCATCTGGGACAGGATTAGCGTCATATTCCTCTTGCCTCCAGCATTTTTTCCAGCTTCTCCCCTGAGCAGCTTCTAGAGAGCCTCTTTAAACCTCCCTTAAAGAGGTCCCAATGGACGGCAGCTATGCAGACTAGGAGCTGGCTCTGCTGGCTGCTCCCAGAAAGTTCTGGAACCTACCAGGCTTTTTGCTGGCATTGGTTCCACACTGAGGCAGCAGGCGGTGGAACTTTCCCACTATATTACTGTACATTATAAGTCTATCATACAACAAAATGTGGAGAATGTGAAGTGGTCTGAATACTTTCCGAAGGATCTGTACATCAGTACAATTTTGTGAAATTGCAGATGCTCTGTCAAAAGTGACACGCATCCAACACATCTATCTGAAAACCTCTAGCCCACGGTGCATTGCAGGCATGTAGTTTTATCAGTCACATATCACCATCACTAGACTATAGAATGTATCAAACACTGTGTGCCAGCCGCTTGAATAGATGGTATATGATGCAGTAAATCTTTTCTCCACCTCGGACAGACTGATATGTTAACATTCACCCTCTCCATGCACCTAAGTGCAACAAATGCTGCTTTCTTCTGGACAAACTGCAATTTTTCTATGACCTTCTTTGCTGGACCAGATGTCACAGCCAGGCAGGTGCGATAAAATTAGGTCTGTAGGATCTACGTAGTTGATTTGGATGTCAAGAAAGCAGAACAATGCCCTTGTCATGGACAGACCTCTTTCCATTTTAGCAACATTTTAGCAGAGTCTCTGTTGAGTCTCTGACAATGAGAATTTTCTCAACTTGTTTAATCCCTAACTTAATTAATTGTGGTCCTGGATAAGGTTTAGCTGAACGGCATATTGTCCCAAATACAATGCTTTTGAATTTTTCGGGAAAAATGCTGCTAGTAATCTATATTAAGGAAAAATAACTCTATCCAGCTGCCCTTTCACATTTAACTGAGTTAGCAGTAGAAATAATGATATTAAAGATAACCCTCTGAGTTCCAGAGGGATGGGCACTCCTAATCCATGATGATGAGAATTCACAAAACCATTAAGAGGTGCTTTGCTATTTTTGGACAGCAATATTTCCTTTACTGTCCTTGCATGCCAAGTTATGTGCAATTAAAATGTATTTACCTTATGGACAGGATAAGACCTGCCCTTTGTTAATTAAATCTCTGTGGCAAAAACGAAAGTTGTCCATGCCAGTTATCTAAATGTCTATCAGCCAATTGAAATCCTAAAAAGTTTCGGTACATGATAATTTGGCTACTGCTGAAGAGAGAAAGAGCAAGGGGGCCTTGGCATGTTATAAGATACTATTGATTGATAGAAGAAAAGTGCAAGGCCTTCTTAATGTCAAAGGAAACTAGAAGAGTACACAGAAAAAAGTAATGTGGTCGCAGCTAAATATACTTTGTCTACCAAAATTCTTTTTTGATGCGGTCAAGACAGGAACATCGCATTTATTGAAACACCGAAGTTATTGTCTAAAGAAAATAACTGTGACTGGCTATGTCAATGCAGGTGGAGTGCCTGCTAAATGAAAACAAGTTTTTGTACATTTGATTGACCATGCCAATGACCTCCTGCATCTGTGGTCACAGTTTCCTGCACCAGCCAGGAAAAACATTTGAGCTTGTGAACGAACATCATTCCTTCAGTGAAAATGTCTATTGCTGAGGCTTTAGTCTGTATGGGCCTTGGACCGACATTTGGACCAACGAATGCAGAAAGGTCAGCTATATCTGCATTACACTACATTTTAGTGATGAGTGTGAATTCCAAAGCCAGGTAATATGCACCTCTGCTTTCCCTTACCAAAGTTAATATCAATAGTGCTTACATAACTAGCCTATCCTTGGATGAAATACCCAGACTTGTTTGTTTTTGACAAAGCTGCAAGCTGCCCTGACATATTGAGCACACACATTTATTAAATAAGGTGGAACACTAAATTGGCAAGAAAAGCTATATTACAAAAGACATGCTCCATATGTTAGTCCTTTTTTTTTTTTTATCACCTTTCAAATAAGTAAGTGATAAGCTAAGCAGATCAAATGATCCCACCCATCAACCTCCTGGCACTGTGGAAATCCACACTAAGAACTGTGTGGTCATCCCCGCTGCAAAATCAATTGAAACCCTCAAGTACATCACGCTCCTCAATGGTGGCATTGTCCTGGGCCTGCAAGCAAAACTGGAAATGATGCTGTCACTGAGGTTTGAACAGCTCAGAATTTTCTCCAGAGAAGAAGGGGAGGAGATCTATCAATGTGCTCCAGATGAGGTTTCCCTGAGAGCCTGCCTCCACCCCCCACCCCGATGAGGAGGCTCAGAGTTGCACAGTCTAAGCCACAAAAGGAACAGGAAGAGGCCCAGGAATAGAGTCTTCTTTCAGCCAACAGGAGTCCATGGAGTATATGACCATGGAGAAAGGATGAGGTTGATGCATACCTGAAACACAAGTCGACCATGCCAGATGACCAATACATTTCAGTTTTCTGGAAGCACAATGGGAAAAAAGCTTCCAAATTGGCATCGGCAGTGTTTCAACAATGTTGTTTTGGTTTAACCACCATTGCATCAAGGTCATAAACTATATTTCAACAAAACGATATAAACAACACGTTGACCCCAGATATGCCTGGTTATACAAGTACTATCCCATAGAATTCTATATAGAAGTGTTTTTTCTATTCTAACTACCTTTTTTACAGAAATTGTTCTCTGAGTTTCCAGGCTGTTTTACATATTGTTTTTAGACTTTAGACCAACTCTTTACAGTTTTCTTGTAAAATGTGCAGGGCTTTTTTCTTTTATGATTATTAATTACTTTTATTGGGCAATTTGTTTAATGTGTTATATATTATATTGCCCTAATAAAGTGTACAGTATTAGAATATGGCTATATACCTTGGCTAATCGGCCAATGGTGATCCCTTGGTTTGAACAGCTGAACTTGAGGATGAAAGTTTTAGGCCACCAAAGTTAGTCCTGTAATGAATAAATATAATACTTACCTTTAGAAAAACAATTGAACATGAATGATGTCATGTTTTTTTTTCCCTTCATTATTTTTGGTTTTGAGTGGGTCTCTTGGATCGGAGCAGGCAAAGGCCAGGCATTTGAGACATTGCCTCTGGCAATAACATGTTGAGTACGACTGATAAGGGAGCAACCTTGGGAAGCAGATATACGGATGGGCTTTGTCTACATCTGGCTGATACATGACTCAGCACTTCTTGACTTTATGTCTTTATAAGTATAACCCTAGACCTTTTCGACAGGGAGTGATTCGGTTATGAAGACCCATGTGAATATTTTAAGAACCCAAGGATGCAGTTTTCCCTAACCAATGTCATGATGAGATTGATGAGGATTGTGACGTAATGATGAAGACAATGAGAACAATGATGACGAAGAAGTCAATGATAAGGAAACTATAAAGATGAAGATTACATATGACAGGAACCTGATTGTGACCTGTGTAAATTATCATCTATCTGTCTCAATGTCCCTGTTGCATCCCAGCTTCCCTACTCCAGGTCCCTAAACATCACCTCTTTGTGGAATTCTGAGGAAGCAGGCATCAAACCATAGAATCTTAGATCACAAGAGAATATAACACATTTGCATACAAACACAATCTACATCAACATTTTTGTTTTGTTCTACAAGAATAGTCATACAAGGGAAAAACAAATAAATAAACAAAATGATGTGAATATGCCGGTGAAGAAAGGAAGGGAAGTGTAATGATATGTACATTTCAATTCATCTTGTTCTTGTCTCTGGTGTCCGATGGGAGTAGAGAGAGACTGAACCTCTATCTACTACGATGGCTTCTTTTAAAGCTGTGGAAACCAGAAAAGGGAGACAGAAGCTATGTTTCAAAATGAGTACAAGTGTCCTGTTTAGAATACAGTAAGTACAGAGGCCAACAGTCCTTTTTCAAGATGCATTTCAAGAGTTTCTATCAACTCTGATGGCTTCTTTGAAAGCTGTGGATAGCATAACAGAAAGCAGCTTTGTTTTTGCGTTGCTCCCTACAGTAAGGCAACTACACAACAAGGATACCCTGGTGAAACAAATAATGACAGCCACCTAACGGACAGACCAACACCGGAACACGCAAATGCAAGGGGCAAAAAAGTGAAAAGCAATTTAACACATCCAGATGCCTTTGTCTTGCCTGACTCCCAGCTAGAGGCTGGTTGTGTTCATGTGCGGGGCTCAGATCTGTTATTGGGAGCAGGGGGTTGATGAGGACGAGGGGGAGTGGCTGGGAATGCCCAGGATTCTCCTCAGGGTGAGTGAGCCTTGTGACTATTCTCTCTCAGTCTCAATAGCGTACTGTAGTGTACACAGTAGTGGACACCCCACAGTGCACATGGCACATACACACGTTGTATGTTATACTAACCTTGTGTTTTACTATACTTATTCCACTTTACAATTCCATTTTCACTAACACCAAACCTAACTGCATCCATTAAGCGAAGCATAAAGCTAACACTGAACCCTGACTATCCCCAAATGGTGCCGACCAGGTTAGTGAAGAGGGAACACACAAACGTGCACACACACATGTGGTTTCACTTGGTTTTGCGTGTTCTTGTTGTCTTGGGTGCCCTTTCGACTTGACACTGATCATTTTGGGTTCTTATAGCTTATTTTTGCTCTTGGTATTTGGAACAGTGAAATGTGAAATGCAGCTCTGTCGCTAACTTCCATCAGGAACAAAGTGAGCGCAGCCCGTCCTTTCTGGGCAGCCAGGTTCGGCTGGCACGACCAGTCTCAATGGTGAGGCGGTGCTCAATCTTTCCTCCGTTTTCAGTCACAGTGGTCAGACAGTCAGTCACAGTGCTCAACAGCACTGAACTTAACTTTGAGATTTTGTTGTGTTTGGTTATAATTTGTTTGGTATGGATCAGGGCTGCTCCGTCCTGGTTCTGGAGAGCTACTGTACCATCCTGGAGGTTTTCACTGAGTCAGTCGCTGTCTCTTTTGCTTTCTGTCTCTGTGTGTCTCTTTCTCTCGGTTTCTCCTTGTCTGTCTAAATTAGATTTCAATGTGAAGGTTTTTATTGACATGGGAAACAATTCTTCACACTGCCAAAGCACATGGACAAAAGAATGGTTATTATAAACAACAAAACAAAATGCTACCATCACTGATATATACGCTAATACCACAACTATAACTCATTTTACTATTAACATCAATAACCACTAATATGTATTAGTACCACTACTCTATTACAGCTATTATAGTCACCATAATCAGGACTACAGCTACCATCATTAAACTATCATTACCATTAGATGTTTGACTTCCAGCAACCACAAAAAATTATATAATAACAATCACAAAATTATTAACAAGTGTTACTGGTTACTGATCCAGACTGGGTTGCTCACTGTTAGGCTAGAGGAGGTAAATACATATTTAGCTGCAAGAGGAGCTGGTGCCCCTTCACCCTTCACTGTATAAAATATTTCCACTTGCTTTGCGGTTTTTCACAATGGCTTACATTCAAAATCTGGTTCAATATACAAAACACATACACATACATTGTGCAACGTTTCAGATGGAACACAATTTACCTTTACCCATAAGCACTATTCACCTGTTTTCACACATACTCATGTGTTATTAAACACATATATATACACATATATTGTATATGTGGTATTTCTGAGGTCCCTACACATTGTAAAGCACAATGTGGTCATGTACAAAAACACTGCCATTCAAAATATCTAATTCAAATCATCGTCACTCTTTACACTCAACAGCTAGTTGTCGAGGTGTAAACACTAAAAAGAAAAGGGTGTTAGCTGTTGTGAAAAACTGTAATAATACATTATTTGGAATAAATTGAGTTTCTTCAAACAATAATAATGCAAATATTTTTTTTTGTTTCTCTCCCTCTCCTGCTCTGCCCTGGACCCCCACAGGTGTTCCAGAATGAGACAGGGACAGGCTTTGATCATTTGGTTTCAGGAGCCCAGAGGGGAGACTGGAGCGATGTGTTCCAGTGTGTGTGTGTGTGTGTGTCTGAGTCTGTCTGTGTTTACGGGGGTACACAGAGGACCACAGCTGGTGTGGGACGGCTGTCTTTGTGTGTCGCCGCACCCCTCTACAGTCCTAACAGGATTAAGGAACGGAGCTTGGCTCACTCCCCGACGCTTTGGGGAAAGTGTCCACCCCAACCCGTCTGACAGGAGCTTAGGGGACCCCTCTGTCACCCTATCTAGAGCCCAAAGGTATAGCACTCCCCTGGGATCTGAGTTGAATGCACATCCTGTCACCACCGGATTGACATCCTGCACCCCAAAAGGCGAAGAGACGGGTGAGAAGTGTCGATTTGTGGTCACACGACATCACGCAGTCACAAGAGTACATCAGCCTGGTTATAACATATTTATTGTTGTCTCAGGCTGCTGTACATGGGCGTCTAGTGACCTAACAGTTTCACACATGGCTCTGTGGAAATACACAAGATACTTCATTTTCTCAAAGGGGTCTTTTCTTAATCTATAAAGAAATATCTGATGTACGTGTTGTTTCATTCAATGACCCCTTGTTGTCTGAACTTGTTTTCTAAATGGCCACTTAGGAGTAAGTAGAAAAATGGAAAAAAATCGTCAGACTCATTATACAAATTTGTTTCGATGTAGACTTAAATCTCAGAACAATTACAAGTAGGTGAGATCTTATCATTGTATCCTCATGAGCTCATTTATTGCTCCACAAAAGCCTTTGTGAGCATAATGGAGAGATAAAATAAGAGTCAGCTTTGAGCATATAGATTCATAATTGAGGCATTATTTTTATGTGCATGCATTAAACAAAACAACATTAAAGTATCATGACAATGGATTCTTTAAATAACAATTTTTTATATTTACAATATTGTCTAATCTTGTACTGGAAAGAGTCTGAATTCCTTGACATTTTTAAATGTGTATTAGTATTGTGTAAAATGATAACATAGTACAAATATGGCCCTGTCTAAAATTAATGTGAAAAGTTAGGTTTTTGTGTGAAATGTAAATGTTGACCTTAACTGTTCAAGTAAAAAAAAAAAAAAATAGCAAAATGACTCTGGGACCTGTCTGTTATTTTGCTTCATCTGTCTGTTATTTTACTTTACAGGTCAATTAAACAACGCGTCCAAGCTAAAACAAATGTCAAATAAATAGAAATACCTTTTAACTGGTACAAACTATACTATCTCCACATATAGTATATCGGTACACACATTTAAACCTGTTATCGTGAACGTGGATATTTGAAATTGTTGTGACTAACACATGAACAGATAAGTGCCAACATCAAAATGGACCAGAGGTCCACCTGAGACATGTTTGAAAAATTTCCTGAAAAAGTCAAAATACCGTAAGACTGCTCTTTTGATTGAGTCTTGGGAAACTGGTCATCCATGACATCCTGTTTCACTGGTGTACAAATGAGGTGACACAGGTTAAAATCACTTAGCCATCCATGAACATGGGCAAGGCCAGAGATCACACAAATGTAATGAGAAAATAGTTTGTTGACCTTCATAAATCAGACAATAGCTCCAAAAATGATAGCTACACCCCTGAAAGTACCCATCTCTACCCTTAGGGCAATGACTCAGAAATATGAAACAACTGGAGCAGTGATGAACCTGCCTGGAAGCGGATGTATGTGTTTTTGCTCCCAGACATGGTGAGGATGGTTCAAGAGGGCAAAGAAATCTCAGAGGATGACATTTGGAAAATTGCAGAAGTTGGTTAGATCCTGAGGTCACTAAGTATCCAAAACTATGATTTGATACCACTTCCATGCCAAAAAGTCATATGGAGGGTTTGCCAAAAAGGGGTGAAAACTGGATTGTTGTTGGATTTTCCAGGCGGACAACAATACAAAGTTTCCATCCAATTCCACATGAAAAAAGTTCACTGACCATAATAGCAAGCATTTGCAATGGCCATCAGTGTGCTCTGACCTAAATAACATTGAAAACTTGTGGGGTAAGCTGAAGAGGATTGACCAAAATCATAGACCAAGGAATCTGAAGGGTCTCCAAGGAGATTCTGTATGGAAGAATGGTCTGAAATACCTTTTTATGCCTTCTCCCACCTCATTAACATGATAGGAGATGAATCAGAGCTGTTATTTTGGCAGAAGGAGGATGCACTACTTACTAAATGCAGGGGTGTCAAAAACTTTATGAATTTGTTTTTCGTTCAATTAAGTGTAAGATTCATGTTATCTTTTGAGTGTTCAGTAAGATCAAGCTGATAAACTATGACACATTTTTTGTTCATTGCTATGTACATTGCTATAATTTTGGAGGGCACTGTATTACTTATAAGAAAATAAATATTAATTAAAAGATTCACTGATATATTCATTTATACTCACATTTCATATCAATTTAGCACATAATCTGTGCTTGCATTTGGCTTGCATTATCCAACATGTTTAACAGAATTACAACACCAGAGAGGGTTCACATGACTTCTGTCTTATTTAGTTACAATCTCCATTAATCATGTTGGCAAAAATGGTAAAATGTAAGTTTTCAAAAAGAATTATGCTGAGGAAAGTTATGTATTGTTATACAGCTACACTGAATAGGGTCTTTGAAAAACTGCAGTATGCTTTTAATATTGTCCAGACTCAGCTCTCGTAATCTTCACCCAGCACACCCAGAAGAAAAGTGTCAACCCCTTAGAGTCTGGATCCTCTCTAGGTTTTTCCCTAGGTCCCGTCACTACCAAGGGAGTTTTCCTAGCCACTGTGCTTTCATTTTTAGTATTTGCTTGCTCTTGGTGGTTTTAGGCTGGGTATCTGCATATGCACTTAACACTGCACACTAGAGAGCTAATGTTAGCTGTGTTTAGTTAATTAGTACCTGTATACCACAATTTTCTACTATGTTATACCACTAAAACCTCAACTAGCCAATTGATTGGCCTACTAGCTTATGTCAGCTTGATAAAATATACTTATTCATCTATGGTATAGCATCAGAGATTTTAAATAAAAGAAGAATGTATATGCATCTGAATTTATAATACAGTCATACTGTTTTTATAATACAGTCATACTGGGTTTATAATACAGTTATACTGGGTTTTATTTCAGATCATGCCCCAGTGTCATTTTCTCATGCATGGAGACATACAGGATAATTCAATGAATTGTTTTTAATTCAGAGACCTCTGTGAGACAAATACAAGCTTATACAGTGGATGTTTTTTTCTTCTGAGTAGAATTTGAGAGATGTGAGTTCCCATTTCTTATTTGGTGTATCAGGAGAAACAAGGGGAAAAGATGAGGTTCCTTTATGGATTTTTCTGTCCTGTGGGAACATTGTTGATGACATAAAAGTCCTGACAGATCAGTGAGGAGTCTACCCTCAGCTGCTCTACATGATTTTGCACATTCATCTTTATTTGGACAGGTCTTTGATCAGAAAGGAAATGATGAATAGTTAAGGATACCATATTATATGTGCTGCCTTGTCTTATCATGATCTGGCAACTCAGTGTGGTGGCTCTAGTGCCTGTAAGCTAAATGGTCATAGTTTTTCAGTGGATACTTTCTGGTTGAGTGAGCCGTGGGATGTGCAGAATGGCTTAGGAAAGGTGTAAATTGGAGAGGCACATCTCAATCGAGTTTTCTGGAACTCATCATTATCCACACTTAAGCACACTTTTACATAATTCAGTTATTGGGGGGAAATAAATATTCAATTCCAATGTTTTCAGAGAGCCATCAGCAGCGCTTTGTTTTGTTGTCTCCCACCACTGAGCTTGACAATAAAGTAAAGAATTACTGATGATAAAAAAGTTTAGAATGTTCTTCCCTTGTATAATATAATTGCTATAATTGCTGTCAATATAGTATACAAATGTTTTATCCAGGAGGCATTTAGGTTAACAATAATATGTGAAAAATATGTGTTTCTAGAATGAGAAAACCTGATTTAATTAGGGCAAGGAAAAACCAGCTGAGAAACATTGTGCTAGGAGACCATGTCGTTATTGGTCCTGAACCAGTGCTTTCTGTTTGGTTGATGTAACTCCCTGTAGAAATGTTCTATGAGTGCTGTGTTCCTCTCAATGTTCATGCAAGCTTGAGTCTGGTGCAGCTCTGCTGGTGGCCTGACAGTGAGGATGTTGAATACTACAGACAACTCTAGCTAACTGTTGATAACTGTTTGTTTTGTATATCTATAAAGTCTGTATGTGACTGCAGGGCTGGTTTCCTGGTGCAGCTCTCTAGTCTACCTCCTACCTGGCAGGCAGAGTGGCCTGGGGTGCAGAGGGAGTGAGTGCTCTGCTCTCATTACAGTAACACTGAAATAATTATGAATGGTGCGGTGAGACTTCATCAGAGGAATATCTATTGTATTATTTATTCAGCCAACCAGTCCCCTGGTTCAGGGAGGGAGAGAACACATATAAACCGCCTGCCTCCCTCCTCCCTGCCTCACATGCTCTTCTGTTAGCCTTTCAAAGCAGAGGTGCCCACTTGTTCTCCGGCAAGGCATGGCCAGGCTGGGTGTAGCTAGGCTGGGCTTGGGGTCCTTTTACTGTGTTGGCTATGGAAGCAGCTAGGCCTCTTATTGTTAGTGCTGGAGCTGTCAGGCCTGCCTTTGGATAATACTTCACAGAAAGCCAGTCAGTCTGTACACCATGCCTGCCCTGGATGCTGTGGGGCCTTTTCCATCCTCGATCCAAAGATATAGATGGTCAGTGGGCTGAGAGACAAGGGGGCAGAGCAGACTGACTGACTAAATAAGTTACCGACATACTAACCGACATAATGACAGACTGGCTTACTGAATGAGTAACTGACTGACTCACTGACTGACCAAGGGAACAGCTGCGACTCACAAACAGAGGGCGGAGACGCCAGGGGCACAAAAGGTGAGTGATGCTGGTTGGTTTACAGCTGTCTTTTCCACCAGATAGCTGGGCATCAAGAAAACATGCAGGAGTACAGGAAATGTGCGGACCCTTCTCAACTGGTTAAAGATAGACTCAGAGTATATGGAAATCAGATTTTAGATCATCTACCTGTACTGGGAATCCATACGAGATAAGATCTGCGCTTCCCTCTGGGGAATAATGTTGTAATTCATTAAGTGATAATGACCATAGAGTGTTACTGATAGATGGTCGTGATCAGTGACCGTCGGAGTCTGTCCCATTTGTGTTACCTGCTCTGGTTACTGGCTCAGGTCGGGTTGGTTCATCTCGTTAGGAACAACTGAGCACGCTCCATTAATAATGCACAACGCCTCCTTGGCAACTGTATGGTCGATGCCTGGCAACCTGGGGTGCAGCGCTCGGATCCAGGATAAGGGGAGACAGGGGAGAGCGGGAGGGGAGAGAGGCACGTCGGACGGCGTCCCACAGGTGCTCAGCTTGTCTTTGAGCTGTTCATTGGACCTGTGTTGAAAAGAGGAGTGTGTGTAGTTGGCGTGTGTCGCGGTGTGTGCATACTCACAAATTGTTTAACTGCAACAGCGTGCTTTGGACTGAGTTCTTAAGTTTGACAACCTTCTCAACCTTGATAACCACACACATACATGGAGTAATGTCTAATAACGGACAACATCAATTCACTCAATTGGAATAAATTAGAGTGCTGCATGTGCTTGTGTTGTTTATCAGGTGTGTTTTTCAATTGTGCGAGTGTTCAGTGTGTGTTACTATCAATGTGGAGTCTACCCTCTAGAACCCATTGACCATTGGGAGACCTGCTGTGCTCCAGCCCAGTGGTCAGTTCACAGGGCTATATAGGCCCATAGGCCAAGGTGTGCCACATCCACTTAAAACATTAATAACTTCCCACCTTCCAGATTTGTTCATGTGAATTATTAAACGTCAGATCATTATCAATTATTCAAAATCTGTCCTTTTCTTTTCTTTTTTTGGAGTTCATTTATTGAATCAGTGGCAGTTTTTCTCCTTTGTGAAGGCGCGTGGGGCTTTCTCTCTGGATGGGGTTTTTACGATGGTCTTTCTCTTCCGATTTTCCTCCCTTCCCAGGGTTTCTCTTTCTGGCTCTCTGTTGGGGTGTGTAAGGGCCTCTAGTTCATTTCTCTCTCGCTCTGTCTGTCTTGCCATTCATTTTCGGGGGTGTCTCTACCTCTCTCTCCCCTTTTCTATCTCTTTGAGACTGAGGGAAAAGAATGGGATTCTGTCCTCCGTCTCGTCTTCCTAAAACATGATTAATACTTGATGGTCCTACAATATATATCCCACGCCCTGGCGCCTCTGAGGGATTTTGCTGTGTGTATGTTTGTGTGTATGTTTGTGTTTATGTTTGTGTGTATGTTTGTGTTTATGTTTGTGTGTGCGTGTGAGAGACGGATCTTTGGTTAAATCTTCCCAGTGCTTTCATTTTTCATTTTATTTTTAAGGCATTGGCCAACAGTAACATTTAAACACAGAATAAATGGCTAAACCTAACATTCATTTTATGTTCAAGGCATTGGCCAACAGTAACATCTAAACACAGAATAAATGGCTAAACCTAACATTCATTTTATTTTTAAGGCATTGGCCAACAGTAACATTTAAACACAGAATAAATGGCTAAACCTAACATTCATTTTATGTTTAAGGCATTGGCCAACAGTAACATTTAAACACAGAATAAATGGCTAAACCTAACATTCATTTTATGTTTAAGGCATTGGCCAACAGTAACATTTAAACACAAAATAAATGGCTAAACCTAACATTCATTTTATGTTTAAGGCATTGGCCAACAGTAACATTTAAACGCAGAATAAATGGCTAAACCTAACATTCATTTTATTCGTAGGCAAAAGTCTGTCAATCTCTAGATTAATCAGCTTAATAATTCTTTGCATGCAAATGACAACATCAAGCTTTTAACACTCCATGCTCAGTTAATGCATTTGCAGTTTTCTTTTTGCATTTGTGAATCTGTATTTTTTTTCAATAATCACTTAATGGCAAAACCTGACCATCTTACACTCACTTTAGTTGTACATAATATTAGAAGATTTTACGGCATACCAGCATGCTATTACAATTACTGCTAATTATAAAAAGATGTGAATGATTATGAGTGGGAATGTTACAGAGGCAAAAATACCCTTTTTAGATTTCTAGTCTGTGGCACCTCGAAATCACTTTGATTATAACATAGTTGTGAATCTTTATGGACACAATGTATTTTTCAATGTCATCACGAAAACAAGTCTGGAGCTTTGAAGCATCACTGTTGCCTGTAAAATAGATGCAGTGTCTGAACCATGACTGTCCATCACTAGGTGACCGGTTCTGTCAATCAAATCATCTCAAGCTGCATTCACACTGCCTGCTGCCTGGGTTCAGACTGCTCTCTCCTAAAACATGGTTTACTGATATGTTTAGTGAGTGAAATGTATCTTGAGGAAGAACAGAAATGCCTGTCAGATGTGAGAGGAAAGCTTGCGGGTAAATTTCCATCTCCTCAATCAATTTCAAACAGTCTCATACAATTCAGATTTCTGTACAGACAATACTATCCTGAATGCAGCGGCCTGCCAAGTGTTCTCCATGGGACTTTCCTACAGTGCAGCAGAAGGACCTTCTTCTCCCCACCTTCAGGGCAATGCTCAAACCCTAAATCCCCACCCGGGCTCTTTGTTCAGCCACTTCAGGGCTATTGACAGTCCCACCACTGTGGCAGCTCAAGATCTTTCCAGTCAAAATTCTTCTCTGTCTGGCACCCCAATGGGGGAACCAACAGGCTAGGACAGAAGTAATCTACTGTAAGTCACCGTGGACAAGTGTCTCCTAAATGACTAAAACGATAAATGTAAATGCGTCAAGGTTAAATCAATTAGTATTTATTGATCAAAGTCTCTCAAAGCAACTCAAGTCAAACAGGTTACTGTTCTCAAAAATGTACCTATCAACTAAGAGAAAGTTCCGTTTGGATACAGTAGATCCCCATCTGTAATCAGTGAGTGACAAGCATGTCAGCCACACAGGGATGATAAGGCACCTTTAATCATGCCCAGGTTTTCAACGCCAAGCAGAGGGACTCCCTGCACCAGGGAGCACAATGACTCCCTAGAAGGCTAGTTGTATTTAAACCACATTTTTGCATTTAGGTTTTACATTCATGGATATCTCAGGGGAACGTGTTTGTCTAGTTGGCCACAGCGTTGAATGTACACCTGACCTGCCCTTATTGCAATCAGAGTTGGTAGCTCTTTTGTATTCAGTATTCAATATTATATTTCTATTGAATATAGTAATGAAGTGTGACACACACACAGACACACACACATACATGTACACACACACACACACACACACACGCACGCACACACACAGTCACTCATGGTCTTCGTTTTTTGATCATGAAATATGAACACACACACACAGTGAGAGCAGATACAGTAAAACGGTTGACTGTGTGAAGTCATCCTCTTCTTTAGGGAGTCCCCTGCCAGTTTGAAGCCTTTGAGGAGACTCATCCATATTACATCAGCTTTACTATAGGCTGTGATCTATCTTCATAGAGAGATAAAGGAATGAGAGATGAAGAGAGAAGGAGAGAAGGAAAGAGGGGGTGGCAGAGAGCGACAAACTGTCATTTTTCTAAACATGCTGTATCCATGGTAAAGGAGCAAGGGAAATAAAAAATAGAACTGGATTTAAACATTTAGTGACACACCCCTCTCTGACTCATCCAGCTTCTCTCCCTCTCTCTTTATCTCTCCCCTCTCTCTCCATCTCTCTGTTCTCCTCCTCTTCCCCTGTCCCTCTGCATTAAGAGCAGCCTGGGGGCATGTGAGGCATAGAAGGGTGTGTGTCTGTGTGTGTGTGTGTGTTGGTGTTCATTGGAGAGAGTGAGCGAGAGAGAGAGACAGAGAGACAGAGGGAGAGAGAGAGAAAATAGCGTAAAAGGAGGGGGGTCTGATCAGAGATGTCATTTAAATAAGTGTTTGTGGAGCGAGAGAATGGGGGCAGGCTGGGGGGACATCGAGGGGGGCCGGCTCTTTAGAATGGGGGCAGGCTGGGGGGATATCGAGGGGGGCTGGCTGGGGGGACATGAGGGGGGCAGGCTCTTTAGTGGCTCTGTGATCCCAGGCACCAATCCACAGCTGGTACAGCAGCAGGCTACCCTGCTCAGCCATATGTTGCCTGGGCTGCTCCAATTATACTCCCTGGAGCAGGGTCCCCCCCCCCCCCCCCCAGCCCTCCCCTGGCCCTGCTCTGCCATGAAGGCTGTGTGGGTCCACCACCGGAGTCGGCTACTGTTTCACTACCCAGGCTCTCACTGCTGTCACTTACTTAGCAAGTTATCACCCCCCCCCCACGCTCTCTCCCTTTTTCTCTGACTTTTTCTGTCTCTGTCTTTCTTCCCATCCCATCGTTACTTATCACACAAAATGTTTCTGCCTTTTCACCCATAATCCCTCTCTGTCTTTCCTTTCCCTACCCTCTCCCGTAACCCCACTCCCCCCTTGTCCCCTTCAGTGTCCTGCCTGACCTCCTGTATGCCCCCATTGATTTTCTTTGTCTGTATTTGTATAATGCCATAAGTTAAGTCCTTCAGTTAGCACTCTACAAACTCTGAACGCCAAATTAATACACTGGATGGCAATGATTGTCACCCCAGAGCCCTGTCGACAGGGAATAGGATAAATGGCTACCAGTTAGTCCTCATCATCTATTAATAGAAGTGTTAAATGTGTAACAGAGAGTAACTGGAACCCCTTTGTTATGACCCAATCGAATGAAACCACTTTTTTTATGATACATTCCACTGCTATGAAATTTCGTCCAGGAGGTGAAGAGACGGTTTGTGCTCAGTAGTATCCTTATATGCTAACAGTTATGCGTTGGTCACAGTCACAGACAGACAGACAGACTGCCTGGCATGCAAGCAGGTAGACTGGCAGACAGACTGGCAGGCAGACAGACCCTGGGTACTGTAGCTGATGCTCAACCTGTGCTGTGGTTGGTCTCACCTCTACTCCACCGATCACCTCAGGATACAGTGGCTGCTGTTTGTTTGTTTTGGAGCCAAGACTGACAGTTAGGTCTAATTTCAGATGTGAGAGGAGAATATGACACCAATATGACCCCCCCCCCCGACACACACACACACACACACACACACAAACACACACACACATTACTCATACCAGTCACCTGTTCCCCTGATGACCAGTCTCTCAGGCAACTGAAAAAAAACCCACCCCCCCACCCCAACCACACACAACTCTGTTTACTAAACTTTCCACATGTGAAATATTTATGAGGAGAGGGAGGCCGTGTGTTTGGGTGGGGGCACTGGTGGAGAGCAGTAAAGGGCTGTAAGGTTACTGCTGAGTGTTTGTTTGGTGATTTGGACTGGTAAAGGAAAGGGTGGCTAACACTGCAGGCTACAGGAGAAGGATGTGGTCAGTTACAGACTTGAGGATTACGAAGTATATGATCTGTTACAGATTTGAGGATTAGAGGATAATGTGATCTTTTCCATTTAAAGAATAGAGAAGAATGTGACATGTTACATTTGAGGATAAGAGAAGAATGTGATCTGTTACAGATTTAAGGATTAGAGAAGAATGTGATCTGCTGCAAATTGGAGGATTAGAAAAGAATGTGATCTGTTACAGTCATGAGGACAAGAGAAGAATGTGATCTGCTGCAAATTGGAGGGTTACAGAAGAATGTGATCTGTTACAGTCATGAGGATAAGAGAAGAATGTGAACTGTTACAGTCATGAGGTTAAGAGAAGAATGTGAACTGTTACAGATTTGAGGATAAGAGAAGAATGTGAACTGTTACAGTCATAAGGATAAGAGAAGAATGTGAACTGTTACAGTAATGAGGATAAGAGAAGAATGTGAACTGTTACAGTAATGAGAATAAGAGAAGAATGTGAACTGTTACAGTAATGAGGATAAGAGAAGAATGTGAACTGTTACAGTAATGAGGACAAGAGAAGAATGTGAACTGTTACAGTAATGAGGATAGGAGATGAATGTGAACTGTTACAGATTTGGATAAGAGAACCATCAATTTTGACAGTAGTGAATACTGGGAAGTCCTAAGTATTTACCCAATTTAAACAAGTTTTGTTGTTGTGGCTCTGTACTTCTGGATTTGAAATGATACAATTAGGTTAATTTGAGATATCCAATTATCGATTTAGCAAAAAACTGCAGGTTTTATACATTGTTCACCCCCATTTAAAGGTACACAGGTATTTGGGCAAAATTATTTGGATGGCTTGACTGCCTTTTCTTAGTTTGATGTGTTTATTTGGATCATTTATGCATGCACACATGAACTGACAATGTCTAGATTTTGCATTTGGATTCAGTTGCAAATGTCACAGCCCAGTGTCAATTCAAGTCAATATGGCCGTCATGATGATAAATCAAGTGTAAATCAATCAGCGACATACGAAAACATTTGGCATGCCAAAATGAAATGGTTGGTACATTAAAAAAAAGAAAGGGCCGGTTAGCTTGTAATTGGCAAATTACATGCTAGACCGATGAAGACCTTTACAGGGGATGACCAAAAAATGTCTTACCATAATTAAGATACAATTAACAAAGAATTGTCTGACAGAAGACATACGTGGGAGTATATCAGCCAGTACAATTCATAGAAGACTTCATCGTACTCTACAACAGGGGCTGGACTGAAAGGTGTAAAAACACTAGTTAGCCTCAAAAAAAGAATGGCCTAAAAATACCCCAAAAAAGAACCTGCAGAATTCTAGAAAAAAACTATTGTGGACATGTACAAGAGTGTAGACAAGTGGAAAGTAAAGTGTCGAGGGGAAAAGGAACTAGCATACTTCTCAACATTTCTAGGAAAAAGGATGAAGAGGATGTTCTGTTTTGGGAATGTAATGTATGGCTGCCACTGGAACTGACTAAATCTAACTGTTGAATGCAGCAGTAGGATGATCTGTGGATGTCATGGAGTCAAAAGACTGCTCATAAACAATCCCGTTTCCAGAAAAGATGGGACACTGCATAAAATGCAAATAAAACAATTCCATTTGGATTGAGGCCCAGGGTTTGACTTGGCCACTCCAGGACGCTGACCTTTTTGTTTTTAAGCCACTCGTATGTGGCTTTGGCTGTATGTTTGGGGACGTGGTCCTGCTGGAAGATACGTTTTCACCCAGATCTTCCAGATCTCTTGAAGACTTCAGAAGGTTTTCTTCCAGGATTTCTCTGTACTTTGCTGCATCCATTATGCACTGTCTCTTAACAATCTTTCCAGGCCCTGACACAGAGGTGCAACCCCATGGCATGATTCTGCCACCACCATGTTTCATGGTAGAGATTTTCTCAGGATGATATGAGTTTTGATTGTGCCAAACATATTGCTTAGCGTTTAGGTCTCTTCAGACTATGGAATCCTCCATGATGGCCTCCATGACTGCAGGCCATCTTGCCCAGATTATTTTTGAGGTTAACAAGTTTAGACAGATTCTGTTTCAATTTCTGAATAATTTGCAGGGATGTTCAACGCCTTGGAAATGTTTTTATATCCTACCCCTGATTAGTGACTTTGAAGTACCTAATTCCGGACTCGCTTTGGTTTTTACTTTGTTTCATTGACGTAGTTAGAAATCGTGCTAACCAACTTTGGGACCCCACAGAGACAGGTGCATTTAACCTGACTTCAGATGAAACACGTTTATTGCAAACAATTAGCCTAGCCAGTTCAGCCAGAAAACCTGACTGGTAATTGGTCAGCAATGCATCAGCTGATGCTGGATCACTCCTATGACATGTCAGATTGTATACCTGTCCATTTAATCATCAGGTTACTCAGTCAGTCAGATGTTGATGCTTGTACTAGCTGGCGGGTGCACGCCCACCCAGCACACCTGCCTCCACCTGTTTGGTTCTGTGTTCCTTTTGGGGGGGATCGGTACTGTGTGCGGTTGCTTATTGCCATGGGAATTGCATAAAGTCAAAGTTATGTTACTGTTGGTAATATCATATACACGATCATGTGATGGCAATGAGTTACTGTACAGGAGCAGAATATAATGACAAGTGTTGCATGTACAGGACTGTGCATAAGTTCTCCAATAAATGGTTAAACTTATATGGGGTGCTTCTGTCTGAAGTAGACTCTATTCAACTAATTAAATGATTTCTAAAGACAACTACAGTTTATGCAGGTTTGTCATAGCAAAGAGGGTGAATACTAATGTCATAATTTTTGTTCCTGTTTTGAATTTGTAATTAATTTAGAATTGGTCTTTATTGTGTTTATTGTCGTAACATAATGAAATGTGGAAAGGTCCAAGGTGGGTGAATAGATCTGAGAGCCACTGTATATGTACTGAGGAAGTTGTACTGTAGAATACAAAACACTGTATCCATAACTATCTGTGAATGGGACCCTTGTTGGGTTGTGTTGACAGGGGTAAGTTGAGAAAGATGGTGTTGCAAATTCGGACCTCCCTGAACATCCCTGAACATCCCTGGACATTTCTAGACATCCTTGAACATCCCTGAACCTCCCTGAACATTCCTGGACATTTCTATACATCCCTGAACATCCCTCAACATTCCTGAACATTCCTGGACATTTCTAGACATCCCTGAACATCCTTCAACATTCCTGAACATGACTGAACATTCCTGGCTTCTCTTAACTAGATGATGGAGCCCTAGAGTCATTTTTTCCAGAACATTTGAATTCTTGTTTAAATAGTTAGGCAATGTGAATTGTAGATTGTTTGATCCAACAACTTGCAAATGCACATAACATTTAAGAAGGACCTCATGATCATGATAGAAAACCTGATGGACATCATGAAGTCAAAAGATTGAGCACCATATTTTAATAGTTTGGAACAACACATTTTTGTTACCGTCTACACTGATCATCTAGAATTATTTGCATGATGTTTTTATATTTTGTTTATATCTGCCGCCCTGATTTTTGTGCTCCTATGGGGTTACAACTACAATAGAATGCATGTTGTCATGAATAGCACTTTATGGACTGTATTTAACTCTATAGTTATATTATATAGATGCAATGGGCCTATCACTGTTATTGTGACATAATGTAGGGTTACTGACAAACAATATCATTAGCGTTGCAACAAAAGTGTTTTATAAATTGTAGGCCTATTTGTAAATTATCATGCCACTTAACATGTGAATTTACTCAGTTATTTTCTGCATGCCTTCCAATTTGGCTTTTACTGCAGTGGCGCTGTCACTTCCATTACTACTGGGGAAAAATCTGACAGCCATTCTCACCCACACTTCATGTACAAACGAAAACGTGTGGCACTGAAAATTGAAAACATTAAAAGAAAGATTCTTCTGATTGATCTAAGGATCGATTCGAGGTCCAACAATTTGTTCCGTCGGTACGGCACACAATGCAGGCTCCAATGGCAATTGGATTTTTTGTGAAGGAACGGGCTATAGTGATGGAACAGAATCTGATTGTTTGATTCACTTGGAAAGGACAAGATCAACTTAACCTAGTTGGTAGCAGGATTGGTTTAGAGTATTTGTTGCTATGATTTCCGATCAGGCTACACATCAAGCTTTCTTTTGTAGCGAAAACTCAGTGTGCTCAAGTTCTGGATATACAGAGCTCACTAAGTTACTAATACAGCTTTCTGGAATACTCCTTTGGAGAGCACAATGGCACCTCAGTAGCAGAGGTCAAAGGGCTCCAGATTGCTGTATGTCAAGATGGAGAAGCTGTGAGAATAAAAGCTCAGACACACTAGGGACTATGTCACTCCATCATTTCCCTCTATTTTCTTTTTCCCTGTCACTCATTCAAAAATATAATTCTCTCTGTCTCTCACTATCCTAGTATTTACAAGTTGTTTACCCTGTGTGTTGTTAGTTTTAAATACCAACACAAATGAACACGGTAACATTTGTGTGTACATTTTATGTTTGTAGTATGTTTGTATTTTACCACATAATACTTCCGTTACGAATGTTTGTTGAAGACACAAAACTAACTAATGAGCCGATTTTTGTCATATTAGTAAAGATGTGACATGAGATAAATGGTATCAATAACAACATTCAAATAGCTAAAATAAGCCCCATTCGATTCCACAAAGGCAACTTCTTGCATTGTTGTTTACTATCTGACTTTTCAGAATCATAACAACACAGATACTTTGTCCCATCCCTTTTGTGACGTTGTCAACAAACCCATCTATTGGACAGCGAAGTAGGAAGTGAACTGAGCCTAAAGCTCATAAATCATTTAGCGGCGTTTGCTTTGCCACTTGAATGAAATTAATACAGAATTAATATTTAAAGCTTGCCTCGTTTATCAAATTAAATGTATCCACCACAATGGAAAATTAACTGTATTACAGAATCTAGAGAAAAACACAACCAGAAACGCTTTAGGAGACTGGGAAAAGAAAATAAGCTGAAAGTAAAGACCAGAGAAGAAATTAATGAGGATCTCATGTTAATTAGTGCCAGGTAGCTGTGATAAGGTAATGAGGTGTCTTTTGTCTGCCTCAGGAACCCCAGAGACACATAGGAAACAGGTCAGTAACTTGTCAACAATCATGCAAGGGTCTCCCCAGGCCCCCCTCTCCGATCCACCTCCCCCCAGGCCCCCCTCTCAGACCCACCTCCCCCAGGCCCCGCTCCCCGACCCACCTTCCCATAGCTCCTGTATATCTCCCTTTCTCAATGATTATTTGGTACAAAATATAAAACTTTATATGAGAAACCGTTGTTGTTACGACCATGTATGTAACCTGGCCAAACAGGTATTCCCAAAAATTTTCAGGGAGTTTTGTTTGCAGTGCATATCTCATAATATATAAGAAATATTTCATCATTATTGTTATTATGTAAATTTTTCATCACTATTATAAATCTTTTACAGTGGATTTTGTGATTTGTGTGAACACAGAGCTCTTGGAATTATTTCTCAGTTATACAGGCTTCATAGGAGCTGTTTGAAGATAGGCATATCCATTTCTTTTTCAATAAAGGGAATCAATTATTTAAAAAGTATGGAAATAGGAAGACTATGAAATATTTTCACTATACACAGGTCCCATCCCACCTCCGTTTTCTATTGCCAAAGTCCCATAGGACAAATTTAAAAACAAGAAGCTAGTTTAAGCATAACTTAAAGATATAGGAAAGCCCCTTTAGCACCTCAAAAAATGTACACAGTTTTTCATTATCTATTTTGCTTGTAACACATGCTATTTTATGTTAAAAGCTAATTTATATGTATTTTTAAAATGTTCTTATTATTTAGCATTTGAAACTAACTCTTTAAATTACATTGAAGAATGGTATTTCACACATAAACAACATAACAAACTAATAATAATATAGCTAATAATAATTAAGAGCAATGTAATCATGTATTGGAGAAAGTAAGATCATGGATGTAAAAAAACGATTCCAGTCTCTTGTTATGGATCCCAAGTGACTGAAAAGAGAGCAGGTTGTATGAGTGGGCCTTATTACGTTTGAAATAAATAGTACTGTAATGATGTGTTGTATTAGTACTGTGGTTAGTAACATTCTGTGTGCTATGATGTTGGTATCCACTGGGATGATTATTATATTAAATTATGCTAAAATATTGATTTAGCAAACAAATATTAGATCTTTACAAGTGGTTTGCAAAGACCCATCAAAATGGCAAAAAAGTACACATCATAAATGTATTGTAAAACAATACAGTATTTGACTAAGAAAGTGTAGAATAGAAAGGAAACTGGATATTGGGATACTTTGTTGGAAGAAAATATTACTTGGGTGAAATTCCCCTTACATTGGATAACGTGTGATGGTCCATGGTGTCGTAATTCCCAATAAACCATTGTTCACTTTTGCTGCACCCCAGAGTGTAAGCGCAAACATCCTTAAAAACATTTGAACTAAGTTTAGTTTTTCATCATGTTAGCAGTGATTTTTTTTATTGTGTTTACTCTGGCAGTATTTCCCAAATGTAACCTCAGTATCCAACATCCAGTTAGCCCATAATAAGAGTTAGTGTTTACCAAGTAATGCAAGTAGACACTTTCCCTTTGGGCAGGAAATACAGTAGATGCAGATTTATAAAAGGTTTGAACTAAGTCTAGATGCAGACTTATGAAGATAATAGAATTGACAAGCACTATTATGTAAATTCCACTCAAAATAAGTGTTTTCTTTTCTTTCAGACCAAAAAAGGGATGATTTAATCAATGTCATGGATATAAAACATCAGATTTCTTTATAAATAATACAAAAAAACATTATCAAAGAAAACAGTTTCAGCACGTTTTAAACCCAATGCTGGAGTCTTTTTATTTGTGCACTGAGAACTTTGGAACTTGTTGGATAAAAGAGAATTAAGTAGAAGTACTTGGCTGTGTTTGGGGAAGTCCCTAAGGAGAAGCTAAATGACCAGGTTAACAGAGTTCATAACTCACCAGTGACCTTAATAGATAATTTACACTCTTCCTTTTTATTTAACTGATCACTTGTTAATTTTGAAATCCCTTTACCTGGTTACTTAGATCTTAATTAGATACTTCCCTAAAGTGGTGAGAACTGCCTAACCCAGTTGAGTACTTTTACGTTGCACTTTTTACACCTCTGGCTGGTTCTCCAATCTGAATATTGATGCATGTTTCTAAGAGTGTTGTAAACACACTTTTGTGGTTTCAAGCAGCATCAAATACAGAATTTCTCTCATAAAATCAAATGGTAAAATGCAATAGGCTTATGGGGTTGTATTGATTGCTGATAAAAGCCTATTGATATGTTTTCACAGATTTATTTATTTAGACAGATTAACGGACTGAGAAGCAGTGAAAGTGGGACAGCTGGAAGCTTGAATTAAATCCCAGGATTCTCGGTCAGTAAGATAGGTACACTTCATACATTTCATTGGAATTTCATCTACAAGTCTTGATTGGGCTCACAGTGCAACGAGGCAAAGTAACCATATTTGATTTTAAACACACCAAACCCAGACGGTACTAGCCAACTTCATTCCCCTCGGTAGGACTCCTGGGCTAATTCACAATCCTGATCTTGCAATGATGAAGCTATCTGCAAGGCAAGGATTTTACTACTGTGAAATGACATGTGACGGATCATGATTAATGCCAATCAAAACCATCAAACCAAACAAAACAATACTATTCAGTGATAAAACAATCCATTCCCCCATTCCACATTTTTGAGAGAGGCATACATATAATTCCAGCAATCCTTGCTATGGAAATTGTAGTTGTTGCAGGTGGATTGACCAATGAGATTAACAAACCAGTAAGAGGCCAAATGATCAGAGTAGGATATCAATTTTAAAAAACACCAGAATGATTGATCTTATTCTAGGGGTGTGCCAATCTTGTCATACACATATTTGTAATCATATTTGTATAAATAATGCATGGTTTTGGTTACTTTCACATCAGTCCTTCCACCTTTGGCTGTTTCCCTTTTTGAGAACAAAACATTACTCCTCTAAAATCTGGCTTATGCCAAAACATTTGTAGAAATCAACAATTCCTTTTACGTTTGTCATTTTATCTTCTAATAATCTGTAGTTTGGAAATGGGATTAGGGATAATATAATTCAAGCAGTGATTTAGCTCACATAACTATATGGATACCTCTTCAGACCATTAAAGTCTTTTGTCATATTATGTTTAGACTTGAGAAAAAGGTTACCCTGAGAAGAGTAAACAATTGGAAGCCATGTGTGTGCTTGAACCCCATGTTTGCAAGGGAGAAAATTATGTACGTTTTCAAAAACAACATTTTGGCAAATAATAATTATCTAATGGCTGGCTATCAAATGATTTTGTTCAACACGTGTTTGGAGAAAGACATTACAAGAGTCTAGCGCTGAGATTAGTGATTGAGAGTAATGCAAGTTGCGTGTAAGCACTTCTCTGGGAAAACGAGAGAAAAACAAAACCTATGTTATTGTGGTGGCCTGTTAGCATCCAGTCATAGCAGCTGAAACAGACATTTAAGTGTCTAGCATTTTGTATCATGTGAGTAAAAATTGGTTTTCAGTAAAAACAAATGATCACAGACAATGACAATACATCTGTAATATTCCTTATGTCCAAATACTCTGCACATCTCCTTCTGTTCCAAAACGTACTCCAAACATTATCAGTAATGTTCCCAGGTCTTAATAGTTAAAACCAACAAGCCATGTAATGTTTTAAAACATTTAAGGGTAATGTGTTACAATTCTCCAGCGAATTTAAGGTTGCATTTCCTTTAAGTTGATGGCAGCTCAGTTGTCACTTGTTTTGGACTATCAAAGCACTTAGCCTTAACCAGTGTAGCTCTCATGCTCAAAAAGACTGAGGACTCCTGAACTCTGTCATGCATAGAACCCCAGGAGGGCAGCTGTTTCTAACATACAGGAACCAGCATACCTGTTATCAGCAATCGTACCACCGTCAAAGTCATTCAGGTCACTTGTTTTGCCTGTTCTTATGTTAAATCGAACAGTAACTGAATCCAGTAATGTCTGTCTGTCTGGCTGTTCAGAAGCAATCCATTTTCATGAACTGGCTGCTAAATGTAATAGCATAGTATGAAATTGCTGTAAGAAAAGAACACAGGTACACAGGTACAGGTTCTACAGGTACACATCTTTTTTTTGTTTGACCGTTTTAGAAGTTCATATATTTATATATGTATATTCATAAACCAGGTGGTTTGAATCCTGAATGCTGATTGGCTGATAGCCGTGGTATATGAGACCGTACACCATGGATATGACATCCCATCACTTCTTACTGCTCAAACTGCATTAGTTACTGGTTTATGTGCGGTAAGGCATCTCAGGAATTTGTGAAATATTGCCAGTATACCACAATATTTGGCTTTATATTTGCTACACTGGTTAGGACTTTCCCTTTCATTTTATATAAAATAGCTGTGATTGGTTATGTTGCTGATTAAGTTCAGTAATATAAGTAATAAACCAAACAAATCCTGTTATTTTTTTATGTGACATTGTCAACTACAGATCATTGGTGCACAAAACCTCAATTTTATGTAGTAAATGATTAGGAATGTTAACATTGTTTTTGATTGCATCTTTATTGTTTTAGATTTTATTATTTTAGTTTGTGTTAGGTAATGGCCTATGCTATGCTATGTCACTTGAGACCAATGTTTATCTTAAAGAACAATGATCGATCCCCTGGACGTTTGATTGTATGCAACCGAGATGTAGTCTCAAGCCACCAGTTGACAAAATGCAATGATCTTTTTACTCAAATTTTCAAAGCATATACTGTAGTGTTACAGTCAAAAGTCAAACATCTGTCACATACTGCCTATACAAATTAAATTAAATGACACAGATGATGTTCTCTTGTTCCCCCCAATATTTTGTCACACTAAGCAATCCACTCTCATGTACTTTCCCTCTCTTGCCTTCACCCAAAATAAGATTCATTTAAATCTCTCTCTGTTAACCTCTCCATATTCTCTCCATCCCAGCCTCCTGAGACTAACATGAGAGTGTGGCCCGGGAGGTCTTAAGTGGGGACTAAGTAGGACGCTTCAGGCCGTCAATACACCACTATTGACCTCTGCTGTGATAAGGACATGACTGTGTGTAGGGGTGTACAGAGATGTAGATGGGCTTCAAATACACTAAAAACAAGAGGATTTTCCAATTTCTTTTTTAACAAAGCAGGCTCTCCACTTGACATAATCAAATGTGGTTTTCTTACATTTAAATATTTTTATTTTATTATTTTGTCATATTTTATACATTTTTGTACATGTATTTGGGATGACTAGGGTCTTTTATCATTGTCATTTTATCACAGTATTGAGGGGGGAAAAGCAGAGGTCGTGAGTACATTAAAGTATGAGTAAATAACGATATGAGTAAAGAAGTGTTTTGCATATATTGCTATACACACACACACACACACACACACAGGTGCTTTGGGACCTATATGGAAAACATAATGACTTAAAAACAATTTGAGCTTGTCAATGTTGATTTGCAGATGTTAGTGAACATTGGAATGTGATGCAGCTCATTCGAATATTATGGGTTGTGGTTTGCTCACAGCTCTTTTCTTGCAACAGTGAAAAAAAAGCTATTGTGTTATGCCAATAAATACTGTTTATTTCTGTGAACAGGTTGATTAGGGATCTGTATAGAATCAATGTTGAAGGTTGTATGTAGAACAATAAGGACAGGTTTTATGTGCCTATGTGAGTGCAACTCAGGGGACCTAAAGACACACACACTCTTCCTGGGTTGGCTTCTCTGGCAGCCACTAATGGGTTAATTTAATTCCAGCAGGCAGGGCACTCCGGCTTGTTGGGAACAATTAGCGGGGAATGGAGTGGTGAATATTTAATGAAGAGCAAGGTAGAGGCAGAAAACAGAGGATGAGAGAAAAAAACCTTTCCACTTAGCAGAGCTAGAGGAGACCAACCTGGCCGGGGCTGTGCTGCTGTCTGCCCCTGTCTCAATCATCCACTCTTTTCCTCCCGGTTCTCTCTGCCTTCCTCCTTCCGTCTTTACAGTTCCTGACTAAAACTGCCCCTCCCCTTTGTCTTTCAGGACAAGCCATGCACTGTATTTGTGTATGTAGGCTACACATACATGTGTCTTCATTGTGCATGTGGACTTTAATGTGCACATGCAGTATGTGTTTTCCTTGTGTCCCTCACCCACTGAGACTCACTCAGCGCTGGTAGAGACACTATATAATAGATAGACTATATCATGCTTTTTGATTGACAGGTTCGGTTGGTCAGTGGAGGCTCAGTATAGTCTGTGCCGAGTTGACTAACTATAATACTGTGGGTAGCGAAGCACAACCTGTCGGTCAAGCTGTCTTCCCATCCTGAATGAAACAACACAACACAATTTGTTAATTTGGTTAGTTATTTCATTGATCCTTAATAGCAATGGAATGGTTGAATTATTTAGCAAAGTATAGGTACATATAAAAATATGTATTCTATAGATAACACCCCCAAATAGTTATGTTGGCATAATAGCTTTGATTGGGAATTCCCAACACTAACATAATGACATTGCAATAAAGGCAGTGTTGGTCCTACTGTAGATCATATATCGATTGCCTCTCTGACAGCTTTATTGCTCTGACTATTATCCTCTCCTGCTGCATTCTGGACTAGTTAAAGATGCAGTGTGGGACTTTGCAAAAACCAAACAATTATTTTAAACCTCACATTTTGGGCTGGATTTGTAAAATCTTGTTTCAATGTCTGTGATACCAGAATAATCAACATAAGCCTAACTATGAAAATCAAGTTTGAAAGAGTGTGCATTTGATGACACAGGGCACACATTCGTACATACGTAACATACTGTACATTTTCCGGGGACTTTGTTTTGCCTCCACAGCTCCACTTTTACAACCAGCGGCCAAGAATCACATTTTCTGCAGGAGTTAACACATACACATTATTGGGAAGTTTCTATCTGTCCAGCTCTCATGTTTTGATTACCATATATATCAAGCTAAAGTGACCTTTAATGTCGGTAATACGGTTTAATCCCACAACAGAGTTAGTGTACTAGTGCTCTCCAAGACTTCCCCTTTGCCCGGTTCTCCTGTGGAACCCTCTCCAATGAAGTGCACGGACTTAATGAGGAATCATATTGATATTTGACAGTCCTTCAATATTGCTCAACAACACTAGAAAATGACCCACTGTGACTATACCTTTTAGAGTCTCTGTATGATCTGATCCATACGTCGTCAGACCATGTCACTCACAGCCAGGTGCATTAAGGCGTTTTGTTAATATCAGCAGTTCAGAGACCATTAAGAAGAGAGAGCATTGATAGAAATATGAGGCCTGTTGGATCAGACAGTAACTGATGACAAGCTGCTCCTCTAAAGGAGAGGTTTGTATCTCCGGCCTTGAGACACACCAGCCTCATAACAGGCAATTAGACAGATAGCGGAAGTCTCTAAAGAACATCAAAAACATGCAATATAATATCGATTAAACAACAAAAATCCATGACATTGAAATTAGATGTTAGATTAGTAGTCAATCTTGTGTCAAGTTATTTTGGCATGATTCACAAGAGTAATCCTTTTTTTTTTAAGTGTTGAAAATGTTATTATTCTCACAGTTCAGGTTAACATTGTTATTTGATAAATGTTTTAACACACACCAGGTTTACAATGTATCCACACAGGACTGAAACAGTGGCCAGGCCTGTTGGCCTGTGGAATGGCCTCTTGATTGTGAGAATCTGTAAGGAACAAGGACCATCCATTATACATCAGTGGCATCACTTATTCATCCTGCTCCCCTGTCTGTCTGTAAACATACAGCCACTGTGTATGTGTGTATGTGTGTATGTGTATGTGTGTTTCTGGCTTAACTATATTTCAGGGACAAAAAAGTCTCCAGACTGTGGTTAAATCAGAAAACATGACCAATGATGAAATGTTTCCTCTCCCTATTTTGAATGTTATTTTTATTATGGCTTAGGTATTATGGTGAAAGTTAAAATTGCAATTAGGATCAGAACTATGGTCAGTGTTAAAGTAAGGCATTACAAGTTAAGTTTAGTGGGGTTGGAGTTAAGTTTAAGTTTAGGCAGAGAAGGTTCAGGCTAAACATTTGTCAACTTTGGTGTCCCCACTTAGATAAGTATGTGTGTGTGTGTGTGTGTGTGTGTGTGTGGTTGTATAGGCCTGTGGACCTCTGAAGTTTCCTAAAGTATAGTTGCTACAATAACTCAGGTTAAGAAGTACACCCGTACAATCGTTAGATGAAGGTACATTCAAAACCTGCATGGTTTGGTAATGGTGCAATATGTTTTGTCTGACAGCATGCAGTCATTCACCCCAGCAATACCAGCAGGTGGCAGATTACCAGTGACTTTTAAATTCACAAACACACGAAGAGAGAGATCATGGCAGAAAGAGGGATTAAGTGAAAGAGAGAGGGGGAGAGGGGGAGAGGGGGGAGTAAATAGCGCCCCGAGGGATGAAACAAGGGCTAAAGGGGAGGGAATGTTGGAGGTGATGATGGCTATCTCTGGTTTTATGGATGTGCTCATATAGCTCTCCCTCGCCTCCTTCCCCCCTCCCTCCCCACCCGCCCCTCCAGGCATGCCATATGACGGGTGGTGGGGGTGGAGGTAGCAGTAGTGTGAAGCTGCTCTGTCAGCTGGGAGGCCTGGCTGTGGGCTGTGCGTGTCCGTGCTGTGGCCCAGCTCAGCCCTCCGTGGGCTGGGCAGAGAGACAGAGGGGGCGGGGCCTTGCTATACTAATTACCAACTTGGCCTTTATTCGTTACAGCTCGGGACACAATTGGTCTACTTTGTGGGGTGATTTGCGTAGCTGGACATTTATCATCAGTGCATGTATGTCTGTCTTTCTGTTTTTCCGTTTGGCTCTTTCTCTTTACCTCTCATCTAAATATTTCCTGTTCCTCCCTCTGTGTGTTAATGAAGTGAAATGTTTATAAATGGGGAGGGGGGGGTCAGCTGGAGAACCAAGCTTGTCTCTGAATGTCTTAGGTGACCCATGACCCCGGGAGCCCTATCCCGCTGTGCTCGATTGGAGATCAACAATAGAACCTGCAGGTCAGCTGAGTGTTGTACAAGGATCCACAGCAAGACATTTGTCATTGGGCCATACGGAACTGTCTGTATGCCTTACGGACAGCTTCACCGCACAAACAGACGCACACACTCATACACACACGCACACACACTCCCACATACACACACGCATGCACACTCACACATACACACACATACACACATGGTATGCACATTAGGTCGTTTCAATAGCTTATTAAAGTCCCTTTTCACCTGCCATACGCACGCACACTCAAACATACACACACGCACACACGAACAAACACGCACCCATGAACAAACATATACACTCATTTTATTGTTCTCTTTTCCATATTGGTTATTACAGTTTTTTACAATCACTTTGGCACTAATTTCAGAACCTTGACGTCATTTTTCAAAACTCTAGATACAAAACTCAAAACGGTCATCACTTGTAACACAGGCTGTCCAATGTTCAAAACATTGCATTGTGCATTCATATCTTTAAAGAAATCTTGCACTTGCACAATCATTTGTTCAAAAAACTAATTTATTGTGAAATACCATTTAAACATTCATTTAGATCACCCACACACAAGCAACTGATAGTTTCACTGTGTCATTGTTCGTACAGTCATTAAATATTGTAGTACAAAATAGGTGATACATGTTTCATTATGGTACTACATGTAAATACATCCCTGTAAAAATACTGCAGTAGTAGAGGGAATACTACAGACACAATGGAATCATTGAATAAATCTGAAATGTATTGTAGAAAAACAATACAGAACAATCACAACATAGGTTTATTTGAATCAAAGCAAAATAATTAGCTATGAAATAGAAAAGAAAAGACAGTACTGTAAAACATCAAATGCAGTGTTCCTCAACTTGCTTGTTTGTACTGTAAAAAGCAAAGCATAAGAATGATTACCGTACTTCTATATTTTCATCAACTCTGTCTTGTGGATTTGGCCACAGGTTCTCATCTACATCACAATGAATGTTTTCATTAGCCAAACATTTTGGAAAGAACCTTCGGGCATGGCGAATCCAGGCCTGACACTGGTCTGCCGTGATATCATTGCATGCGTCATCCATGGCCTGGAGAAGAGTGACTTTTTCATGAGGGCGCCTATCATAAATCTTCCATCTCCATGTGGAGAAAAATTCCTCAATGGGGTTAAGGAAAGGAGAGTATGGGGGTAAATACATGGTGGTAAATTGGGCATGGGCCTGAAACCATGCTTGCACCATATGAGCATGGTGGAACCTGACATTATCCCACACAATTACATAGATCACGCCATCAGCTCTACAGACCTGATCAAGCTCATCAAGGAAGGTTACAAGGAGAGCTGCATTATATGATCCAATACGAGGTCTGCGTCCAACCACACCATCTTCTGATAAAGCCGCACACATGGTAATGTTGGCCCCACGTTGTCCAGGTACTTGGATGGTTGCCCGCTGGCCAATGAAATTCCTACCTCTCCTCCTTGTCTTGGCCAGGTTAAAGCCTGCCTCATCCAAATATATGAATTTGTGATGGTTGTCATCAGCATCCAGCTCAATCACCCTCTAAAAATAAATTTTGGAAAGAGATTTACTGATTACTATACAATATAGAATTTTTAGGGAATTATATTACAGCAGCCATCTAGAAACTGAACATACCTGAACATACTCAGTCCTCATTTGCTTCACTCTGTCTGCATTTCTTTCAAAAGGCACACAGTAGAGTTGTTTTAAAGACACCTGGTGCCTTTTCAGCATGCGTGCAATTGTGGGCAAACTTATGGATTCCACATTGTTAAACATGTCTTCATTGTCCAAGATATGCTGGCAAATTTCTGTAAGGCGAATATCATTTCTGGCCCAAACCAAATCGACCACAGCCTGCTAATGTTGGTCAGTCAGAATTTTGCCTCGGCCTCCCCTATTTGGCCTAGTCTCAATTCTACAGGGAACATTACAGTAAGAAGACACTTGGTCACATCACCTACTCTGTGATACACATTGGTATGCAGTCATTTGACAATTAAGAGTATCAGGATGTTTAGTGCATGCTGACGACTTACTGGTTTGTCATGCCATGATTTATGACATGGTCTACAACTATTGCTCAGATTTCATTGGACACTTGAAACCTTCATGATCTAAACATGGAATACTGTTTGTCTGTTTCCATACTTATCATTTTGAGCAGTTATATCAATCGATAGTTGGATAATTGTAATGAAATGAATAGACATTAATCTGAAATGTAATGTGTGAATTGCCTTTTGAAATAGTAGTACTTTGATGTTAAGTTGTGTCATATTGAACAGGTGATTTTTGTTAAATGAACGAATTAACTTAGTTTTATGTGTATTGTATCCAAGCAATTGAAAAAAGTGTTAGAGTTTTGAAAAATTTGCATTTTGATCATTAGTTGTGAGTTTTGTGTCTAGAGTTTTGAAAAATGACGTCAAGGTTCTGAAATTAGTGATTGTAAAAAACTGTAACCTTGTGAAAGCTCTAGAACTCGTTTTATTGGAGCAATGTTCTCATTATCGGGTGAGATAACAAGTAGCATTAGTTCTGGTGCATTGGACAAATGAAAACTGTGACATTTTAAATATCTGTGATTATCACATGTATTTACAGTATTTGCACAGTTAAGTAAGACACTAGACTCTGCCCAAAGACTTGTACATATTCACACTCTATACACATACACACACATACATATATATATACCAACATCACACACACACAAACAAACACAAACATTCTCATCACATGCACTGCTACTGCTACCTACAGATAATCTCAAATGACATGTACTGCCAAACACCAATTAGGTACTGGTACTTGTAAATAGCCAAGTAATTTTTAATCATACAATTTTTTCCTGGTAACAGTATGCAGAGACCCTGTGTATATATTCATTGTGTTAATATCTTGAATTTTCTGTTTCATTGACTTAAATTGCATTTTTTTAGGGGGGGCATAAGTAAGCATTTCATTGTTCATTGACACCTGTTGTTCATAAAGCATTTAACAAACCTAATTTCATTACTGAAAATAATAAGCATTCCATTAGTAGAAAAGATCAACAGTCTCCTATTGCCAAGCATTTTGGAGAATTCAGTCACATTCAATCAACATTTCAACACTTGGCGTTAAGTTAATTGCGATAGAGAAAGTCCAAGTTGAGGACAGGAGGATAATAACTACTAAAATGAGAATGCTTCTGGATCCATTGCCTGAACACCATCTTCATTGGTGAGTTTAATGAGGAACTCAATGTTAGACCTTTTTTTGATTTAAAACGTTGTGTTTTTATTTCATTATATTA
This sequence comes from Esox lucius, assembly GCF_011004845.1. NCBI lineage: Eukaryota > Metazoa > Chordata > Actinopteri > Esociformes > Esocidae > Esox > Esox lucius. The sequence goes on along the minus strand of NC_047575.1, from coordinate 21,257,839 downwards.
TATTCATTATATTCAAGTACAGCTTTGTAAACAAAACCAATATATTGGCAGTTGTGAAACACTCATAAACTGACTGGTTGTCAAAATATGATAACTCGTTTTAGTAAGTTTGTTATTTTGTGAGCGTTGTTAGAAGGTTTGAAGAGCATTTTTAGAACTTTAATGCGACAAAATCATTCTACTACTCTATTAGAACCATCTTCCAAGCATGTGGTTTTAGGTGTTTTGGACATCTTCCTGAATGATCAGAGCATGTTGCTTTTGATGATTTCAATAGTGTCTTCAGGAAAATGAGTCATTATTCATGTTTTCTCAAAATCACTCAAAGTAAATGTGTATATAATTGCTAAATAATATCTTGACAATATTACAGGAAAAATTATTGTAAAACATCCCACATTCCTGTGGGAATTTTCTCTGCTTGTTGTTTCCAGTGTTTTTGATAACTTCATAATTAACATTAAGATAATCAACATAATGTTGGACTGAACCAGTACCAGAACCACATTTAAATCACAGCTGATGTTCTAGGATTCCTCAACTATCATTTTTATTTTCCAGAGGTCCCGAGGGATATCAGTCAGTCCAAACGGTCCAACTCCTCCCTTCTACCAGGTATTGTGTGGCGTGTGTCTCCACCCTTTGTTCCTGGCATTCCTTTTGTGTGTGCATGTCCTGTTAGGCGTGTGCGTGTATCACATGACTAACCTTGAATTCTGGCGGTGGATTTAAAAAGGTGTCTTTGCTTGATCAATCTGGAAATGTGTATGGGGGTGTGTATGTGTGTGTGTGTGTACACACGCCCATCTTTTTCCTCCTTGTGGTGTTTCTATTGTATTTTGACACGTTGTTTCGTTAGATCCCTGAGGGGGTTTTCTGGGTTACTTTGTGGGTCAGATAATTCACCGTGGATCACATCTGTCTCTGGCATGCCTTTACCACTATTAACTGTATCAACCAGTGTGTTTGTGAATGTTGTATGTATTGTCTGTCCTCGTCTGGGGAACATCTGCACCAGCCCAACTGACTTTTTTTTATTGTTCTTAAGTGTAACCAATCATGAACATACCATCCTGGATATGTTGTTATCAGCTGCTTCTCTTGCATTCTGTGTCTTGCTGTGGTTATTAATCGCTGTAGAATTTCCTACTTTTATGGGCCAAATTAGATGTGTTGCATTATCTGTAGCATCAGATTAATGTCTTCTGTGGAATATTGTTGCGAACATACCACATACATTTGTATGCATGAGTCGTGATCTCGATTCTAGTGATGATAAATAATGGTAGCTGCTCTCTGCTTGTCAACAGCTCTAATTATATGCTGGTTTTGAAGTGAATGCCAATAAAGGACACCATGCTAAAGCGTTAGGTGCAGATTACATGTGACCATTATTGATGGACCAGATAGGGAATGTCTCTAATGATTCAGACTAAAGCCACTGACACACAGTTGAACTGCAGCCACACTGGGTGAACAATGGGAGAAGGGACTAACAAACCAAATCACTGGATGAACAATGGGAGAAGAGTCTAACAAACAAAATCACTAGTTGAACAATGGGAGAAGAGTCTAACAAACCAAATCACTGGTTGAACAATGGAAGAAGAGTCTAACAAACCAAATCACTGGTTGAATAATGTGCAAAGAGTCTAACAAACCAAATCACTGGATGAACAATGGAAGAAGAGTCTAACAAACCAAATCTCAGGGTGAACAATGGAAGAAGAGTCTAACAAACCAAATCACTGGTTGAATAATGGAAGAAGAGTCTAACAAACCAAATCACAGGGTGAACAATGGGAGAAGAGTCTAACAAACCAAATCACTGGTTGAATAATGGGAGAAGAGTCTAACAAACCAAATCAGTGGGTGAACAATGGGAGAAGAGTCTAACAAACAAAATCACTAGTTGAACAATGGGAGAAGAGTCTAACAAACCAAATCACTGGTTGAACAATGGAAGAAGAGTCTAACAAACCAAATCACTGGTTGAATAATGTGCAAAGAGTCTAACAAACCAAATCACTGGATGAACAATGGAAGAAGAGTCTAACAAACCAAATCTCAGGGTGAACAATGGAAGAAGAGTCTAACAAACCAAATCACTGGTTGAATAATGGAAGAAGAGTCTAACAAACCAAATCACAGGGTGAACAATGGGAGAAGAGTCTAACAAACCAAATCACTGGTTGAATAATGGGAGAAGAGTCTAACAAACCAAATCAGTGGGTGAACAATGGGAGAAGATTCTAACAAACCAAATCACTGGATGAATAATGGGAGAAGAGTCTAACAAACCAAATCACTGGATGAATAATGTGCAAAGAGTCTAACAAACCAAATCACTGTTTGAATAATGTGCAAAGAGTCTAGCAAACCAAATCACTGGTTGAAAAATGGGAGAAGAGTCTAACAAACCAAATCACTGGATGAATAATGAAAGAAGAGTCTAACAAACCAAATGAAGGAACATGTAAAAAAAACAATGACTACTCTCCTTTTTTCCTTTCAGTAACTTAAACCAATGACTTTTGTCCTAAATAGCCCAAACATTGGACAGATGAAAGCAGACATAAGATATATTATGTATTGTATTGATTTGATATTTTCTATTTTGTTTTTATCATACAAGCAAATTCAAGAACAAGAAACAATAAGACATTGCCTCTTTAGAGTCTTGAGACATAAAGTGTTTTTATTGAGAAATAATGATACTTATTGTTCCCATTTTTAAATCCCAAGATGTTCCCCAAGGGATTCTTAGAACAGGGAGCGTGGCTCAGGAGCTTAGTCACCAGGCTGATGGAGTCAGAGATCCGTCTGAGAACTGCTTTAAGTGATTCCCCCCCCGATCAATAATCTGGCTGGGAGCTACGAGCTGGATGGAAGCTGGTTGGGAAAGATGGATGGAGCTCCTCTTGTTAGCTCGCACTGTTGTTCCTGCCCATCTCTGTCACTACATAACCTGGATCACAGAGCATACTGTCCCTTGAGACACACACACACACATCAATCAATTTGCCCCATTTAGGTTGTTTAGAGTTCATTACGGGATGTTACATGACTTCAATAAAAGTGTGTATGAATATACTTCAGAGATCACACAAAAAAAATACATATATACCGTATCTCACAAAAGTGAGTACACCCCTCACATTTTTGCTAATATTTGATTATATCTTTTCATGTGACAGCACTGAAGAAATGACACTTTGCTAAAATGTAAAGTAGTGAGTGTACAGCTTGTATAACAATGTACATTTGCTGTCCCCTCAAAAGAACTCAACACAGCCATTAATTTCTAAGTGAAAATGTCCAAATTGGGCCCAAAGTGTCAATTTATTGTGTAGCCACCATTATTTTCCAGTACTCCCTTAATCCTCTTGGGCATAGAGTTCACCAGAGCTTCACAGGTTGCCACTGGAGTCCTCTTCCACTCCTCCATGACGACATCACAGAGCTGGTGGATGTTAGAGACCTTGCGGTCCTCCACCTTCCGTTTGAGGATGCCCCATAGATGCTCAATAGGGTTTAGGTCTGGAGACATGCTTGGCCAGTCCATCACCTTTACCCTCAGCTTCTTTAGCAAGGCAGTGGTTGTCTTGGAGGTGTGTTTGTGGTCGTTATCATGTTGGAATACTGCCCTGCGGCCCAGCCTCTGAAAGGAGGGGATCATGCTCTGCATTTCTACATCTCCTATTTTTTCTACATCTTTGCATATAGTACATTTTACTTGTAAAAAATGCAGTTTTTCCCAACTGCTTACAAGCATCGAACAATACAGCAGTTACAATGACAAAATTCTGCACACAGTCAGCAAAACGGAACTGCGTGCAAACCAAACTGTGAATAATTTCTCATTGCTTTCACACAAAATGCATTCAATGAACACATTCCCCAAAATCCATGAACTCTTTTCACATTCAAACTCAACCACCTACAAAACAATATATTCACAGCACGTCATCTCAAATGCTTACACACTGTTCTCAAAACGGTTAAAAACACATTCAAAAATGATGGCAACTAGTGTGCATTTCTGCAGTAACCAGAATGAAATATAAAGAAAATGTTTGGTATTTGCTAGAAAATGTTAATTACGTTACAATATTTAGTCAATCCAAACACAGTTGATTGCAGTTTCAACTGAAAACCGACCCAATTGTTGTACACTGGACCCTTTGAGGGACACGGCGAATGTTTGAAAGTCGGTGTCAATATATCCAGGTACAATGTCTGTTCAATTACCCAACAGGGTATTTACACATTTAAACATAATGTAAAGTATTGTAAAACTATGGATTTACAGTTTTTTTTTAGAGCGTAGCCAGTCAAACTGTCAAACTGCACATAAGCCAGTCAAACTGCACATAAATTCATCTTTGTGGAAGAAGCTCTATTCAACCTGGCAAAAACACGCCACAGGGGAAGAAATGTGATTGGATAGAGAGCCACCATGGATGTCCCAGGCCAGAGAAGAGATAATATCACAAGATGTGCAGCACTGTCCAATGATGGTTTGCTATTACACAAACCACTCATTGGCCCCTACAATACACAGAGGCTAGTGATTATACTTTTTGATGTTTTTTTTGTTTTTGTTGCAGCTCTGGAATTTGGGAACATTTGTTTTTCTGGAAGAATATGTATTTTTCACATTTCTAGACATTACAATCCAGTTATACATGTTGTTTCTTTAAGTGAAACGTGAATGTTCATTAGATCAACTTAGTAACCGCAATTTGTTGGAAAGCTGTCACTCCTCTCCGATGGAGCAGACCAAACCCGCGTCATCTAGGCACCTACCTGACTGCCGTATGCTGTTCACTTCCTGTAAACCACAGAGGTTGACCTTCGTAGGTATGATGTGAGAAGAGAAGTTACAAGTGTAAATTTGCCACAGTCCTTACTCTGACGAATGGCACAATCTGTTGCCATTGTGTGCCCCTCCCCCTCTCTCCACTGGGCCAGCAGCAGGTGAATGATGGCGGGGTGGGAGGGGAGATTGGGCCCTGGAGCAGAAACCGTAAGAGTGGAGGTCGAACTGACTACACACACACATACAGCACACACACATACATGGGGATAAAGTGTAGTTCCAGTGTGTGAAATGTTGATTAACTGGTTACCTGAATCAGATTATGAAAAAGAGGAAACAAAACATCTGTGGAATAGGCTTAGCTACAGTTTGATGCTGTACAATACATTATGCAAATTTGATGGCAATGTAATTGTTTTGGATTTTTCTTTTGATAGTTTGTTTTGTGAGTGTTTTGTGATTGGGTTTATATCAAGGCATGCTTTTTTTCCATAAGTGTGTGGGTGTGTGTGTCTGTGTGTGTGTCTGTGTGTCTGTGTGTGTGTGTCTGTGTTTGCGTGTGTGTGTGTGTCTGTTTGCATGTGTGTGTGTCTGTGTGTGTGTGTGTTTGCTTGTGTGTGTGTGTGTTTGCATGTGTGTGTGTTTGCATGTGTGTGTGTGTGTTTGTGTGTGTGTGTTTGAGTGTGTGTGTGTATGCGTGTGTTTGGTGAGGGTGGAGGATGGAGTTCTATGTGTGCAAACCAGTAGGTAGGTAATGACTCAGCCTATCCCCTCCAGGTTGAACAGCAGCCAATAAAGCATCTGTCATCTTCAGCATTCTCCTCTCTCAGCACCAGCAAAGTTGGTCTATATTGATAATTCTGAAGTTTTACAGCCCAGAACCCCGATATGACCCTGTTCTCTTGTTTCCAAGAAGGTGAGCATTACAAGACCGAAGCTCAGAAGGATCCATCAACAAGGTATGTTCAGCATTAAGTTCATTCAAAGGTATCCTAGAGTTTCTGTTAAGGCTGCATCAAGGGCTTGAAGGTTTATTTCGTTTTCTGGATGTTACACCTCATTTCTGACTAACCTTTAGCATTAAAGCAGTATCTAAACAGTTGTTTTGGTCAAAGTTTAAATGCTGAGTTTTATTTGGATTTTTTTGTTTCCGTGCACAAGCCCCAGTCCCCAGACACAGAAAAATAAATGCCTCAAAACGTCACCAAAATAAACTGCAGAACCATGTCTTTGGGGTCAATAATATGCCTGTCAATGATAAAACATTAAGTTATTTCCACTATTACCATCATAAGCATGCATCACTCAAACTGTGTTAACTATGTGCTTGGTCCTTGGGATTCATTCCTAAATCCAAGCATTTGCATAACCATGTAGACCTCCAAATGTCCACTGACCCTGGTCCTCCAGGATAACAGCGTCGACAACCCCCTAGAGCTACACCGGCTGAAACAGCCCATCCATTTCTATTAAACACACAACCAGTGATGTTTGCAGAAAATGTCACATTTTTTGAGAGGCCCCACCAAATGCTTTGTTCGTTTTATTCTGAGACAGAGTCCAACATCTCAGCATGGCTTTTTCTCCAAAATAGACAGTAGGGAATCTCTGGTTGCAGCCATCAGATACTGTCTGACTGACTTGTCTGACTTTCTTCCCTTATACACACGATAAGTATCGCATGATGGATTCCTATTACTGCAGAAAAACATTTAACTTAACCTTAATCCCAGCTTTCTGTCTATGTTCTGGTGTTTAACCTAAACTTATCCCGGCTTTATCTCCATATCCTAGTGCCTAACATAGCCATATCCCAGCTTTATTCTATATCCTAATCCCTAACCAACCTTATCCCAGCTTTATGTTCATATCCCAGTCCCTAACCTAACCTTATCCCAGCTTTATGTTCATATCCTGGTGCCAAACCTTACCTTATTCCAGTTTTATGTTCATGTCCCAGTCCCTAACCTAACCTTATCCCAGCATTATTTCCATATCCCAGTCCCTAGCCTAACCTTATCCCAGCTTTATGTTCATATCCCAGTCCATAACCTAACCTTATCCCAGCTTTTTGTTCATATCATAGTCCCTAACCTAACCTTATCCCAGCTTTATTTCCATATCATAGTGACAACGATAGCCCTGGCAATAACCTCTCTTAAACTGATTTTATGCACATTACAGCACATGAACTCAAACAACCCCACACACAAGTTCAAATGTACGCACACACACACACACACAGAGAGACACATGCACATACAGGTTTGATTGCCTTCTTGCTTCATACTTCTGAAAATCATATTTGTATTCATTTAAATTGGGATTGACTCTGGGTGTGTCTCTCGTATCTCTTACAGTTTTTCTCAATCGATTTGGTACATTTCTCCAAACTCAGGTAACTGCTCTCAACAGTTAAAAGAGCAAACTAAAGGCACAATGAAACACAGCATTTTATTCAAGCAATGCATTTATTAGAATTCAGTATTAACATCAAAACTAAAAGTGTGTTCTCTGTTGATTTGATAACAAATTCAGCCGAAGATACACAAAGAAATAAATGAAAATACATATTTTTCATTAAGTTCTTTAATGAGGAGTTCAGGTGTATAACAATGAGTTGTCACCCCATAATAAAAAAAAAAAACATTATGCAAATAAGTACATAGGTAAATAAAAAATAAAATAAAGAAATGTACTGCATTCATTGAATCAATAAATGTATTGATCATGCCTCTCAATTACATCTGGCCAGAGAATTTCATCAACATCACAGCAAATATTGTGGGGAAAAACATCTTGAATGCTGTATCCATCCTTGACATGCTTGTGCCCCAATATCTCCACAGGCCTCTTCCATCGCTTCAAGAAGACTTACTTGGTTGTAAGGGTTGTGATCATGTACTTTCCATCTCCAAAAGGAGAATAATTCCTCAATTGGATTCAGGAAAGGAGAATATAGTGGAAGGAACACCATCCTGAAATGTGGGTGATTCTCAAACCACTCTTGCACTAGTGCTGAATGGTGGAATTGGACATTGTCCCAAACTACAAAATTCTGCACCATTTGCTCCTGATCACCCTGCGGAAAGAGGATTTCATTGAGGAGGTTTAAAAAATGTAGGAGCCTTGCTGTGTTGTATGGTCCCAAGATAGCATTGTTTGCCAGTACACCAGTTGTTGAAACTGTGGCACAGAGACTGATGTTGCCTCCTCGTTGTCCAGGGACATTGACTGTAGCACGATGGCCAATCACATTTCTCCCTCTTCTCCTTTTTTTGTGAAGATTGAAGCCTGCTTCATCAATATACAGGTACTCATAATGAGTTGCACTGCTATCCAACTCCAAGATTCTCTAAAAAGAACACAAGGTACAATACAGTAAGTTAGTGTTTTACAGTAATGGCATTGATTGCAGTCAATACTACTGTGAAACTGTTGCTGAAGTTTGAGTTAACACTTTGAAGCAGCAGCATACATAGATATGCCTAAATCTTTTCACTTACAGTAGCATGGAATAGTTTATGGACACACACTTAAAATTCAGGAAATATATATCTTTGTGTTGACAGTAAAAGTGCAGTAATTGGGTTGCACATAATTGAACAAACTGGAATCGCAACTCCTCTCTAACGGAGTTCCTGTCAAAGGGAACTTTGTATACTTGCTTCATTCGGATTGCATTTCTCCTTAGAACACGATCAGTTGTGGAGAGACTGCATTGGTGGGTATTGTGGAACAGTTGATTGTCCTGTGTTATTCTTTGCTGAAGTTCTTTGAGGCGGAGGGTGTTGTTCTGGACCACCATGTCAACAATGGCATGCTTTTGTTCAATTGAAAGAAGTCTTGTTCGTCCACCTGAATGTTCTCTAACTTCAATTCAATTCTGAAACATTTTTGGACGAGCAGGAACATTTACTGTAGAAATCTAGACCTATGTCAAACAAGACAACATGGACTCTCATTGTAGAAGTAGAATGATATAGTTACTTAAAGGTTTTCCCTCTGAAATATGCGGATAATTGAAGCCACTGTGGAACTGTTTATATTGGGCTGAACTCTCTGCCCAGCTTCTCTCAGTGATTCTCTCTCTGATTTCATTTGAAAAGTGTGTCCTATCCTTCTACCTCTCCTCCCTCCTCTTACACCTTGCCCTCCTCTTATACCTTGCCCTCCTCTTCCTCTCTGTCCATCTCTTCTTATATTTTCTACTCTCTCTTTCCACTATACCATTGCCCTCCAATCTCCCTCTACACTTCTATATTCTCCTCTTCCTACATCCTCAGCTCTTCCTTCTCTTTCTCCTACATCCTCAGCTCTTCCTTCTCTTTCTCCTACATCCTCAGCTCTTCTTGCTCCTACTCCTACATCTTCAGCTCTTCTTGCTCTTTCTCCATCTCCTCTTCCTCTCCCTCTACCCTGTCCACCACCTCTCACTCTTTCACCTCTTCCTTTTCTACTGCTCATTCTTCTTCTTTTTGTCGTCTTTTCTCCTCATTCGTCTTCTTTGTTGTTTTTCTCTTCCCCTTTTTTAGTTGTTGTAATTGAGACAGCTGTGTGAATAAATAGGAAATTGGCTTTTTCTGTGTTGAGTGGATTACTAACTCATCAGATATATTTTGTTTGTTGTGTTTTGACAATGGTACAAAAATGCTTGTAATCTTTGTGAAGACCAATGAAAAAGCTGCTAATGTTTTTCCTGATATGTTAAAGATTTAGTTAGCTGCATGAAGTTTGTGCACAGTGTTTTGAGAAATTCATACTTTTGTTTTGTAATTTGTATGAAATGAAGGGGAATTTACTATCTTTTTATGACAATTACAAAGTGTACAGATCACTGTGTTAAATGTTTTGAGAGCAGTTACCTGAGTTTGGAGAAATGTACCACATCAATTGAGAAAACTGTAACTGCCCCTCTTTACAGTATCTTCGGTAAGATATCCCAAATGTACTTCAATATCTGATGTTACAACTTACTTCGGAATGAGAATTTTTTTTAAGCTTAGGATTGGGTATTCATTCCAACTGGGAATTAAGATTTGGGACAGGTTTAAACATGAACAGTGGAAAGTGGCAGGGTTAAAATCATTGGCGCCCACTTGTCTGGGACCCCTGTGCTAATGACTATAGCGTCAGCTTGATAATGTCGCTTATCTCGCTCCACCTACTCCTCTCCACCCAAGACCTCTCTCTCCATGTCCATCTTGTTCATTTGAGTCTGATTGCTCCCACGATTTCTTATTTCTTCTTGCATGCTCTTTCAAGTCTAGCACGGGTAACTGTAATGTTGTTTGATCTAGAAAGGACTCTACAAAACACATTTGATTGATTTTCACTCAATTGCCACTCAGTTGTTGTGTTATTATGACAGTAAATCATCCCTCTGCGTTTCCTTTAAATCTCTCTCATTCTCTTGCACTCTTTCTTTTTACTTCTCCCACTGTTCCAGCCCCATCTTGTGACAACTCGCAGCTAAGCATTCAGCTTCTGTAAGATTGTGGTATCAGTGATTTGGGGTATTGTGTGTGTGTGCATTCTCATTTTACAATAATTTTGAAGACCCTGGTTTGAAGATCTTGGGTTTTGTTTAGCATCAGGGTGAGGGATAAGGTTAAGTGTTTAAGGTTATGGTTAGGAAAAATAAGATTTTGTATGGGAATTCCACTTTTTGACACCACAAGGGTATCCAAATCTAACTGTGTGTGAGTGTGTGTTTGTGTCTGCTCCATATCAGGCAGTGTTCATTAGGCCCAGCAGAGTCTAGGCAGTCCTGGATCTTTCCTGTACTAATTGCCCTGTTGCCATTAGGTAGTGTCCATTAGTCTGCTTCCCCTCACCTCAACCAATCACTCCCTGTCTTAACTACACCTCAGAGACATTCTCTCTCTTTCTCTCAAAGTTCTGCATCACTGCTTCAGAACCAATTCTTCAGCTGAAAATATGGGCAAAATATTTCCTGTTCAGGTCACATGGTATGACAAAATAAAATAAAAACGTAGTTAATGTGTTCCTGAATGGCCTGTCAATGAATATAACCCAATTCAATTCTGCAGGGCCTTTTTTATTGTCCCAGTGCTTTGTTCCTGGACAGCCAGCATGTATTACATGAAACCCTCTCCACCTGAATAAACCTATTCTCTACCCCTCCACCCCTCCACCCATCCCATCCCTGCCCCAGCCCTTCCACCTCACCACAACAGCCCTGTCTCTCAGCAGAACCCAGAACATTGAGATATGAAGACAAGACATCACTATTTTATTGGAAGGAGGGAGATCAACCTCCAGCTCTCTTCATTCCTTCCCTGCGGTGGAATTCCCACACAGTGTCGGCATGCTGGGATACATTTTTCATAGGGCACCATGTGCCGCTGTGACACTCCTAGCTGCAGGGCATTGGAAAGGGGGATTATTTGAAGCAAAATATCAAATATTAAAGTCTTACTCCAACGAGCAAAGAACACTGGGAACCACTTGTACCACGGTCCCAAAAGAAGAGAAGAGCAGAAAGAAGAGAAGACAAGAAAAGAGAAGAGGGGGTCAGGAATGGAGGTTGGAGGACATAGGTCAGAGGTCAGAGTAGGTAGGATGAGAATACAGAAAAACAAGCCAGGAACAGTTCCATAAGACCAATTGTGCCAGACGTTTGCTCTAGGTTTAACAAAATTAGTACAAATGTGTTTATTTGATATAATGATGACCAATACAAGTGAATGGATATAATGGTCACCTCCAACTGAAATCTTGGGGCAAGTCTCCTTCAATCTGAAAAATGCCCACATTGCCAAAAAGTGATTGGTTTACAAGACAAGTGATTTCATATTCTGGCCTTTTGATACAACCACCTGCATACCTCATGTTGACGGAACAAACACACACTTTGTTTTACTTTTCAAGTGGGCAGACTAAACATTAAGTTTCAAAATCATTTCCCCCTAACCTCTAACCCTCATCCTTAAAAACGAACCACTGAACTCAGACTCCAAATATAATCCTAGCAACAACTGTAACTTTTGACCTAAACCCATTTGTCAACTTTTCCTAGTTCAATCAGACACCCCACAGTCATATTACCCTTCATTGAAAATATCCCCTTCATGGTATTGTGCGATAGACAATGTTGACAGAGCACACTACTGCATGAGAGATAAGAAATGCATTAAATTTGATATGTTTATATATCTGGGGAAAGCAAAGGGCTTTACTCATTTCATGCTCTCACAACTCCACAAGTGTCTTTTGAGTATGTTCTGTAAAGGTGTCTATGGTTTGTGTGTGAGTTGGGGGTCTTAATTAGTGCATATTATTATGTAGAGACTTGGCTTCACCCCAGCTCTGTCTCTCTATGGACCTTTTCCTCTGTCTTCATTAAGGAGAACATCAGGTGCAAATTAGCAGAATAACTTGTCCCTAGAATAAACATGGCCCTTTGCCAAACTCAGTAAATGTGTGTCTGTGTGTGTGTGTGTGTTTGTGTGGGTGTGGGTGTGCACGTATGGGACTGCATGCTCACTTCCCAACATTTGTCTGTCACTGCCATCTGGTGGGGAAAGGCAAGTGGTGCAGGGAGGAGTGCATGGGGAGGTACGAAGACTACTGAACCTGAACAAGGGCAGTAGGAGCAGGCAGGGGAGGTAAGGAGACTACTGAACCTGAACAAGTGCAGTAGGAGCAGGCAGGGGAGGTAAGGAGACTACTGAACCTGAACAAGGTCAATAGGAGCAGGCAGGGGAGGTAAGGAGACTACTAAACCTGAACAAGGGCAGTAGGAGCAGGCAGGGGAGGTAAGGAGACTACTGAACCTGAACAAGGGCAGTAGGAGCAGGCAGGGGAGGTAAGGAGACTACTGAACCTGAACAAGGGCAGTAGGAGCAGGCAGGGAAGCGCAGATCTAGTCCTCAAGTACTGCAGATCCACAAATTTGAGTTCACATTTAACAGGTTGACTTCAGATAGGACTGATTGTCAATCAAGTGTGTCTGCAGTAGCCTGCATAGCAAAGTAAACTTGGTTCTGCTGACGTTCTTAGACCATTAATTAGGAAATGTTTCTATCAAACAAAGACTGTCCTGTCATGTTGATTAGTATACACTGTATAAACGTGATGACCCTCTTGGCCATATGTTTAGGATAATTGTCTTGATGAACGGTGTACCTTCGCCCCAGTCTAAGGTCTCCAGCAGTCCAGGGTTTGTGCAGGATTTCCTCTAGAATATGAATCGAAGTTTCCCAGTCCTCGCAAATGAAAGTCAGCTCATTTACATGATATTGTACTTTAGTCTGTATTCCACATTCCTTAATTCACAATCTAAACAGGATTGAAATTGGAGGATTTTAAGCAATGGTTTTCTCCACATAACTCAAACCCATATAATAGCTTCTCTGAACACTAACATCCTTGCCTGGTCACTATGTAATACCTTGTCTAGACTAGTGACACAATGTTATTTTTATATTCCAGATTGTAACAATGCTAATTGTGTATAAGTCCCATTCCTAACGCTTCCTCTTCAAACCGCTTCTGTGACTGCCATCTTGTGTTGAGAGGCAACTGGTGCATGGAGGACTGCTCATCCCAATCCCTTCCAAACCCTCCAGACCACTGAGATATAATAAACTACCACCCAAATACACCCAAACTCTTTACACACGACCCTAACCACCATCTGAGCCTCAGTGAGATTAGGGGATGTGGGGGGTAGCATAGGTAGTGTGGGGTAGGGTTGGGGTAGAATGGGGAGATTTGGGAGTGTTTAAAGATAATCAGTGGTGTCTGATGACCCCCACAGAGAGAGACTTCATCTAGTCTCTTACACCTTAGGCAGCTAAAGGGTCGGCCAAACACACACACACACACACACTCACTTGTGAGCAAAAGATTGTTTTGGATGATGCCACTGAGGGCTTCTTTCATTTTATTGTAATCAACTTGGTGGGATGATGAATTTCATCAGGGGATCCCTCTTGATATGTCCAACCAGTTCATCAGGATTTATCAGCCATAGGCGGAAATCCCGGAGGGGGGGCAGGGGGGACATGACCCCCCCATCCTGGGGAAAACTATGATTTGTCCTATGCTATTTCAATGATAGTAAAAGGACGCAATCAAAGCCTTATTGTTGATTATAGACACTTATAGCGCTTTTACGTTTTAAAGAATTGCGACACCCCCGCTCTTTGCCTTACAATGGTTTGATCCACTGCCCCCCAGCACTCAGCAGTGACATATCGTACGGTGCTTGTGTGGGAATCTGACAGGCTGTCGTTGACTTTCAGTGAGTAGTTCAAACAAAGGATATGGTAGACATGTCTTTACCTCTACCACTCAATACAATAAAAAAAAATTCTAACCGTCACCAGCCTTCATTTACTCTGCTTTGAATTCGTCACTCGTTATGTTAGCTAGTGGTTAGCTGATGTTTGCTAGCAAGCTACAGTAACATCAACCAGCTTTTGCAGCTGTTTGAATTCGAGTGAATGAGAGAAGCTTGCAGTGCAGTGTATGTAGTGTTGCTTCGCTGGCAAGGTGACACTGTTCGTGTCTACTGTCTGAAAGGCACTCAATGCACGTAGCTAAAGTGGGCTTATCCAGTAAATTTCAGAAATTGCAGTAACAAGCAAACCGATGGTGCAAACTAAAACAGTACTATTACAGCACTATTTTTGGTGTCCCCCTCAAAAATTGCTCTTGAAAAAAGTTTATGTAACTGTCCTTTCCAAACTTGATATCAGATTTTCGCCCCTGTGATCCGCTGAGCAGGGTTGCCAGGGTTCTGGAGAGGAGAATACGGCCGATAGTAGAACCTTGGATTCAGGAGGAACAGTGTGGTTTTCGTCCAGGCCGTGGAACACTGGACCAGCTCTATACCCTCTACAGGGTGATGGAGGGTTCATGGGAGTTTGCCCAACCAGTCCACATGTGTTTTGTGGATTTGGAGAAGGCATTCGACTGTGTCCCTCTCGGCATCCTGTGGAGAGTGCTTTGGGAATATGGGGTCCTGGGTCCTTTGCTAAGGGCTGTCAGGTCCCTGTACGACCGAAGCAGGAGCTTGGTCCGCATTGCCGGCAGTAAGTCAGACTTGTTCCCTGTGCATGTTGGACTACGGCAGGGCTGCCCTTTGTCACCGGTTCTGTTCGTAATTTTTATGGACAGAATTTCTAGGCGCAGCCAGGGGCTGGAGGGTGTCAGGTTTGGGGACCACACGATTTCGTCTCTGCTCTTTGCGGATGATGTTGTCATGTTGGCCCCTTCAAGCCAGGACCTTCAGCATGCACTTGGACGGTTTGCAGCCGAGTGTGAAGCGGTGGGGATGAAAATCAGAACCTCCAAATCTGAGGCCATGGTCCTCAGTCGGAAAAGGGTGGCTTGCCCACTTCAGGTTGGTGGAGAGTGCCTGCCTCAAGTGGAGGAGTTTAAGTATCTAGGGGTCTTGTTCACGAGTGAGGGAAGGATGGAACGGGAGATTGACAGACGGATCGGTGCAGCTTCTGCAGTAATGCGGTCGATGTATCGGTCTGTTGTGGTGAAGAAAGAGCTGAGCCGCAAGGCGAAGCTCTCGATTTACCAGTCATTCTACGTTCCTACTCTCACCTATGGTCATGAGCTTTGGGTCATGACCGAAAGGACAAGATCCCGGATACAGGCGGCCGAAATGAGCTTTCTCCGCAGGGTGGCTGGGCGATCCCTTAGAGATAGGGTGAGAAGCTCGGTCACCCGGGAGGAGCTCAGAGTAGAGCCGCTGCTCCTCCACATTGAGAGGGGTCAGCTGAGGTGGCTTGGGCATCTGTTTCGGATGCCTCCGGAACGCCTTCCTGGGAAGGTGTTCCGGTCCTGTCCCACCGGGAGGAGACCCCGGGGAAGACCTAGGACACGCTGGAGGGACTATGTCTCCCGGCTGGCCTGGGAACGCCTCGGTGTCCCCCCGGAAGAGCTGGAGGAAGTGTCTGGGGAGAGGGAAGTCTGGGCATCCCTGCTTAGACTGCTGCCCCCGCGACCCGGCCCCGGATAAGCGGAAGATCATGACATGACACATGATCCGCTGAGCATTGAAGAATAAAACAGAACAGCAAATGTGTTATTTGTCAGTGTGCCATTTTAAGTGTTCATCCAGGATATCAATTCACTCTCACTGGTGTTGGTATAAATAACCAGAGTTACGGTTTTACACTAGAATAAAACATTCAGATCAAATCCATGGTAATACATTATAATATTTTGTAGCTTACTGGAAAACAAAATTTCACTGCAAAACTAAAATAATGGAGTAGTTCGATTTATTGCACCCAGTACTGGTATGGTATTTCCAGTTCAAATGGTTGAGGTAGACTTATATATTTACCTTTCTTTGGCAGTCGTTCTAAATTCAGGTGGTTTACACACACTTTGCATGTTCACATTTGTGTGTGCATGTTTGCGTGTATGTTTCATCAATATTCTGTGTCTGTTCACAGATCAGACTAACGCTTGCAGTCAGGCCAACACCAAACACATTATCAATGACAACCACAGGACAACCCTGGGCTGCGGGTGTGATCCCTGCCACAGTAGCCGATGGTGGTGAAAGGGACTGTCATAGAGAGACTGGCAATGGAGAATAACAGGGAAAAGGATGTGCTGAGAGACCACAAAGGATAGAGGATGTGCTGAAGACTAGACCACAGGAGATAGAGGATGTGCCTGAGAGACAAGACCACTGGGGATAGTCATTCATAGCAGGAAATCACCACTCTCTTCTGCAAAAGTATATCTTTTCACAGAAGAGAGCGGTGATTTCCTGTTATGAATGACTATCCCCTGTGGTCTTGTCTCTCAGCACATCCTCTGTCCCCTGTGGTCTTAAGTAACTGTTGTAACATGATAACAAAGTATGACTATCCAAAAGTGCTCTCAGCAAAGTTTGCTAACTGCCTTGTTTAACCAATATTTTAAAGGATCTGAACCATTTTTCAAAGCAGTGGTTAGGACAAATTAAGCTGCTGGAAAGGGCATTATTTATTATTTGTTTGACCTGTATTTATACAAAATTAATATATATACATTTTTCTTGTGCATCATCTTTAGAAGAGGCTTCCTTTTGGGACGACAGCCATGCAGACCAATTTGATGCAGTGTGCGGCGTATGGTCTGAGCACTGACAGGCTGAACTCCCACCCCTTCAACCTCTGCAGCAATGCTGGCAGCACTCATACCTCTACTTCCCAAAGACACCCTCTGGATATGACGCTGAGCATGTGCACTCAACTTCTTTGGTCGACCATGGCGAGGCCTGTTCTGAGTGGAACCTGTCCTTTTAAACCGCTGTATGGTCTTGACCACCGTGCTGCAGCTCAGTTTCAGAGTTCTTTGCCATGAGGTGGCATGTTGAACTTCCAGTGACCAGTTTGAGGGAGTGTGAGAGTGATAACACCAAATTTAACACACCTGCTCCCCATTCACACCTGAGACCTTGTAACACTAACAAGTCACATTACATTAGTTTAATTTCCTTGTATAGTGTTTTGTTTTTATTACCAGAGTGTACATTTCTTTGGGTAGTTACATATTTTAATTCTACCCTGTATTGACAACCAACAGCATGTGTCAGCTTACAGAAGATGGCAATGAAAATATATTTAGAAAATAAGCAAATGTTAGGCTTCATGGAGATACCACTGACCTGTACATAAAACGAATGCCTTCTAAGCATTATGAAGCAGTACATAATGCATTAAAAACATCTGTGTTTAAATCCCAGCAACTCATATAGAGAGTTTTTTCAAGTCCAAACCAAGATGCATTGGATGAATAAATATTTTTTTACCAGAATAAACACTGTTTCATTTTTACTTATTGATTGGTGTTGTGAAAGACCTCAGAGCTGAAACAAAATGTTCTATCAGACCATTTGTTAATTTTGTTGTTTTTGTTCATTTTAAGGCCAATGTTCTATGTTCTAAAGGGAGTATTCATTCATTTTTGTTAAATTTGAACGTAACTTGAATTCACGATTATCTCCATACTGTTAATGTTTTTGCTTAATCGCATTTCAAGTTTGACTCAGTGGTCTTATAATGTAGGTTTTGGAATGAACAGCTGTTTATACTGTATGTCCTTCCCAATATTTGTATAGTCCAAACCAACAGTGTATGTTGTGCAGATTCAGAAGCCTTTCATGTCATTCGGTGGCATGTTGCATGCGTGCGTGAGGTAGACTGGGACTGTGTATTTAGAAGACTCGGATTATAAGCACATACAGACAACCCCAGGATTATCCTTCCTTACAGTCTGCTCACTGATGTCAGATTATAGTCTAGACTAACCTGTCGGTGGGCAACTTGGGACTACACACAATAAACTAACACTTCACTGCACTCTCATATTGATTAGATCTGAATAGCATTGTCACAGACAAAAAAAGACAAATGACCCACAACAGAGTTTGTTCTTTCCATTTCATTTCTCTGTTAAAAAAAACAAAAAAACAATGTGATAGTGTTTACATCACAGGCAAGAATCAGCATTATTCGGTTTTGAACAGAAATATTTTAAAGAACATTTTCATGAATCCCATGCCCATAACCCTCCCCTGAATCCTACTCATGTTCTACACGGAGCACTGTACATACCCATGGATCCTGCTCATTCTTTTTACAATAGAATACATTATACATCATTGTCAGTCATTGTATTATTCATAACATTAAAATAAGCATACACTCTCCTCAGTAACACCCCCTGATTGTACATATCATATCCTTTTGCAACAGATACTGGCAGGACCTTAAATACGGTGAGGGCTCTCAGTACAGTATGTATATATATATATATATATATATATATATATATATATATATATATATATATATATCTCATTTCTACATCACTTTGTACCGCACAAATCTGAACACACTACAACCACTGAGGACACATGTCTGCAGTTCACTGAATCTTCAGACTTGACAGAATTCTGGTTATTCTAGAAAGCAAAGCGTCTTTATACAGCTACTGTGTTGTATTGTGTGAGAGCGAATATAGAAAAACATAAAAAAATAAGAGGTAAAACAATACCCAGTCAAACACAAAGCTCTTGGACTTGCCAATACTGTAGCTACGGTGGTTAAATGAACCAACATGTCGGGGGGGGGGGGGGGGTGAGGGGGGTTAAGACCAAATGTCCCGTCTTCTCAGATTCTTGACTAATTATTTTGAGGTAAGAGAAGCTCTCTAATGAACATCCCAAATTGAGAATAATTTCAAGAGAATATAAAACATGGGCCCCTATAGTGAGACACACCAAAGGGTAACAACAGTGTAGGCTACCATAGAGAAGCTTGAGTAATCCATCTATGCAATATAGGATCTTGGCACTAAACTTCTCTGCATTAAAGCACAAGATATTGGCAGTAATGGGCAATGTTAAAATCACTAAAGGGATTTCATAAAACTGAACCACTATGTCAAAATGTTTCTAGTACGGAAGATATATAAGGGAAGGGGATGGGAATGAGTGAGGGTAACCATTAGAATGTGTGGACACCAAATAACACAGGAACCCAGGCACTTGAGTGTCTTTTCGGATGCGCAGAGGAAGCAGACCGGTAATTCATCTGTTTGTGCTGTCTTGCTAATCTTTATGGCCTTTCCAAATTGGCAAAAAAACACAAACAGATCTGAGACCAGGCCACAAGAGAGTCATGTGTGATATGAGTTACCAGTCACTGTGAGGAAAGCTTAACAAGAAAGGGAGTGAAGGATTTAAATTAAAAATAAATTAATACAAATTACCCTGTTTATCATTGACAGGCTGTGGCAAGCCTTAATGTGGCCTGGATATAATATAATGAATTGAAATCCATCACCACAACTATTTCTCTCGCTCCTACACACACTCGCACGCACATGCACAGGAATCTGAGCCTGTTCTCAGCCTGTTAGTGTAATATTGTCCTGGCAAACACGAGTATCACACCAGCAAATTTTATCATTACCGTCACCTACTCAGCTGGACCACATGTCTGACTATTAAATTGTGTGTGAGTGTGTGTGTTGTTGTTGGCATTATAGAGTGCAGATTTTTGGCTTAGATCCAGCTGGTGAGTTTCAGGCAGGAGAGTGAGGGGAACGAGAGCTTTCATTGTGGCTGAAGCGTGAGGCACAGATTAAAGTAAAAAGAGGCTATTCTTTTAGTATGTTTCACAAACACAGTAAGGCAGTTTGATAATGCTTACTATAACTATCTAATATGTTTTGTCATTTTCAAAATATTCACAGAATTATATTCAATACATTAGCATAATTTCCCTCTCACAGACCAGTTCAAGAGTCCCTATGTAAAAATCGCTACAATCAGAAAATTAGGCACTTTTAAAAAGTATAATATACATATATATGTAGCTTTCATGAACATATACGATATATTTATTCGTATGTACCTGTATACTATTTATAACAATTTCCATTATGTTATGCTAAAGAAAAAGAAAGAAATATCATTAGCTCCTTTTTATTGGTTAGAGTTGCTGTAATCACTCTTGATTGGCTGGATTCTTCTACCTCAGTGAACCCGTGTTGTGTTGGTTACTCTTTTGGCACACTAGTATTGGACATTAACACATGGTCAGGATGGTGAAGAGTTAATGATGATTTGATAGGCATGCCTTCAACTTTGTTACTCTTCCAGGAGAGGTCAGAAAAGAGATGTACCACTGTTTTCCATCGATCCCATAATGGTTAGTTAGAAGTGTTGGACAATACTGCCCAGATGCCCAGATACAAATGGATCATTAACATTCTGAAAGAAAAGAAGAAACATAAATGTTAACAAATAAATTGCAATAAAACTGCAATGGAGAGGTCTAGGAAATACAATCTTCATATCCAAAGTCAAACAGCAAAATGTTTCAGTTAAATCTTACTGTAATGTCAATCAATTGATTTAGTTCCATTTGTCTTCTTCACGGTGTATAAAGTGGTAAATTAACAATGCTACTAGGGGACTGAAGTATGTTTAGAGTGAGCTTGACTGAATCAAATCCTCTCCCATTTAATTGAGTAAAATATTGGAAAGCTGCATCAAATAGTTATGTTTGGTTAGAATCACAAACCAATCAAGCTATGCAAACATCTCAAGGATGATCAATGGAAACAGGATGCACCTAAGCTCAATGTCAAGGGTCATAGAAAATACTTATGTAAATGTGGTATAAATTTTTTTTATAAATGTACATAAAGACATAAAATCCTGATTAATTTCATACATTTTAGAATAAGGCTGTAACATAAAATGTGGAAAAAAATGAAGGGGTCTGAATACTTTCCAAACACACAGTACATAATTAGCCAACCGCAAACATTGTATTCAAGTTAGATATGCGCCAATGTATCAGCCAGACATTGGTGTAGGCAAACATTTTATAATCGCATCAGCTTCAAATTTGGCAGATTATTTCAGACTGACTGTACTTTTGAATACGCTTCTAATATGCTCCAGTAATATTTATGTTTTATTTTTATACAGGTCTGTGTCCATTTTCTACATGTATATCCAAACACTGTATAATGTACAATTATAGACAGAGAATTTGTATTTATTAATATATAATTTATAAATTTTCATACTTATTTTTATGAATCTTTTGAATTATTAAATTTGCATTTGTTGAAATTAGAAACATTGTGAGAAGCAGATTTTTTATTTAATTCATGCCAGAATACACTTGACCTGATCCACTGCTTCTCATTCACTGACCTGACGCACTGTTTCTCATTCACAGACCTGATGCACTGTTTCTCATTCATTGAGCTAATGCACTGCTTCTCATTCATTGACCTGATGCACTGTTTCTCATTCATTGAACTGATGTATTGCTTGTCATTCATTGCAGTTCCAGCTTATTAAGTGGTAAAACATTGTTTCTTGATCGACTAACATTAGACTTCCCAGCTTTTTCTTATTAGGCAGGTGTATTTGTTTGCATCATCAGTGCATGGACAAAGAGCTATCAATGTATAGTCTTGATTCTAGAATCTGATGCTGTTGTCTGACAACATGAGGACAAAATAAGTGTCTACAAGTAAAGTGTACCACCATCGATTTGAGACATTCCAAAAACATAAGGCATGTCAAAAACAACTGTTTGATTCATTAAGAATACCTGGTAGACCAAAGAAAACCACTTTTTTGTCACCAAAGAATATTTCAATGGTGAAGAAGAAAAGTCTAACAACAACTCAGGAACTCTTTCCAGGTACACATGGATGAGTCAAAAACCAAAAAACACATACACCAGCAGGACATAAGAGAGTACACAAGATTCAAACCACTAATAAGCCTCAAGAACAGAAATTCGATCCCTGCCCTGGGATCATCTCTGCGCCTTGGGAATGCATGGTTGTAAATGGAACTTGCTAACTTGTCTTCATTGATGGTATGAATGCTGATAGCAATAGGATGTATTCTGAAGTGTACAGAAACATCTCATCTGCTCAAATGCAACCAAAAGGCCCTAAATTCATTGGACAGCACTTGCAAGTCATCAATTTGTATTGTTAAATAGAGTTAAACCAAAAGTCTGATCCCAAATATTAGCTACATGCTCTGTGTTCTCTGCCTTTCTGCGTAATGTGGAGAGTGTCTGAGGTGGGAGAAGCTGTGTTACATTTTGTTAGCTAGGTTACGTGTCCATGTCAACATTGTCAATGTACACACTACCTTTTTCTAGCCTAACAGCAAAAACTAGCTAGCATGGTTTGAAACCTATGCTGCAATTTAGTCACGAGATGGATTAAGAAAATTATTTATGTTTGGAACCTTAAACAACTAAATACATCTTTGAAACTGAAAAATGTAATTTCGTTAATAACTCCTAAACACACTGGACGATTTTTTTGTTTTTTGCAGGGATGTAGTCCTCATTAGGAACGTACATAATGAACCATAACATTCTATCTTCTGTGACAAGGAATTAAATCATATGAATAATTCAATCCAGGGTTTGATGGTTTGTAAAACTGTTACGAGATAAGGGTGTGTGTATTGTGGTTAGCATTATATAGTGCGTTTTATTTTTGCTTGAATCCATCGGGTGAGTAAGGCAAGAGAGTGAGGCAACGAGAGAGTTCATTGTAAAAAGACTCTCTCCTGAACCACTGATGATGTAAAACTAATGACATGAAAATGGAATGTTGTTTTGGATTATGTGTGATAAACAGACAAAGCATGACATGAAATTGCTCCAACTAATCTCTTTTAGTATGTATGGTCCAGCCATACATACCAAAATGTACGCAACTGTCACAAAGACGCAGGCCTCATACATCTTCCTGGAAGTTTGAAACACACTGCTAGAGGTAGACTTTCTCCTATAGAGTTAACATTTTCTGGAATGATCTTCCTATCCATGTGACAGATGCAGACACAGTCTCAAATGTAAGTATTTACTGAAGACTAATCTCATCAGTAGGTCCTATGATTGAGTGTTGTCTGGCCTAGGGGCGAAAGCTAGATGTCAAGGTGCTGGATTGATGAACTCTTGTTGTCTCTACCTGGAAGGCTCTAAAAGCTAAGTCACTGGTTAACTTGTGTTCCACCATGCTTTCTATAAGACTATGCATCCAGTCATGGAAGGATTTTTGTTTAAGTCGAAGACAGTGGAATGAGTCACTGGCAAGATCTTTCTGTCCAGTTTTGCCAGCCAGGGGGCTAGTGGTTTGGGAGATAAATATGATAAAAGACCTGATAAATTAGCACAGGTTGGAGTGGTTCTGGTCTGTTCTGCTCACCATCAGTCACTTTCAATCTTAAATTCCTGTTGTGGTAGTAACCTCAATCATTACACACACATCTTTCTTATACTATCTGAATTAAAGATACAATTGTGACATCCAACTAAAAAATATTTTAGACTTTAAAAAACACATTCTCCAGTCAATGTGTATCATGTGTTATGGTTTCCATCACGCTGTAACTCAGTAAATGTTCATATAGTTTTCCTGTTACATGACACGTATGAGATTATATGATTATGCAAATGTATTTAAAAAACGTTTTCAAAAGCGTCTCACTCCAAGGATCTGGGAATTAATCGTAATATGCAGGCGAGCTAAAATCTAAAAGTTGAAGGTATGACTGGTTCTGAGAGTTTAATTATATAAGCACATACTGTACCAGTCAAAGGTTTGGACTCACCCCCAAACGTTTGATTGGCACTGTACATTTACATGGCATTGTAAATTGCATGAAAATCTTATTAGCTTAGATTCCAAGTACACATACAACAAAGGCCTACAGTCAAGATGCCAACTACATGCCAACCAAAACACCTGGCCTCAGTCCTGATCCCTCCAACTACACCCATGTGAACACCTGGTCTCAGTCCTGATCCCTCCAACTACACCCATGTGAACACCTGGCCTCAGTCCTGATCCCTCCAACTACACCCATGTGAACACCTGGCCTCAGTCCTGATCCCTCCAACGACACCCATGTGAACACCTGGCCTCAGTCCTGATTCCTCCAACTACACCCATGTGAACACCTGGCCTCAGTCCTGATTCCTCCAACTACACCCATGTGAACACCTGGCCTCAGTCCTGATTCCTCCAACTACACCCATGTGAACACCTGGCCTCAGTCCTGATTCCTCCAACTACACCCATGTGAACACCTGGCCTCAGTCCTTATCCCTCCAACTACACCCATGTGAACACCTGGCCTCAGTCCTGATTCCTCCAACTACACCCATGTGAACACCTGGCCTCAGTCCTGATCCCTCCAACTACACCCATGTGAACACCTGGCCTTAGTCCTGATTCCTCCAACTACACCCATGTGAACACCTGGCCTCAGTCCTGATTCCTCCAACTACATCCATGTGAACACCTGGCCTCAGTCCTGATTCCTCCAACTACACCCATGTGAACACCTGGCCTCAGTCCTGATCCCTCCAACTACACCCATGTGAACACCTGGCCTCAGTCCTGATCCCTCCACCTACACCCATGTGAACACCTGGCCTCAGTCCTGATCCCTCCAACTACACCCATGTGAACACCTGGCCTCAGTCCTGATCCCTCCACCTACTGGCCTTTCTTTTAATTCTGGGTGCAGTGGGTAAAAAAAGAGCAGTGTAAACACAAAACTCTTTAATTTGCTTCACTAAGGAAACAAAGCAAATATGACTACCTTTGACGTAAGCAAAATCAAAGGACCCAAAATACCTTCTTCATGACATACTGCGGACACATGCACTGAGTGCATCAACAACACTCCCACCAGGTAACGAAGACATCGGACTGTGCTCAGCGGATGGTGTGGTCCCACATACAGCCTCCTGACCATCATACGTGTCACACGCTAGTTTATGGCTCAATGTCAGTCATGCAAAAATAAGAACATGTAAAGTTTAAACTAACCTGTGTTCCACTTACGTTCTGTACCCTAAAAATAGTTTAGGGTGCATATGGAAAGCTCAAAAAGATTATAACCGCTGAGATTGAGATTGGTCATTTAGTATAGCAGAGAACACTGGAGAATTGCTTCAGTGCTAAACTGGTGTATATTTCTCCCCCTCCTCTATCTAATCACAGAGTAATTCAGGGGTGTTGGGACCAGGGCTAAAATAAAACAGTCCCAGTTTACCAAACTCTGCTGTGCTACAAGGCAACAAACGCTATATAGAAGTTCAGTGCCACCCAGGTCCTAATAAAACCAATGTAAGATCTTTTTATAAGCTCTTATTTCTATAGACATCAACGAGCTGGACTTTAAATTTAATGACCCGGCCCAATACACTTTCTAGACAATGTTTCACACGTTCAAAGGTTCTGAGAGGCAATTTGAGAAATGAGTAATGGTGTAAATCTGCTTCCAACCGTGGAAAAAAAACGAAGAAAGAAAACACGCCCTCACTAATTCATTTATTTACTCAGGGAGCATGCATAGTGTGCTGCCTACAAGGAGAGTTGCCAACCAACACCTCAACCCTGAAGACTTTGTATACTGGATGTCTTCTCTATTACACAGAATAACAAAAATGTCTACTACTGATCATGATTTTTGATACCGAATATAGCCTTCCGATGTGTGTGTGCATTGAGTGATAAAACATTGAACATATACCATTACCTTTTCCTTCATTCCTGCTGATCTGATGATGTGTTCTCAGCTCCTCTGACTTGTAGAAATCAATACTGGCATAGGCAGGATTGTTCCCCAAACCAGTCAGGGTCCCCATCATGACTCCCCCACCAGCCCCTCCTTGGACAGGAGCAAAAACGCTGTGGGGTGCGATGGCTCCCCCTTCAAGTCCAGTCTGAGAGTTGGCCTTAGTGGCCAGGTCCAGATCAATGTAGTTAAGGCCTTGTTTAGCAGGCCCAGAGGATAAAGCCTGGGCTGTGGCTACAGCGGGAATGGCACATTGAGACATAGCTGCATGGGCATTCTTCCACGGTGAACACCCCTGTAGCTCTGAATACTGAGGAGGTGCCTGTGTCTCCGACAACGAGCCTGAGGAGGACAGGTGGAGCGGGAGAGAAGTCACAACGAATGTCTCAGAGCGGTGGCGTCTCCGTACCGGCTGGTCACCCCGGTCCCTGGGTGGCCTTCTGCTCTGGTTCTGGTCAGGAGATGAGTAGGACTTTGTAGAGGGGAAGTCAGATTCCTGCTCTACTGATGAAGCTGGGGCAGCGTGCACGCCGGGCGGCGCAGGGTTAAGCTCCGAAGCTAAGCTGAAGGCCATTTCTGTGTAGTCTGTATGAGATGTGGGTCGGTCTGTTGGCACTGCCGCTCTATGCTCACCAGCATTGCCCTCTGCTGCTCGTGGAGAAGACCTGCTATGGACAACACCTCTGGGCTTGGGGGCAATGGCTGGGGGTGGGCTAAAAGGGGACTTTACCGGGGTTCGGGGGGAGGGGCACGGGGAGTTCCCCATTCCTAAGTCCATGTTCACATACTCAGCAGAGGCAGCCAAGGCAGCTGAGGTGGCCAGCGGCGCCGAGAAGCTGCGTGGAAGGTTTGTGGAGCCACTGTGGCATAGAGCTGGTCGGTGCAGGGGCCTCGGGGTTCCATGGGTCATCGCCAGTCCGTGCTCGGGGCCCCACTGGCCCCCTCGCCTGCCCTCCACGTTACCATCCCTGAACACTATGCTGACGTATTCCCCAGGGCTCTGAGGTACTGTAGGGAGGAGGTTCTCCTTAACCCTGGGCAAGGTGTTAGCTTTTGACATGTCCACAGAAATGCTAAGGGGCCGTGGCTTCCTGTGCTGCCCCCCTGGGCCATGTGAAGCGCGTTTCTGCTGGTAGGAGCCGTCTTTGGAGCGTGCTCCCCCATTCTTGAACCCTGGCCCTGTTCTTGTGAGTCGTAGCCCTCCTCCACCCGCCACTGACATGGGCCGATCTTCCAGGCTCTCACTGCTGGCTGAGCTGGAGGAGAAGGATGAAGAGGAGAGGGAGAGTTGACAGCCTCCAGTAGCGCTGTCCCTCTTGTTATAGCCCACTTGACCACCCCGATTTCCGTCAGTGTCATGACTGTGACGCTCATCCTCTTTCCTTTTGCCTTGATCCAAGTCATCCTCGAAGCGTGTGGAAAGCGTGTGTTTGTAGGATCTTGGCAGAGAGAAGTAGGAGTAGACCATCCTGGGCTGTAGCGGGTTCTGTTCTGGTTGTGAGGGGGGGGTGCTGCAAGCTGAGCGGACGCTGATAGGAGACATGTTCATGTAGTCGCTGCCAGCCCGGCTCTCCACGCTGCCCCTGCTACCCCAAATGGCCATACCATGCATGTCTGGCGAGCCGCTGCTGTTGGGGGACATGACCATGTAGCCCTCGGTGACAGGCAGGCGGATGTGCTGGGGGGGAGACACACTGCTGTTGGGGGTCACGGCCATGTGTTCATCATCAGCACCAGGTTTGTGGGCGACATCAGACACAGCCACAGACAGAGGGAGGGAAGCAGGAGGAGTCTTCACTCCAGGTAACATGGACATGTAACCGCTGTCCACTCGTCCTCCTCCTACATCTCCCTCCTCTCCTCGGACCCTGTCAACCTTCACCCGGGTCTCCCCAACAACCCCCCCGGCTGCTGAGCCCACCGATGCCGAGCTCCCTGATCCGCGTCGGCGTGGCACGAAGGTATCTCTGCTAACGCTCCGCGACATGACCGCGTACTCCACGTCCTCATCCTCCTCATCCTCCTTCCTACGAGGGGCCAGGCGTTCATGGGCGGACAGGGGAAGGGAGGCCCTCTTGTTGAGGAGTCTGCGCTCTGTCTCGCACTCCCTGCTAGAGGAGCGCCGCAGCATCCTCCGGCCTTGAGGACGCTGTGACACAGGGACGTTCTCTCTCTGGCCCATCACTATGTAGCTGGAAGAGCCCTCTTCATGGGCATGGTGTCCCATCACTGCATGGGACCCTCCAGGCAGACTTGGAACCAGCATGGAGTGGTCTCCAGGGCTGGATCCGTACTCGTCTGACGAGCCGTAATCACTTGGGGAGCCTGACACAGAGACTCTCTGAGGAACGCGGGTGTAAGAACAGATCATTACACCTCCCATCGCCCCTCCTACCAGTCCACACTCTGAGCCGTGACCAGAGCTGGAGGAGAGGCTTGGGGCTGGGGAGGGGGCTGGGTTTGGGGTGTAGCGGGCCAGACTGAGAGTAATCTTTGCTGGGGTTGGAGCTCTAGTGGGCTTGGGTTTTAAGGTAGGTGTAGTGGAGCATGAGCCGTTTAGGCTGGGACTGGAGCTTGCCCATGCCCCTCTGGCTCCACCTCCACCCTCCTCCGTCCTTCCCCCAATGCTGGCTGTGCGTGCCCTTGGGAACCCGTGGCGTGAAGTGGGCGAAGTGCCTGCTCCTGGGGTCTCGGTCCGAGCTCGTCTGCCAAAGCCCACCTGGCTGGGGGGGAGGTTGGGATGGTGGCGCCGGGTGGGGACACTGATGGGGTTGGAGGCGGTGCCCCCACCACCTGAAGCGCCCACAGACTGGGACTTAGTGCGCTGGCGGAACTCCTCACTGAGAGCCTTCATGGCCTCCAGCAGGGTTTCATGCATGTTCTGAGCCACCACAGAGTCCTCGACCTGCATCCAGAACTCCCCAGGCCCAGTCATGGCCGAGCGGCCCACTTCGATGAAAAAGAAGTTCTCCGAGTGGCCGCAACGGCGGACATTCATCAGCTGCAGGACCACAGCGGCTACGTCAGAGTTGAGCTTGACAAAGTTGACTGTCTTGTCAGTCAGGCACAGCCGGTAGATGCCCACTAGGTTTCGGGCCTGGCCCAGTCCTTTAGGCCACACCTTAACCTGCCACACCTCCTTGAAGATGGAGCCTGGAGGAGAAGGGAGTCCAAACTCACCACTACTACCACAGTCCTCTGGGCTTTTACCTGCAGAGAATGACAACAGAGGCACATTTAAATTTGCAGCAGGCCAAAAAACTATGCAATGAGATATGAAGACACACGTGTATTTTTATCTCTTAGCATACAAAGACAGAGGAAGACAGAGAAAGTGTGGAGAAAGTCGGATATACAACTGCATTGTAAATACAATGAGGGACCATGGAGTAAAAAAAGAGGATGTTTGACAGTCTGGAGCACATTTAGAAACTCTGTAGTCTTCTCTCTGTAGTCTTTGTGTGTCACAAAAGACTACAGATCATTTTGTGTGTCACAAAATTATTGTGACACACAACTAGCACCATAAGTCATTCTCGCAGGAGTTGCTTCATTAATACATTAAATTTCTAATAAACATGTATTGAAGGCTGTATCGTATAGCAAGAACACTACAGGGTTAAGAGAATGTGTGTGTGAGGGGGATAAAATCCCACCTTTAAAGATTACATGTTGCAATTTGGGTAGAGATTAGAATTGTTTTGATAGTGAAAATATATAGATAGTGAAAATATCTTGATCTCACTGGAAGGGTGCATTCAGGGTGAATTTAGAAAGGTCTAAGGCACCACATCTAAGAAATGTGAATGTAACTAAGGTGGGGGTGTTGGTAACATGAATGCCAGGACCCAGGGTTTCCCAGCAGAACATTGCACAGAGCCTCACACTCCCTCCACTGGCTTGTTGTCTTCCTTCTACAGCTACGCAATCTGCTGCATATGGCCCCATATGCAGCAGGTTGTTACAAATTCCTTTTGTAACCATCATTCAAATTTTCTGTGACTTGTGCCACAGTAGACCTTCTGTCTGTTCGGACCAGACGGGTTAGCCTTCGTTGCCCTTGTGCATCTATGAGCCTTGGGCGCCGAACACCACGTCGCCGATTTGTGGTTTGTCCTTCCTGCTGTTTCAGAGATGTTCTGAACCAGTCATCTGGCCGTAACAATTTGACCCTTGTCAGAGTCGCTCAAGTCTTTACTCCTGCCCCATTTCTCCTGCACCCCACCCAACACGTTGACTACGAGAACTGATTGTTCGCTTACCATCTACTCTACTCAGACCTTGATGTGTTCCCCTTGTTAGGAGATGATCAACGTTATTCGCTTCACCTGTGACTGGTCATAATGTTTTCACTCATCAATGTATACAGAGGTTTAAAGTCACCAGCCCCCAACAAAATGTTCAGCTTTTGTTGGCCTACAGCCTGAAATGGGAACCATTAGAATCTGATATATTTCTGGCTTTATATACACACAGTAACCCACAAAATACAAGTGAAAACAAAAATACTATAAACTCTCTAAATTAATTGTAGGGAAGCAGGAGGGGAAAACAGTAAAATACCCTATTTGGATTAGTGAGCACCCCCTGAGTTAATACTTGGTATAAGCACCTTTTGGTTACTAAATTACAGCCATGAGTCTTCTTGAATACAGTGGGGAGAACAAGTATTTGATACACTGCCGATTTTGCAGGTTTTCCTACTTACAAAACATGTAGAGGTCTGTACATTTTATCATAGGTACACTTCAACTGTGAGAGACAGAATCTAAAACCAAAATCCAGATAATCCCATTGTATGATTTTTAAATAATTAATTTGCATTTTATTGCATGACATAAGTATTTGATCACCTACCAACCAGTAAGAATTCCGTCTATCACAGACCTGTTAGTTTTTCTTTAAGAAGCCCTCCTGTTCTCCACTCATTACCTGTATTAACTGCACCTGTTTGAACTTGTTACCTGTATAAAAGACACCTGTCCACACACTCAATCAAACAGACTCCAACCTCTCCACAATGGCCAAGACCAGAGAGTTGTGTAAGGACATAAGGGATAAAATTGTAGACCTACACAAGGCTGGGATGGGCTACAGGACAATAGGCAAGCAGCTTGGTGAGAAGGCAACAACTGTTGGCGCAATTATTAGAAAATGAAGTTCAAGATGACGGTCAATCTCCCTCGGTCTGGGGCTCCATGCAAGATCTCACCTCGTGGGGCATCAATGATCATGAGGAAGGTGAGGGATCAGCCCAGAACTAGACGGCAGGACCTGGTCAATGACCTGAAGAGAGCTGGGACCACAGTCTCAAAGAAAACCATTAGTAACACACTACGCCGTCATGGATTAAAATCCTGCAGTGCATTCTTTGGGGATGCTTTTCTGCAAAGGGGACAGGACGACTGCACCGTATTGAGGGGAGGATGGATGGGGCCATGTATCGCGAGATCTTGGCCAACAACCTCCTTCCCTCAGTAAGAGCATTGAAGATGGGTCGTGGCTGAGTCTACCAGCATGACAACGACCCGAAACACACAGCCAGGGCAACTAGGCAGTGGCTCCGTAAGAAGCATCTCAAGGTCCTGGAGTGGCCTAGCCAGTCTCCAGACCTGAACCCAATAGAAAATCTTTGGAGGGAGCTGAAAGTCCATATTCCCCAGCGACAGCCCCGAAACCTGAAGGATCTGGAGAAGGTCTGTATGGAGGAGAGGGCCAAAATCCCTGCTGCAGTGTGTGCAAACCTGGTCAAGAACTACAGGAAACATATTATTTTAGATTCCATCACTCACAGTTGAAGAGTACCTATGATAAAAATTACAGACTTCTACATGCTTTGTAAGTGGGAAAACCTGCAAAATCGGCAGTGTATCAAATACTTCTTCTCCCCACTGTATGTCTCTACTAACTTTCACCTATTCTTCCTAGTAGAATTGTTTAAGCTCAGGCAAATTGCATGGTGACTGTTTGTGTATTGCACACTTCAAGTCAGATTCTCAGTGGTATTTAGGTCAAGACTCAGAATAGCTCACTCAAGGACATTCACCATTTCAACTTCCAGGCCGAGGGCTGCATGTTCTCCTCAAGATTCTGTCAGTATTTTGTACTGTCCATTTTCTTTTCTATCCTGAAATGTGCTCCAGTTCCTGCTCAAGAGAAACACCCCCACAACAGGATGCTGGCACCACCGTACTTTACTGTATGTATGGTGTTCTTTGGGTTGAAAGATATATTTCAACTTTGAAGGCCTGAAGCTCCTTCAAAGTTGCCATTGGCTTTATGGTAGCCTCTCTGATCAGTCTCCTCCTTGCCTGGTCCTCCAGTTTGGATGAATGGCCTGACCTATGCAATGTGTGGGTGGTGCTTGACACCTTGCACTTCTTAGAAATGGTCTGTGCTCCAAATGTAGGACAAAGACTTAGACATTTTTTACATTTCAATCCCAATTGTAATTGTGGGTTTGATTACAGGCTCAAACTGTCCATAAAAACAGAACTTCTTTCTATAAATGTTCTGAGAAATGAAAGCTATTCCAAGCGAGAAATTGTCAAGAAACTGAAGATCTCATACAACGCTGTGTACTACTCCCTTCACAGAACAGCGCAAACATAAAAAGGAGTGGGAGGCCCCGGTGCACAACTGAGCAAGAGGAAAAATACATTAGAGTGTCCATCCATCCATCCATCTTCTTCCGCTTATCCGGGGCCGGGTCGCGGGGGCAGCAGTCTAGAGTGTCTAGTTTGAGAAACACATGCCTGAAAGGTCCTCAACTGGACACCAGTCTCTACGTCAACAGCGAACAGGCGAATCTAGAATAATGGCATTCCAGGCAGAGTTGCAAAGAAAAAACATATCTCAGACTGGCCAACAAAAAGAAAGATTAAGAATGGCAAAATTACACAGACACTAGGCCGAGGAAGACTGGACGTGAAATAGACAGGTTAAGTTTGAGGTGGTCAGGTCCCAATGAAGAACATTTGTGAGTCGTAGACCAGATGAAAAGATGCTGGAGGAGTGCTTGATGCCATCTGTCAAGCATAGTGGAGGCAATGTGATGGACTGGGGGTCCTTTGGTGATGGTAAATTGGGATATATAGGGTAAAAGGGATCTTGAAGAAGGAAGTCTATTACTCCATATTGCAAAGCCATGCTATACCCTGTGGATGGCTCTTGATTGGAGATAATCTCCTCCTACAGGAGGACAGGACAATGACCCAAAGCACAGCTCCAAACTATGCAAGAACTATTTAGGGAAGAAGCAGTTAGCGGGTATTCTGTCTATAATGGAGTGGCCAGCACAGTCATCGGATCTCAAACCTATTGGGCTGTTGTGGGAGCAGCTTGACCGTATGGTACGTAAGGAGCGCCCATCAAGCCAATCCAAGTTGTGGGAGGTGAAAAAAAACATGGGATGAAATCTCTCCAGATTACCTCAACAAATTGACAACTAGGATGCCAAAGGTCTGCAA
Organism: Esox lucius; assembly: GCF_011004845.1. Classification (NCBI taxonomy): domain Eukaryota; kingdom Metazoa; phylum Chordata; class Actinopteri; order Esociformes; family Esocidae; genus Esox; species Esox lucius. The sequence goes on along the minus strand of NC_047575.1, from coordinate 21,224,409 downwards.
GGCTATAATTGCTCCAAATGGAGGATTCTTTGACGAAAGCCATGTTTGAAGGACACAAATATTATTTCCATTAAAAGTCAATATTTCTAACCTTGTCAATTAATATATTTCCTATTCATCTTGCTATATTTCCTATTCACACACATTTCATGTATGTTTTCATGGAAAACAAGGCCATTTCTAAGTGATCCCAAAATGTTTAACGGTTGTGTATATATGAATATTCGCTACTTTAAAAGCATGTTTTGCCATATAAATAAATGTCTCAGTGAAAAGTCATTAATTCATTATGAATGCTAGAATGTTTTTATAAATACCTGTCATTGAAAATAACATTAGAATTCTAAATGAAACCTTCCTATGCTTTACATTACAAATGATGTTATGCTAAAGTCTTGATATTCATCCTATGAAAATGTATCTTCTGAAGAAGCTATATCTTTGGCTTAATTTCTGCCACCTAGTGCTGTGCAATTTCCAAAATGTTGGTTATGTTTTGCTTATGAAATTACTAATTGAAAGAATGTCTATTAAATTACTTTAATTTCAGTCTTTTTTATGTGAGCTCAACGCACCGTGACTCTAGAGAGAAATCAAATAATTAATGAGAGAATCTTTGGAACGAACAAATTGGGACGCTGGGCTTTAGGGAAATGTTTCATTATGCAAATACTCAATCTAGTTCAGCGCAGAGAACTTGGTAATTAACTACAATAACCATAATCCACTGTGCGCTGGGAAACGCAACGCTGATCGCTACTTCTACATTTGAGTCACTTAACTGATGCTCTTATCCAGAGCATTTATTATTTAATTATTATTGATTGCATATATTTGGTACCCATAGTATCTTTTTTGTTATGGGGAGGAGTGGATAAAATTGCCAGATGGAAGCTGGTAAGGTTTTGCTTGCCATGGTAATACGAGGGTCAGATTGGAAATGTAGCCAGGACACCAGGGTTAACAACATCTACTCTTCTTCAGCAATCCATTTAGATGCTCAATTATAGATGATGTAAAAAACTACATATGCAAATCTCACCTTCTCAGCATGTAGTTAATCAAATTTCAGTAATCAAATAGGATAAAACAAGTGAGTTGGATTCTGTGATCTTGATATTTTGAGTAGTAAATGAGATTTATCCAATTTCATTATTTTCAACAAAAACAAAAAACTTCTCCAAAACATCCAGATTGGTCTGATACTATATAGCAGCAACAGAGGATTGATTTGTCTTTTTTTGGTTTACCTTTTTGTTACCTTTGTAAAAATGACCATCCTGACAATCTTTGTTGACAATGTGTGGTTTTTCTGTAATCTTCTTGAATTTATGTTTAGCAAGGTATTCACTGTAAATGTGAATTGTTTCTCAGCTGACCTGAGAAAATAATGGTTAAATAAATAAATAAAATCTAGGAAACTTTTTAAAAACTGGCTAAACAAATTGTTGTTACACAACTCGCCCAGTAGAGGTCAATACTGAGACCTATCCAAAGTACTGGAGTCTGGATTCTGTGATCTTGGTGTTGTGGTATTTTGACTGGAATGCCCCCTCCACACACACACACACACACACACACACACAAAGGTTGTGGAAAAAAAAGAAGAAATGGCAGCAGGTTATTAGTACAGTGGCGTTAGGCCACTGATCATCATACTGTAGCTCCACATGAGTAGAAACAGACATGCAGGCCTACTGTAGGTTTTGTCTGTGCCTACTGACGCCAAAACAGAAAATGCCATATAGACCAAAACCAATAAAAACAGATGTAATGTTGATTAAATGTTTAAATGTGCAAATAATAGAAATCATATGTGTAATTACTAAATTCATTATTATGATACCATATTACAATTGCAGCGACAGCGGTGTTACGGCATAACAACCAAACACGAGGGAAAAGCCGTTTTCCAATTAAACAAGGAGACGCTGCGGCTCTCCTCCCTGCCAGGCAACGCAATAGCACAGTAGTAGGTTACGCGCACGACATGCAGAACGATGTGTAGAAAAACAAAAACATACAACACTCGGATATACTCGGCTGCGTCCTCTGCAGTAGCCTATGCGTTATAAATGGTGTGCTGCAGCCAATTCTCACGAATACGAATAGAAAATAATATATTTGTTTATGCCCGTTGCAATATGTGTCATCTAAACATCACAGTAGCCTAAAATATTGGTTAATATTATACCCCAAAATATATTTACAACATTTCTCAGACACACATGCAGCAGTGGTCCACCACCCCTTTTGAGCTGTATGCACCTGCTCTATTAATTGACCTATGCGATTTATAATAGTGACATGCTATATTTCATTTAGGTTACTATTGGCCACAAAGGATACATTACTGATGTCGTTACAGATGTGAATGTCAAATGGATGTCAATTCAGAAAGGCTAGACCAAATTGACCCATGCAGAATAAACGTGTAAGAAGAATAATGCTCACAGTAAACCTATGTATAGCTTACATTTCCACTGAAGATCCAGCATGGCTTGGTACCATTCATCCTGGACCTCCTCGCTATCTGCTGCAATGGCAAAGCTCTCCCCGCGGGTATACAGCACTATCATGTGCTTGTTCTTGGAATCCGCCCGCTTGTTGATGTTAAAGCAAGTCTCCAAATTCAGTGCCTTTTTTGGGACAGGTGACTTGCTGCGGAATTTCTTTTCATTCTCATAATATTCTAGTCGGGCAGGGCCCTGTTCCGAGGCTTCCCTCAAAACGAAGAATCGCCGGTGCATAGACTTCTGCTTGCGAAGATAACCGCTTTTCCGAATGTCCTCGAAGCTCTGCTGTTGTAGCAGCTCTACTGCCTGGTTCTCCATTGCTAGGCAGGTCTAGCTTGTTTTGCTAGTGATTGCTTAAAATCTCCCCACTAAAACGGGTACACTGTTAATTTATTAACACAAATCACTGTTCTCCTTCTCATCGTATCCTTAGAGTAAAGCATCCAGCGTGTGTGTTTTCAGAAAAAGCGAGCTAATTTGAGCATGTGTTATTTCTATATATCAGCCTTTCTCCGTCTGCGCACACACAGAGGCGTGCACATGCGGAGAGCGACGTATGCACTGCTCGCATATAGCCAACTATATGCTATTGCTAGAGTAGTACCCGGACTAGGCTACACCTACTCAGTCTGTTAAATAGCCTGGCCTACTACTCCAAATCCACTTTACTATAGATGTCCCATAACTGCCGCACACTGACAATAATAGTTGCGGACATTGTGTTCAAGTTAATTATCAAAAGAAACACAGATTTCTGTTTTTTGTTTGCCACACCCTTGAACCCTTCTGTCAATCTAAACATCTTGACGATAATAGTAGACTAATTCATGTAGGCCTGTGATATCGCAATTATTATTTTTTTTGGTCTGATCAGAAAATATGTAGGCTGTAACATAACTAATAAGCCTATATGTCCTATGGACCATGGGATGTCATAAATACGCATTAGGAGTATAGATCGTTCTTCCAATTCGGAATATTTTTGAATTTACAATAAAATACGTGTATGATGTCATTATGTCATTAAAACAACCCATATAAGGAGTGTACTTACGGAAGCAAGTGCTGTAGGACTATTTATGATAAATGTAGGTCTATAGTTTTGTTTTAATGAAATAAGAGTAAATACAGAGCCTTTTAAGTGTCATGGTAAACAAAATGACAGGCTAATCCTTATCATTCCCTTCATTATTTATTCATTCTATTCTGTATTTATTTATTCATGTATATAACCCACAGAATCGAACGCACGTCTGTTTCATGGATCGATAGAGTTCTACTTCAATCTGGGATTTAATTACAAATATATTAATCACGTTTTCAATGTTATACACAAGAACGTCCTCAGCCATGTCAACTCTGAAACGTTTCTTGCCCCAGTAGGCCTACGGGTGATACAGTAGGTGCATTGATGCGATGATGCATGTACGGAAAGCAGACGAACACCTATTCTTTCAACGCTGCTGACAACATTCTTCGTGAGGCATTTTGAAAAAACATTTGGTATTTGCGTTAACAAAATAGTGTACCAGATGGTTCGAATGTGGTTAGAATAAGATGTGACGACTTTTTCTGTAATTCCAAATGTATCCCTATAGGCTAAGTACTGCGGCTCCTGTAGCCCTGTAGTTCTCCTCTCATACACTTTTCTGCCAAAAAAAATGCCTTGATTGATGCCTTGAATGATGACAGTCATTGTGCACTGAAAGAAATCAGCTGTCTTTAAGATTGAGTCAACTTTTTTGCATATTTGTATGTAGCGGTAGAAAGACACATCTTTGTATGTTACAAAAATGTAGGTACAGACAATTTAAGCTGTTCCACAGTCATCATTTTGAGTGTTATTAACTTAACTTTAAGACTTTCAAAGAAGCATTTATAAGTCAAACCAACAATGGGAACTAATTTTTATTTAAAAGTTTTTAATTTAGATTTAGATTTACTTTTCTAATTTAGAACCGACTTTTTCTGATTAATTACAAAAAATTATTTGTTCCAGTTTACTTTGATACAAACAGCTTTGCTTTAAACATTATCCACAGGAGACAAACTGCATCAGATGTAAACATTTATTTGCTGAAAACACTGCAGGCATGTACTGTATTTACATCTCAGGGTTCAATTAGTGCCATTTAGTGCGAAACAACCATCAGCTACATAACTTCTAATGGCTAGTAGCCTACCATGCACATTTACTTTTGCCAAAGAATAGACAGAACACTTAAGTTGCATGTGTGCAGTGCAGTATGTGTGAATATGTGCAACGGTTTTGTGTGATTCTGTGCTTGTGTGCGTGCCGGGGTATGTGCCACTTTTGACACTGCCAGCTAAACATATAAACCTGGAGTCCTAACTAGCGTGTTCAGTGAAGTCCACAAAAAAAAATACCTGACAATACTCGCCATTAGTCTGCAAACTGACCATGAGATTGTGGACCTTGGTTGAATTTAATTTGTTCAAATCCTCCTGCTCCAGAAAGATCTTCAGTAAAACCGTGAACATATAATTCAGTTTCTGTGGTTAGCTTAGTTCCAAGGCATGTATAAGCCTCATCAGGTAGGTGCATACATGTGCCACACTGGGAATACCAGAAAGGATTTCTGCTCCCTTGATACTATCTTAGCTTGCTTGTTGGTGCCTTCATAACTGAGTTTGCTGACCACAAAGATGTTGAGCATCATTGTAACAAGTTCCTCTTGGATGGTAGCAGAATCGTTAACATCAACAATCTGGAATCCACAAGAGAAAATAAACTTTAAACGTATTGTACACCGCAATATTGACCTATTGTAATTCATTAAATCTACAGTAATTAGTTAAACAGAACTTTAAAGCGTACTGTAATTCATTATATAGAATGCTAAAAATGACTGTCGTTAATTCTACAGCAATTTTCCTCTGGTATGAACTACAGTATGTTGCCAGTAAGTTACTGTTTTATTTTCACGACCAGTATTTTCACGATATACAGTTTTTCACAGGTCTATCATATATCATTCAATGAAATGTAAAGAACAACATAGAACCACTGAAGCTTTACCAAATAATACCAACATTTTCTCTGACCCACTGAATCAATCAAACATTTGCCAAATGATGTTGTAGCTGTGATGCCACAAGTGTAATGTGTGCATAAAAATGAGGCAGAAACAATAGTCCATGCTACACTGTGACTAACAGAACCAATATATACTCAACTAATGATTAAGTGAAAACAGGTGCGTCCTCGGGGTGCACCGCTGCCATCACTCTCTGGCCGGTGGTTAGTATCCTGGCCAGGTGGAATGCCGGATAGGAAGAGGAGCTGCGGTGCCATGCGGTGCCATGCAGAGCCGACGTCACAGTAGCTACATGCTTTCATCCAGTGTCGAATAAACCAGGGGCCCCAGATTTTGATTAACCTGGTAAAGATACAACAGTTACCGACCAGGGCTAGAAAAAAAAAGCCTGAACAAATTATTACTTTATTAATAGATTAATAGACAACTTTCACCATAACTGTGTCTACAACTTGGCTGCCTACAATTTTCCACATGGCAATTGCAGGGAGGGGGTCACCATCATATACATTTTGTCACCATGCCCATGTGGCAGGAATCGCCCAATAAGGGGTCAGTTAGGTTCTCTGACCACTAGTGGGCCCCCAACCACTAGGGAGCCCTGAATGCTAGAGGATATGGGGCATTAAATCAAATTTTGCTTAGGGCCCCTGAAAGGCTATGCCCACAAAACACCATAGTGTTTGGATGTACATTGTCTAGGCCTATTGCTATCAGGGTAGTGGCCAATGTCAGTTTTCTCCTTGTTGGTCAAACATGCTATTGATTCATTCATTAACCAAAGAACAAACTAACTAACTAGCTCAAAGGCTAGCTAGATGGAGCAGGCAAGGTATTTTACTCTGAAATCCGCTTGTTCATGTAGCTAGGAAACAAAAATTCTGGTACTGGGAATGATTATCCACCTTTTTTGCTTAATAAGGATTGAATAAACCAAACACTGACCCGATCGTCCATATAAAACATCAACACTTGATTGCATAGACCAGATATAGATGAGAAAACATGCTATTGATTCCAATACATTAAATTGAAATACCCTTTTAAAAATGGAATTACTAACAACTACAATATTATAAATGTATCAGTTTTAATTAATGTGCTGAAATTACTATCTTTCTGAGTAACCTTTTGTGGCAGAGTATTCCATGATGACATTAATACAAGGGCAAAACATCCAGTCAAACATTGTGGAGGACAAAGTTAAAACGGCCTGTGACAAAAGCCACACAGTTCACAGCCTATTATTTTGTAATACAATCATTTTGTACTAGTGCATACTACTTGGAGCAACCTTGTTACATACAGTATACAAATAATTACCCATCCCAGTATATTAAAATAAAACAGTAACTTCAGACCAGTTGCCAACTTGCCAACAACAAAATTCATCCTCAGATGCACTTTTATCTTGATGGGCATTACAATTATAATCTACAATTGACATTATTTGTACAAAATGATAGTGGCATAACATTTACAATATATATTTTTTAATTGTTCATCGAAATTATTTGTGCAACAATTGTCAACTAAAATGTCAAAATCGTGACAGCCCTACATGTGACAGGAAATAGAAGCACAGGGGTCTAGGAAAAACGTATAAAACTCTAGAGGACTCTAAGTGATGGCCAGTCCTCTTCTGGCCTACTGTGGTGGACTTTATTTTCATCTTCGAAACATCGCAAAAATTAGAAACTTCCTATCAAAAACGGATGCAGAAAAATTAATCCATGCTTTCGTTACTTCTAGATTAGATTACTGCAATGCTCTTATCTCTGGTTATCCAGACAAATTAATAAATAAACTTCAATTAGTGCTGCACACAGCTGCTAGAATCCTAACTAGAACAAAAAAATTTGAACACATTACTCCTGTCCTGGCGTCCTTACATTGGCTGCCTGTTAGGGTTAGGGCTGATTTTAAGGTTTTACTCTTAACCTATAAATCAATACATGGACTTGCTCCTACTTACCTTGCTGAAATGATCCAGCCATATATACCTACACGTAACCTTAGATCGCAAGACGCAGGCCTTTTAATTGTACCTAGAATTTCTAAACAAACAATTGGCGGCAGGGCCTTTTCTCATAGAGCTCCACTCCTGTGGAATGATCTGCCAATTAAGGTTAGAAATGCAAACTCAGTGCAAACTTTCAAGTGTCTACTAAAAACTCATCTCTACAGCACGGTTTATAATTAGGTGTAGCCTGGCCCGGGGGCGTGAAGGTGACCAGTAGGCTTGATACTGTCCACCCTTGCTGTCTTGCCAGGTGGGCTCTCGTCGCCACTGGGATGCCCTCCCTCCAATGCCCTTCGGGGGAAGAGTCACTGGCTTGTTGTTGACTCTCTATTGCGCACTTGTGCAGTTGGGCTGTACGCTACTAGCAATACTCGGCCCTCATTCAGGGGGGTTGCGGTTGGTGGGTGTCCCTTTGGTTGATGCCTGGCAATGTGGTTGGATTGATTTCCTGCCTGTTGGGCCCTGTCCGGGGCCTCCCCCGGGTAGGGCCACAGTGTCACCGGACCCCCCCGTCTCAGTTTCCAAGGTGTTACGCTGCTATATTATTGTGCTGGGGGACATGAGGGATGTACTACTAACTTTTCTCAGTTTCCTCCAATTTTAAATTTTAGAAGGAGATGAGGTCCTGGTCCACACCTGCGGATTACCTGGTTTGGGGGGACCGTTGCTGTTCCTGTCCTTGTCCACCTGGTCATACTTCTGACCTAGTCTAAAATCAAATATACTCTGGATTTAGCCAAGAGAAATTTATTTATTACTCCAATTGGACTCTTAATATCTCACCCGGCACAGCCAGAAGAGGACTGGTCACCCCTCTGAGCCTGGGTCCTCTTTAGGTTTCTTCCTAAAATTCGACCTTCTTAGGGAGTTTTTCCTAGCCACTGAAATTCATCACTACTGTTGTTTGCTCCTTGGGGTTTAAGGCCGGGTGTCACTGTAAAGCACTTTGTGACAACTGCTGTTGTAAAAAGCGCTTTATAAATAAATTTTGATTGATTGATTGATATGTGGCACGCCTGGTACAGCAGTTGTTGGCAGCCCACTGACTGCTGTTTGGTTTGGTGACTCATCACTGCTGACAGTGAATGCTCCTCAACAGGAGCAGGTGGGGACACCTGGGCATGGCTCGACAAAGATCCAAAGGCAGAGGCAGGCTTGGCTGAAGAGGTAGAAGCAAGTTGTCTCCCAGGTGCGAGGGCCATAAGGTCTACCAGTGAAATTCCCTAATTTCAATTCAAGACAGCTGACAACTTGTCCTCAGACTGTTTTTCTAATTCTGTAATATTTATCAAGCAAGTTCATTTATATAGCACAGTTCATACATTGAAGCAATTCAATGTTCTTTACAAAGAAAAATATATGAAAACAATAAAATAAAAACAAATACTCAAATGAAAACATCAAAGCAAATGAATACATCATAATAATAAAAAAATACAATAAGAAAATATATAAAGATTAAAAGTGGGAAGCTATAAGGCTAACAATTAAAAGTGGGAAGCTATAAGGCTAAACAGTGTGGTTAAGTTTAAGTGCTCAGTCATAGGCAGGTGAGAAGAGAAGTGTTTTTAACCTGGATTTAAAAATGTATACGTTTGGGGCACTTCTAAGATCTTCTGGTAGTTTATTCCAGTTTTGTACAGCATAAGTGCTAAAAGCAGCTTATCCATTGTTAGTTTGGACTTCTACTAGCTGACCTGTGTTCATGGATCTAAGAGCCCTGCTCGGTTTATATTCTTCAAAACATATCAGAAATGTATTCGGGTCCTAAACCATTCAGAGATTTATAAACTAAAAGCACCACATTGAAATCTATTCTGTAACTGACTGGAAGCCAATGCAAAGATTTAAGAACCGGAGTGATGTGTTCTGTTCTCTTGGTCCTGGTTAACATTCTAGCAGCAGCATTCTGAACGAGCTGCAGTTGTTTTAGTCTTTTTTGGGAGTCCAGTTAAGAGGCCATTACAGTAGTCAACCCTATTAGCGATAAAAGCATGGATGAGCTTCTCTTGTTCTTTTTGGGACACCAAGCCTTTGATTCTGGCTATATTATTTAGATGATAGAATGCTGTTTTGGTGACCGCTTTGATATGACTGTTAAATGTGAGGTTTGAGTCTATCAGGACACCAAGATTACACACTTGATCCCTGGTTTTAAGGGCCCGAGAATCCAGCTCTTTACTAATACTTGTTCTTTTATTTTTGTTGCCAAACACAATAATCTAATTTTTGGCCCACTCCTCCATACAGACCTCCAGATCCTTCAGGTTTCGGGGCTGTCGCTGGGCAATACAGACTTTCAGCTCCCTCCAAAGATTTTCTATTGGGTTCAGGTCTGGAGACGGGCTAGGCCACTCCAGGACCTTGAGATTCTTCTAACGGGGCCACTCCTAAGTTGCCCTGGCTGTGTGTTTCGGGTCATTGTCATGCTGGAAGACCCAGCCACGACACATCTTCAATGCTCTTACTGAGGGAAGGAGGTTGTTGGCCAAGATCTCGCGATACATGGCCCCATCCATCCTCCCCTCACCGTCATCTTTAACATCTTCCATTTTCTAATAACTGCACCAAAAGTTGTTGCCTTCTCACCAAGCTGCTTGCCTATTGTCCTGTAGCCCATCCCAGCCTTGTGCAGGTCTACAATTTTATCCCTGATGCCCTTACACAGCACTCTGGTCTTGCCCATTGTGGAGAGGTTGGAGTCAGTTTGATTGAGTGTGTGGACAGGTGTCTTTTATACAGGTAACAAGTTCAAACAGGTGCAGTTAATACAGGTAATGAGTGGAGAACAGGCGGGCTACTTAAAGAAAAACGAACAGGTCTGTGAGAGCTGGAATTCTTACTGGTTGGTAGGTGATCAAATACTTATGTCATGCAATAAAATGCAAATTAATTATTTAAAAGTCATACAATGGGATTTTCTGGATTTTTGTTTTAGATTCCATCTCTCACAGTTGAAGTGTGATAAAAATGGAATGCTTTGTAAGTAGAAAAACCTTCAAACTCGGCAGTGTATCAAATACTTGTTCTCCCCACTATATATTTGAGTATCATCGGCATAGCTGTGGTGGTTAATGTTGTTGTTCTGTAGAATTTGGCCCAGAGGTAGTATATAGAGATTGAACAGAAGCGGTCTGAGAACTGATCCCTATAACTCTGCATGTCATATCCACCCTATCAGATTCATGATTACCAATGGTGACAAAGTAACTCAGGCCATTTAGATAAGATCTGAAACAATCAAGGACTGTCCCGGAGAGTCTTACCCAATTTTCCAGCCTATCCATAAGTGTTCTATGATCTACAGTGTCAAATGCTGCACTGAGATCTAACAGAACCAGAACTGTTATTTTATCAGAATCAGTATTCAGGCGTATATAATTTAATACTTTAATCAGGGCCATTTCAGTACTGTGGTGAGGTCAAAAACCTGACTGAAATTTGTGTAAGAGACCGCATGAGGTCACAAAATTGCTGAGTTGATTGAAGACAACCTTCTCAATGATCTTGGCTATAACATTTGATACAGGTCTATAGTTGTTCATTATAGATGAATCCAGTGTTCTCTTTTTTAATAGGGGCTTAATGGCAGCTGTTTTTAGAGACGTTGGGAAAATGCCTGATTGCAGAGAGCTATTAACTATTTGCTGTAGGTCCATTGTTATAGAGTTAAAAAAAGAAAATTAAAAGTCTGATGGCAGTGTGTTGAGACAGCAAGTGGAAGCTTTAAGATGTCGGACTGTTTCTTCTAGGGATTTTTGTTCAATTGTATTAAAATGCGACATAATAACCAAATGATGTCTTGGTGGTCGTAGTGACGGTACAGTGTCCTTGTTAGATTGTGTAGTTCTGATGTTCCGTCTAATACTTTTTCACAAAATTTTTCACTAAAGAAACAAGCAAATTCATTACATTTCACAGTGGACATAAGTTCTGATGCTATCTGCTTTATTGGGTTTGTAAGCTTGTCGACCATGACAAAGAGAGTGTGGGGATTGTTGATATTTTGGTTCCCGATAAATGTTGCTTTCTGGCCCTGCGTAACTCATTGTTAAAGCTGAGCATTGGTACTCTCATTAATGTACCTTTTCTTTAAAAAAAACAGAGTTTACTGGAACATTTGGGGTGATAAGTGATTCAAAAATGACACAAAAATGATCAGACAGGGCCAAGTCTTTAACCATGACAGAAGAAATATCGAGACCTTTAGAGATGACCAGATCTAGAATGTGGCCTTGAGTGTGTATACGCTCTTTCACATCTTGAGTGAGATCAAAAGTGTCAAGTAGTGCAAGAAGTTATTCTGCATTATGTACTGGTCTGTACTATTTTCTATATGGATGTTAAAATCCCTTGTAATAATAAACAAATTATAATTAACTGATATAACAGAGTAGTTCAGCAAAATCATCAATAACATTTGCAGAATATCGTGGAGGTCTGTAAATGGTTCAAAACAAAATTTTGGGGGGACCAAAATACAGAGGTATTCAAAATAAATAAAATGACCTAGTGTATTTTCTTTGCACTGGAATGTATCTTTGAATAGGGCTGCCACTCCTCCTCCTTTCCTACCATTTCGACACGTATTCATATAGCCACATTTTTCGGGTACTGTCTCGTTAAGAATTGCAGCACTAGAATCTTCTGTTAGCCATGTTTCAGTGAGAAATATAAAATCTAGGTTGTAGGATATTATAATGTCATTTACCAAGAATGGCGAGAGATCTGATATTAATCCTATCCTGACTAGGCTCTTTTAGGGTTCATCCCCACCTCCCACCTTCATCAACATTTGGGTCTGTCTACCTGCTGCAGAAATAAACTGCAACACTTTGTACAATCCGCAAACAGGGCAGTCGGCTGCCATCTGCCGTTTACCTAGGTCCTACATGACTCTAGAAAAGGGCTAGAAAGAGTGCAGGCAAGATTATTGCTGACAGCACCCTCCCTGGTCACCCACTGTTCCTTATTCTACAGCAGGCAGAGTGCAGCCAGACAGTACAGGTCAAACCTGACCAAAATATCCTGCTACTTGAAAAGTTTATTTCCTTGTGCGGTGGTCCTATTAACCGCCCATCTGCCCAAAAAAGACTAAGTGTATGCCCACCACATCAAGCCACCTCCAAATGGTTAACTATTCATCAAACATCTGCACTAAACTGCTTTTAAATCTCTTTTCATCCCCTTATCTAGACAAATGCATATGTCCAGTATCTGTAAATCAAATTTATTTTGACCCGAATAACTTCATTGTAAGAGCATGAAGCACATGTTCAAAAGACTGCTTCTTATTTTTTTATCAATAAAATGTATTACACAACTAACATAATTTAGACATCAATTATTACTTATATTGTGATCCAGTTCTGTAACGTAATTCTCTTCGTGCCAAGTGGAGAATATACTATAGAAAGTCCATATCATTAAGCACATTGTCATTATTTTTCAAAAGGAGGCCAGAAGACTGATTTTAAATCGAACTTTAACCTTCAACCTGGTGCTTAACCTTATGGACCAAAACGTTAAAATTGAACTTTATGGTTGTGGAATCTGACTTAGATTCCACAAACCTGAGAAAACACGCTCAATCGTAAAGGTTGATGTCAAAACGCACACAAGACAGTCATCGCTCAGCGTTGTGACCACTGGGTTGTGACGTACCGTTAGAGCAAACAGAAAACCCAAGGGGTTTTAAGTGAGCAGATGGCCAACTAAGACTCAACCAGAGTTTAACATTGCGTTGCTCTTCGCTCAATTTACTTTACACAACTTGACAGAATACAACATGTACCTTGTGTTTTCTGAATGGTTGTTATTGTATAAAAAGTATATAGTCACATTATCTAGCATGTATCCTCTAATAGTCAAATGATCTTTTCCGAATCCAGAAGTAATATTTTCCTTGTGCAAGCTACATTTTCAAGGTACTAACACTGGTTGGCCCTAACCGCACAGGAAGCAGAAACTTCCGCTTCGAGTCGAGGAGAGATGCGACCTGGAAAACATACTAATTGTATTTAAGTGCAATCTTTAAATTATCGTTTTTAATTTATTTTTGACTATGTGGGTACAGACGAAATGCTTGATTTACTAGGTAGCTAAGGAAAGTAAATAAGCGAAACGACGGCGTTCAGTCCGAGACAAACAAAGGCAGAGTCAGCGTCATTAACAAAACTAGTGCTGCCAACTGTGCGGGCCTTCATTGAGTACATAGCCAACGTACTATTACGTTAATTCGCCTGGCTAGCCGGTTTACATTGTTTGAAATTATCTCTGGACATCAGTATTTTTCCATACTCATGACTTTGGAGGTCAGAATTTGACGAGGGTAACACGAAAATGTCGGCAAACTTGAGTCCTCCAAACACTGCCTTAATAGCAGAATTATCTTTCTCATTTCAAGATGAATTGACTGCTACTATTCAAAATGCATTAGGAGTTGCAGTGGAGATAGCGGTGGTTGAGGTTACAAAACTGGTCGGACAAGTTTTAAGGGACGTGCGGGATCAAATGCACGAGACACTACGGGACAACAAGTCACTAAAGTATCGCTTGCAAGCAGCCGAACTTGAATTAAGTGCAGCTCGAGGAGAGGAACGTCAAGTACAATCAATAATAGGATACCAAGCCAGTACTAATAGCAGAATCCAACAAGTTCATCACCAGCTGAATTCTCTAAACGTCTCACAGACGACAATTGACTCCGAAAGAGAAGCGCAAGGAGTTGAATCCAATCAGTCTCTTACTACAAAAAATGTTGAGGATCGTTTTGTAGGATTTGAATCGGAAGTTGCTGATAACAATGCTTATCTTAACGAATCATTTTGTGAAATCCGTGAGGATGGTCGTGTCTGCACTCAAGACATTAAACCAGATGTATTAGTTGAGTCGACCTTAAGTCAAGGAGATAAAGCTGGTAAGTTGGATTGTTATTCACGTCTGTTATACTTATGTTATTGTCAAATGTTATTTAAGGTATAGTTTCAAAAATGCCATAAAGCATGGATTCCATATAATTATTTATTTACAGGGACTAAAGAGGAGGTTCTCTCAAAGATGTATCCAGACAACCATGATGGTGCTGAACATTTTAGTAGAGCATGCACAGATACTATCACAGGACATGATGGATCAAGGGACCATGCTGATGTCCATCCCTTCCCAGAAGCTACCACAAAGAATGCAGAGGTGAAGTGTCTGGTTGAGGTGAAAGTCGAGTCTGCAGACCTGGGTTGCAGTCGGAACTCTGGTCCCCATACAGGAGAAGACAACTACTGTCCAGACAGCCTCTCTTTAGCACAAACCAGGCTACTTGAGGATTGGAGGCCAGAAGCACTGCAGCTTCCACACAATGATCCAGACTCATTCACTCCCTCCACCAGCCACTCTCTATGTAAGTCCATTGCTAAGGACCAGTTTCCAGTAAATTCAATTGACGGTATTTAGGCTTAGATTAGTTTTAAAGGGCTAATCCAACCCAAGAAACAATTATGAAACTCCATCTATCCATTTGAGGAAAAGCTGTCAGTAGGTAAAACCAAAAATGTTTTCACAATTCAATTGTTGGATATGATTACGGTACAATTTTTTAAAGGGATAGTTTGACCTAAATTCATATTTGGGTGAAATTCCGCTTACTCAGAGTTTTTGCTGGAGGACCATGGAGTCTTTTTTCATAACAAGCCATTATTAAATTCAGTCCCAACCTGGAATTAGCATTTTTAGCATGTTCCAATTTCATTAATTGAAATGTGCTTACTGAGCCACAACCTACTCCAAAATACTTCAAACTAAGACTGCTGGTGTTGTTTACCTGAAATAACCTTGCAGTGTTGTATTCCACAAAATAATTTTTTGCAACGTACCACGTTTGCTAACTTGTAACTATGAGAAAAAAGTTGATGATGATAGATATCAAGCAACGGATCCATTACCTTTTTTTTTTCTTTTTTTTCCCCCCTATCTAGCGGACTCCCCCATCTTCAACCCAGACATACCAGACTTAGACATCCTATCATCGTCTTCAGCTGCGGGTCATCATGCAGGCTTTGGTAAGCAGCAACAATATCCAGCCAGAGACGCTGCTGGAGCTTCGACTTCTCATCAGATTTACAGCCCTCAGACCAGTGAAGGGAATAATCTGGCTGCAGCACCGCACATTTGCAAGATCTGTGGAGAGAAGTTCCATCTATCTGAAGACCTACGGCGACATCGTAGTCTCGTTCACCCAAAGGATATGAATAAGCTCCCAAAGCGCAACCTTTACCCTCCCGGGCGCAGTCCCTACCACTGCTCCTTGTGTGGTCGAGACTTCAACCGCATGGAACACCTGAAGATTCATCAGCGTATTCATACTGGAGAAAGGCCTTATGCCTGCACCGTTTGCAATGCACGCTTCCGTCACTCTTGGGCCCTTACAAGACACTTCCGTATTCACACAGGAGAGAAGCCCTACACGTGCACCCAGTGTGACAAGACTTTCCGAAATTGTGGGGGGCTGCGCTTTCACCAACGCACTCACTCAATGGGAGGGATAGGTTGATACATCTTCATGATAGACTAATGATGGAAAGAATGTGAACATGGAAACCACTGATAATATACAGTGAGTGAATGAAAATGTTTAATGTAATCTATTAAACCTTACTGTAAATCCTGAAAAAAATGTTGTCTGTCATTTACTGAAATGAACGGAGACATTTTGGGGTAAAGGATGCAGAATTTGGATTGGAGCGCAGTTGGTGTGGCAAACTCAAAGGTTATATGCATCACTGATAGTGCTCAACTTGAGCAGGAGCTTACCAGTGCAGATTATAGGTACCTCCAATTTTTGAATGTTTGAGCTGCTTATAATTTTATGGAATATTAGCACAAAAGTATTAAGTTGCTCCAGCACCTAAATATAAACAGTATCTGCACCCAAAATGAGTACCAGCACCCATTCCAGTGAATGTCAAGCACATATTTTTTATTTGTAGACATGTGGGGCTTGAAGTATCCAGTAAAATATGACAATCTGTTCCCAGTGTATTAAAATCAGCTGGTGTAAAATTGCTTATTTTAATGTAATCCCAAGAAGACCCAAGGTGATTGACATGATTCTGTAATAAAACTTGACTAAACAAATGTTGTCTTATCTCATGCTGGAGGCATTGTCTTGAACAACTGAAATACATACACTGAACAAAATTATAAATGTAAGAATTTTGTTTTTGCCCCCATTTATCATGAGCTGAACTCAAAGATCTAAGACTTTCCTTACGTATACAAAAGGCCTATTTCTCTCAAATATTGTTCACAAATCGGCCTAAATCTGTGTTATTGAGCACTTCTCCTTTGCCGAGATAATCCATCCAACTCACAGGTGTGGCATATCAAGATGCTGATTAGACAGCATGATAATTGCACAGGTGTGCATTAGGCTGGCCACAATAAAAGACCACTCTAAAATGTGCAGTTTCACTGTATTGGGGGAGTCCGGGGGGAGGGGGGGGTATCTGGTGTGACCAGAGTTAATCAGGTTGTTGATTGTGGCCTGTGGGATGTTGGTCCACTCCTCTTCAATGGCTGTGCGAAGTTGCTGGATATTGGCAGGACCTGGAACTGGATATTGGTAGGACCTGGTCGTATATGCAAATCCACAGCATCCCAAACATGCTCAATGGGTGACATGTCCGGTGAGTATGCTGGCCATGTAAGAACTGGGATGTTTTCAGCTTCCAGGAATTGTGTACAGATCCTCGCAATATGGGGCCATGCATTATCAGGCTGCAACATGAGGTGATGGTCGTGGATGAATGGCACAACAATGGGCCTCAGGATCTTGTCGCGGTATCTCTGTGCATTCAAAATGCCATCAATAAAATGCACCGGTGTTCGTCGTCCATAACACGCCTGCCCATGCCATAAACCCACCACCACCATGGGCCACTCGATCCACAACGTTGACATCAGCAAATCGCTCACCCACATGACACCATACACACTGTCTGCCTCCGTGAAGAGAACACCTCTCCCAAGTGCCAGACGCCATCGAATTTGAGCATTTTCCCACTCAAGCGGTAACGACGACAAACTGCAGTCAGGTCGAGACTCTGATGTGGTTACACATGGTCTGCAGTTGAGAGGCCGGTTGGATGTACTGCCAAATTCTCTGAAACTCCTTTGGTAAAGAACATTCAATTCACAGGCCACAGCTCTGGTGGACATTCCTGCAGTCAGCATGCCAATTCCAAGCTCCCACAAAACTTGCAACATCTGTGGCATTGTGCTGTGTGATGGAACTGCACATTTTAGAGTGGCCTTTTATTGTGGCCAGCCTAAGGCACACCTGTGCAATAATCATGCTGTCTAATCAGCATCTTGATATGCCACATCTGTGAGGTGGATGGATTATCTCTGCAAAGTAGAAGTGCTCACTAACACAGATTTAGACAGATTTGTGAACAATATTTGAGAGAAATAGGCCTTTTGTGTACATAAAGAAAGTCTTAGAAATTTGAGTTCAGCTCATGATAAATGGAGGCAAAAACAAGTGTTGCTTTTATATTTTTGTTATTTTTTGCCTTTACACTGCATTTTCTAACAGGAGCATGACTGCCACCTACTGTACTAATCTGGAAATTCCTTATTGATTAAGTTTAAGGACTAAACTCTAAGGCTGTGTATAAACATACGTGTGTTGGTCTATATGGCCAGAATAAATTTCAAGTGCCACTGGGTGAATAACTCTTTACTTTGGGTTTAGAGCACGAAAGAGATCCGTAGTCTTTCACTTCGCTCCTCCGAAGGTTGCATCCTTTATAACCAAGTGGCAATGTACAGTCATGGAATTTGGAGGATTAAATGTAACACCGGTACGCAACGGTATATCACCAATTCCCTGTTGGTTGCAATTGCAGCATCATGTCAAAATGACGTTCTACCTGCTACAACAAAAATACTTCAAAATAAACATTTTCATTTAATATTTTAATTAAAAATAATTTAATTAAAAAGAGCGCGCGCGTCGGCCATCGAGATTTGAACCTAAGCGTTTAGTTATGTTTGGACGTGAAGCAATCGCAAACGCTCTTTTAGGTTAGAATAAAGCTGGGTACTGATGCTGCATTCGAAACCAAGTGGTAGTGGGAAAACAGTAGTTGGATGCATTTAAATGCTTTGAACTGGTTGAGAAATGCCACCCTGGCAAATTTTCTTCAAACCATATCAATCGAAATGCAGCTAGGCTTGCAAATGAAATAAAATGAAAACGTAACCAGCTGCAACAATATATCCCATGTTTGATGTAAATAATTGCATAGTGCAAATGTAATATACCCAGATAATGACGTCTTGATGTGGTTACCATAGTGCTGTCTTTGTAATGGCCGGAAGCACGGATAAAGCGGTTCAGATGGCAGGATTTTTATTTAAATTGGGCAAAGGGGCTAAATAGTTTTAATAGAAAAGGTCACTGTAATTATATGGATTTAAATTAATCAGAAAACCCAAAATGTGTGTAGTTTTAGTCATTGTTCTTCGGCCTGGTACCACGCAAAACAACAAACCTCACTAAATGAAACGGTTAGGGATGCTGTGCAGCCCATATAAGCCCAAAACCAAAATGGGGGGTGCAGGGCATTGTCCCCCGGAACAAAAAAATATTTTTAACAGCTAAAAGTATTATTCTGGTGCACCTGAATATTAATACAAAAATATGTTCCAAGATTTTGTATGAAAAGGAAAATAATGATCTGGACAAAAACTCCAGCCAGCAGTAACGTTAGCTAGCTAGAAATATACATTGTAAATCAGACAACAACTTTTTACTTGTACTTGGGATGTTTTAATTAAATCATAAATAACACTGGCCTAATGTCTACCTTATGTCTCTTTGATGGTTTCATCTTGATGCTTAGAAACAAATTGGCTAGCTGGCTACATTGCCAAATTCAACGTTGTTAGCTGCCAGTGTCACTACTGCTAGCAGTACTGAAGTAAACAGTCCGTGCATAGGATGGCTTTCACAACATGAAATCTAAATAAATAAAATGAGTGCAATCTGAGTTCTTATTCAACTTTATTATTTTCATTTTCAGCAGTAGGAGTAAAACACTAAGAAAAAAAACAGCCGTGACGTTGAAGAACAAGTTATATGCTAGATTTTATGTTTGCCAATGCTTTGCTCAATTTTGAAAATTGACCAACCCTGGTCTCATTGCATATGCTTCTATTGTGTGACAAGGGCGCCTTTTACACTGTCTTTTGGTTTTATTGTCCTATTAGTCTACATGTGGTTTATTTCACACCTGTTATTCCCTGTGTCTAATCTTATTATCACATTGTCTTTTATGCCTTCCATTTCACTAATTTTTGTCCTTCTAAATAAAGGGTTTTGAGCTACATTTTATTTATTAAATGTTATACGCTATACAAATGTATTATTATTATTAATTCCTTATTGCACACACACACAAACACTAACTAGTCTGTGTAGTGTCTTCAAATGTCCAGTAGATATTATTTATACACAGTGAACATAAACTGATACTTTAACCCTCTAAATATTTTTACAATGGCATACTTTGAATACACATACACATCTTTGAATGGCACACTAATGTGTATGGGGAAATTACACAAAACACATTTAAATAATGGGTTGATTTTTATATTCCACTGACAGAGTAGGCAGGTTTTTACATTTAGGATGATGGAGTATTTTGCTTTGTAAATAATATTATTATAATTATAACAATAGTTATAATAAATATCTAGCCTAGCTAGCTACCCATCTGAGTGGAATAAATCAATCACCAAATCAGTTATAGAGATGCATAAGAGTCATATAAATGCTCCAAGGGAAACATAATACACTCACCTAAAGGATTATTAGGAACACCATACTAATACTGTGTTTGACCCCCTTTCGCCTTCAGAACTGCTTTAATTCTACGTGGCATTGATTCAACAAGATGCTGAAAGCATTCTTTAGAAATGTTGGCCCATATTGATAGGATAGCATCTTGCAGTTGATGGAGATTTGTGGGATGCACATCCAGGGCACGAAGCTCCCGTTCCCCCACATCCCAAAGATGCTCTGTTGGGTTGAGATCTGGTGACTGTGGGGGCCATTTCAGTACAGTGAACTCATTGTCATGTTCAAGAAACCAATTAGAAATTATTCGAGCTTTGTAACATGGTGCATTATCCTGCTGGAAGTAGCCATCAGAGGATGGGTACATGGTGGTCATAAAGGGATGGACATGGTCAGAAACAATGCTCAGGTAAGCTGTGGCATTTAAACGATGCCCAATTGGCACGAAGGGGCCTAAAGTGTGCCAAGAAAACATCCCCCACACCATTATACCACCACCACCAGCCTGCACAGTGGTAACAAGGCATGATGGATCCATGTTCTCATTCTGTTTACGCCAAATTCTGACTCTACCATCTGAATTGTCTTGACCAGGACCACACCCCTAAATGCATTGAAGCAACTGCCATGTGATTGGTTGATTAGATAATTGCATTCATGAGAAATTTAACAGGTGTTCCTAATAATCCTTTAGGTGAGTGTATAGCTTGAAAACTTATCAATTGGATTCACAAAGGCAAAGTATGGTCTTCCCACTGTCTTTCTGTGCATAGCCCATGGCCGAGTAGCCCGGCTCTCACTTGGTGCCCCGGACTTTAGGACTTAGGGTGTGGTTTGCGTATTGACGCGTTACGTGGTGTGAAAATGCGGTATATTGTTCTAATCGAAAGGCGATGTGTATCGTTTGCTTTAGGCTTCTTGTAATGGTTTTTATCCGATCTAACAAACAGATCCCTGATAATATCAAGAAAATTAAGCAACAGTAAATGGAAGCAAAGTGTGCAAAAGGCTGTCCTGTTCCCCTTTCCTCTACCGAACGTTCCCCCAGTCCATCCAACATTGCCTCCTTGTTTTTGTTGAGTGGCACTGTTTCTTCGACCTCCCCACGGGAGCCCCTTCTGAAGTCCTTGGTACCAAATGTATAGTGGAAACAGAAAACTCTGGAGCCAACATTAGCATAAATCATTGGTGTAGCCCTGGTCCCGAGGTAAAGCACCAGTGGAAACACAGCATTAGCTTGCTAGCTAAAGTCAAGAACCCTCTTCTTCACCAACCTGAGTTTGTAACGTTAGACTCATCTGCTGCAACAGCTATAGTACAGGAGACAATTTGTTTTCCATCTCCTCAAAAAAAATTACTTTTATATTCGGGCTATAGCCCCAAATGTTTCATGGATAGCCCCAGACTAAAAAAACAACTTCTATATCCGGGCTATAGCCCGGATATACAATGTCTAACAATGCTATATGTACTACACAGATGAAGGTCAGTCTGTCCCAAATCATAGTATGCAGGAAATATGCCAAAAGAGCTCAGATGGTCCAGTATTTCCGTTGGATTTTCGCAGTTTGCAACAGTGCATGCTTTCTGGAGTAATATTCAGTAGACCACAAAACCTTCCACGGTGTGGAAGTTTGCAAGGGTTCTCTCATGTTTTCAAGTTCACAAAAAACTCAGTTACCGTCACCCAGGGTCTGCCCTAGGCATAAGCGACATTGGTGGTCACATGGGTCCCCTGACTTCAAGTGACCCCAGTCCACTAGTGAGCCCCAGACCAATAGGGAAGAGGGGGCCCCAAATCAAATTTTTCTTAGGGCCTCCTAAAGACTAGGGCCGGGCCTGACATCACCTATATTGGTAGTTATTTCATCAATATCATTCACGTAGGAAAGAACGTTGTTGTGCTTTAATTACATTAAGTTTTTGATTTCGCCATACCTGTATTATCTTAGAAAATTGTCTGGAGCTTTGAGAGTGATTTAATCTCAATTGCATGTGGTCTCTAAGTCTTCTTTCACCATTTAGAAAGTAAGGTGAGAGTGGAGGGACCATCAAAAGATATTAAATTGATATTCTCCCTAGGAAAAAGGAAGCAAGCATATGACAGCTCTTAACATTTCACACAGTGCCTAAATGTTTTAGAGACAGACTTACTCAGTATCTATCCTTAGGCTGTCCAAAAATGGCCCCTAGCCCTTGTCCACAAGAGTCACACGTGTGGTGATCTACGAGTTATGTTATACTGGGGTAAATGTAGTTTGTCCATTTTTGTTTATTTTGCATGTCAGTTTACCTTGCTCAAAGAAAAACACAGCAGAGTGGTTTATATTTCTTTATTTTAATGGCCTCACATTCAACTGGATTAATTTAATAAAATAGAAAAGATCTTAAATAAATACATGTCAACTCAGTCACCATAAAAACCATAATTTTCCAACAAGACATTTAAATGCCTTGACTGTTATATTCTAATTATTCAAACACTGTATGTAATACAAATCTCTGATTTAATGCACTATATAATGTAGTGTTTACCATACTCTGAGTCATACTTGATGTGAAAATGGGCTAAATTATAGAACTGAAAAAATGGGATGGACAAAAACACCACATGGAAAAGGAATGCCACTGTGAAATAACTAAATCAGAATTACAAACGCAGCTACAGAGGTCACATTAGGTTGATTGCCAATTAGCAGTACACAAGTCTGCCTTATTAAAAGTGTTCTGGCAATTAGTACTTAGACATTTGAGTTTTCAAAGGAATGTGAGGCAGCTAATAGAGGCCAAATAGTTGGTGCCCAAATTGCAGCTGCATCAGTCATAAAAACTGCAAAGTGATTCAATGTGTTAAGGGGAACAGTCTTGAAAATCACAAGAGCATATTCCAAACACGGACAAATTGGATCAGCAAAGTGGAGAACAGTGGTCACAAGTCTGACTGACAGGGATAGACGGACACTTACATGATTGTTGATCAAAGCCCCAAAATCAAAGCCTTGAAAATCATCACAGATTTGAATCAGCACCTCGGTGACCCAGTTTGAACAGAACCTGTACATAATGAACTTCACAAAGCTGACATTTCAGAGAGGGCTGCCATTTGTTGGCTTGTGTCCAAAGCCAATACACAGAGATGTATAACTTGGTGTAAGGAGCACAAAATCTGGACCACTCAGCAATGGGAAAAATCTATATGGTTTAATGAGTTGTCTTAAATGTCGTCCTATGTTCTACATCTGGACGGGTTTATGTTTGGAGAAAGCCAAAGGATGTCTTCAGCCCACAATATCTGCTGCCAACTGTTGAACATGACATGTTGCCATTTCATGGGATCCAATGATTGCTGGTTGTATAATGGCAAAGGAATATAAGGCCATTTTACAGGACCAGATGCACCCTATGGTACAAATACTGTTACCTCAAAATATTTAAAATGTTTAGGATAATGCTAAACAAATCCAAGACTGGTTTTATGATTACCAAGATGACCCCATAATGGCCTCCCCAATCACCACATCTGAACATCATGCGAAGTAGATTTCCACCTCCTTCACCCCTCAAAGTTAAAGAAGCTTTTCTTCTTGAAAAATGGTGCAATATCCCACTACACAGTTCAGGACATGTATGACAGCATTCCAAGAAGGATTGAAGCTGACTGAAGGACAAGGGTGTCTCTACTACTTATTAGGTCTTTGATGTTCATATATTTTTACGTGTTTCAATTTTTCTGTCCAACCCCTGTAGATCTGGGATTGGTCTTGAATTAGTAATTTTTGGTAGCTGCAGAATGCATTTGCATCAGTCAAATTTGAAACATTTTCAGGGGGCTATTTCAATTCACTTTATAAAACAATTCTCTTTATAAAACTCTGATCTAACCAGCCAGGGATGTGTGGTTTGGCATCGTTTTCTAGGTTCTGAACATAAATGTGTATTACTATTATCCCTTACGGTTTAAGCAAATGTTGAAAAATAAAATCTTAGTTAATATTGACAACATAATAAATCTTTAAGGGGGTTAGATATTTGTAACTTGACATAACAAGCCACTGACCGAGGTGACAACAGATACATGCCTTTATAAATACATGTTAAGTACACTTAAATATTTTGAAGGTTATGCTTTAATTTGTTACAAAATGTGGTACACAATTATAGTTCAGTTTCTTTTGGCTTATAAATCCCAATTAAAACAATATATTTGAACTAAAATTCAAACTGTATCTTAGCCTATCAGGAGATGATGTTAACATTTTATGGTTGTGACCATGGTGTTTTGGATATTATTTCCTCAATCTATAAAAAGTAAAGAACTGAGTGATCTTGTCACACTGCATTGGTCATCTAAAGTATTCAACCACTTTGACAATATGGACTTTGTGTAGATCAGTGTAAAAAAAACTTTCATCCATTATGATTTAATATTGTAACACAAAATGTGGAGTAGTCCGTGGGGGGTGAATACTTTTGAGAGCCACTGTAGTGATGGTACAGCTAACTCATGATCAATCCAGACAAACACAACAAAGTTGTTGGAAACAATTCAAATTTTAAATAAATATTTATCGTCTGTTTTATTGCACACAATATATTTTGTGGGTTTCTAATCAACACTTTTTTACTTCAGGTTTTCTCCACATAGTCTCATAACATGAGGCAACATTTGGCTGTACACTTCTAACCTATTATAGTTGTATTGTGAACATTTTGTGCATTTTATCTCCAGTGGATTATCTCCATTCAATAAATACAAAAATCCAGTGCCACTGATGCCACATTGTCAATATAAAATGCATTTAGTTGTGGTCTTGAATAGTTTTATTAAATTTTTTACGCCTGGAACCTAATAAAGTCAAGCTAAGCCATACATTACGGTGAAGAGATTTCATTATGCTGTCAATAGTAAAGTGGAGCTTGGGATATTCAAGGTTCTTTTCTTGGCATTGTTCTATTATAGTATGAACTGAAAATAATGTGACACTTGTATTTGCTGGATATAGAAAGTTGAGTAATAGTTTTTACTAGAAAATATGTAATGCACACTGACAATTGAAAAAAAAAGGTTATTCCTAATTAATACAAGCAATAATTCATCATTACCATTGTAAAATAAGAAAAATATGAAAAATGATAAAGAATGAGGGTTGTTTTGCAGCATAAGCAAAAGCTAAAGGTTGATTAGGCACCCAAAGCTACAGTAGATAGATCATTATGTTGAAATACTGATCAGGCATCATTCTTCAGAGTATGAGATGTTAATCCCCACTATTTACTGATGTTTTTGCCATAAAGGGAAACTTCTCCAGACAAGCTTATAGACAGGAATAAACAACATCCCTTCTAAGAAATAAAAATCTAAGTTAAATTCTTGACAGGGACACAAAAGATTATGCACTACATCTCAATCCAATCACTAACATTTGAGTTAAAACAATATTTATCGTTTGATATTCCTGTTAAATCTACTCTAATGTATACCACCCGCTGGAAAATTAAACCATTGGTAAATGATGGGGTTGTAGGACTATCAGGAGCCACCAAGGATCAGTCTTTCACACTGAGAGCTTGATTCCCAGACGTAATTATTAATTGAGCTCTTAGCTATAAAAGTTTATTTGTAGTCCCCCCCTTATGTCATCAAGATAAACACAATACAAAACCAACCCAGGAGATCTCTAGTAAGGTGACCAATCATTTCTGAAGAAGCCTTCCCCAGCACATGCCTGTGTAACAAACTGAGGTCAATGCAGTTTTGAAGATGTTCATTGTTGTCAGCTGCTAGTTTCCTTGGCCCAGACATCAATGTGGCTTCTGAAATGATATGACAAAACATTATAAGCCAAGATGCCTCATTCTTGAGTACACAATGTGATCTGTTTCCACATATACAGAACAATGAAGAAACTAAAACTCACCTTTTCTCTGTGACTCTTTTGGTGGATCCGCAATTCCTCTGGGTCTGAAAACATCTTTTGGCAAAAGGGGCAGACAGACTCTGGGATTGTTCTCCAAAACCCTTGTCCTAAGTCAGGAGTGTCACAGAGTTCCACTTGGGCCTCGTGATGACTTTGTGGAGACTGTTTTAGGTCTGCGTGCCAGTTATCACCTGTCGACTTCCTATTGCTCTGATGGAATGACCCGATCCCTCTGATACACTTCATTCCAGAAACCCATGTTTTGGGACTAGTGAACTTTTGAGAGCGCTGATCTGAACACACAACCTTACCCTCTTTCCTCTGGAAGCTGACTTCTGGCTTGACACAGGGGGGGCTGCTCAAGTGCAGCTGAAGCTGCTGCGGCTTATTGGATGTCTGTTTTGAGGAGATCAAACACTGCATGGAGCCAGGATCAGGTCCAGGGAAGGGGAAGGCAGTGTATTTGTCTGGCTTTTGAGCAGATGCTGAACCACCTCTGTGACCTGTCAGATTCTCCCTCACAGCACTGGGCTGAGCGGTAGTGGATCCAGGTCCCCCTGTCACCCCAATCCCTTGTCTGGCTAACCCAGAGCTCCAGCTCTCCAGAGGCGGCACAGACAACTGTTGGATGCAGTGGTGCAAAGAGGGATAATCCACATACTTAAATTTGGGAACCCTTTCCTTGGAGGTGACCGGTCTATGTCCTCCAGAGGGTCTTCCCAGGGCCAGGGGGCAGCCCTCCAGCCAGCTGTCCAGGGGTGGTACACTGAGTTGCTGGATGCACTGGTGTAGTGAAGGGAAGTCCACATACTGGAATCTGGGAACTTTGATGGGAACCTCAGAGATATCCTCCTCTCTCACCTTATGGGTCTTTGTGTCTGGCTCAGTTTTAACCACTAATGGCATGAGCGTTGCTTTTGGATCCCCTATTCCCCCTGTAGGGAGCAGTGCCCTGTCCTCCATGTATTGGCTCTGCAAACATACCAAGCACGATTAGACACCATTTTCAGTGAACCTACATTAGTTAAACCAGTCAAATATTATAAGAAAACCTTTCCAAATATATCCAGTGAAATAATGTTATTGTTAACAGGCATATTGGAGGTAATTCATTATTTATTAGTTTAACTAATTCAGGGGTTCCTTCTTCTCATAAATAGCAGTTGCATAGTACTATACAGGTTGACTTGCCCAGTGTGACAAACACTGTAGGCTGACCAGATGTTGACAATAAGGTTGAGTCCAGTTGAAGATGATGTGTGCTTCTCCTCCAACCCATGTCAGGGATATAAATAGCATTGCAGGTATGAAGTAAGGAGGAAAGTAGGTCAGAGTCAGACTGATCCCACTGCCAAGGGCCCAAAACCAAATATACAGTATGTCACACAGCAGCCCACTCTTTCGGCCTTGCAACAAATGCCAAGCTTGAGCTAAGAAAACCAGATAGTAACAAATACAATACACTTCACCCTGCTCATTGCAATATGTCTAGCTAGATTCAAGAAATGCAAGAAATGTTAGAAACAAAATAAACTATTCCACAAGTTGATTCACAATCCAATAAATGTTTTATTTTGTTTCTTAGTTTTAAATACTTTGTTGCAATCCTCATTTCACAAACTGTAACAATAACAGCAATAGTGGCGTCCTAGTGTTATGTAGTTTTATGTTAACTGGCATGATAACCTACTTTTCGTTTTTATTGAACCTGCTACCCTGACACAGTGTAACTGTGGTCTGGAACTGTGTCGAGCCGTGAAGAGGGCGGGGGAACGCCGTGTTCCACATTCACTCGCTATGCTATGAGGAATTGGGTCACGCACGGTGGCCTACATTTGGAGGGTTTGTTGTCTTCGTTTTTCTTCTGCACATTTATTTGGGCTGCCCCCGCCCTCATGGGCTAATCAGCGCACAAGTAGCTAGGCTACAGTGAAAAGAGAAACACCCTTAAATTAGGTTAACTTCAATATGTCTCTTATTTCCCCCAAATTCATAGAAACGCAATGACACTTGTCGCAATAATTAGAAAAGCAAACTACAAAGGCATTTACATATAAACACACACTGTTTCATTCATAAATGGATAAAAACGGATCAAGGCATGATAACGACGATGTCCACTGGGCTAGCGAGTTCTAGAAGGCGACTGGTGCAAGCACACAAACCATATATCACATTACATTATACGATTGTGCATTCACAAACGAATATGTGTTTATAATAGCAATAGAAGAAATTGTGACTATGACAAACATTTCTTCATCCAAGTTTTACCTTTTGTTATCGGTCTTCCTGGAAATCCGAAAGGCGGGTAATGAATCTTGATTCCGTGTCCTGCATTGTGTGCAATTAAATATTGTTACACCATGTGAATCAACCAGTAATCGTTGATACGTTTCGGCTTTGCAGCAAATCGAATATAAAAAGGCAAGCCTATATGGCTGACTCTTGAACTTGGTTGAAGAAACCTGCAATGACTTTACGAGAAACTGGAGCTTAATCATTCAATAACAATGACAGCTCACGGTAAACAGTTGTTATAACGTGTCCAATGATTTCTGTTCTGGGAAAAAAACGCTATTGCGACTGCCACTTTGACTGATTGACTCTCAAACCAATCACAGTTTCAGCACAGACAAACCGCTCCCACAGAATCCTTATCTATAACACAATGCAGACCAATAACAATGTTCATGCTAGTTACAGCTGAGTGGGCGGAGCCTTGGTGTTCTACTTCTGGTCAAATTACAGTTCATGGACAATATCACGCATCAACTCATATAATCCTATAAAACCTGATAATATATAATAACAAACACATGTTGGAATTATTTCAAACATATAGTATACAGATAGGTCCAAATAATTGGACAAAGACACAAGTTTAGTTATTTTAGCTGTTAACCAAAATATATTAAAGTTACAGTTAAATAATGAAAATGGGCTTAAGGTGCATTCTGTCAACTTTAATTTGAGGGTATTCATATCCAGATTGGAGGACGGGTTTAAGATCTACAGCTCTTTAATTTGTAGCCCTCTCTTTTTCAAGGGACCAAAAGTAATTGGTCAATTGACTCAAAAGCTTTACACGGACAGGTGTGGGCTATTCTTCGCTATTTCTTCATCAATAAAGGAGGTGATTCCAGATGTGGCATTTGTATTTTGAAGCTGCTGCTGTGAACCGCCAACATGTGGTCAAAGGAGCTCTGAGTGTAAGTGAAACAGGCCATCCTTTCATACTCGAGCACCGGTTTTAAACCCTTAATTTGGAGGAGAAACTTGAAGTAAAGCGACTCGGTGCCCATCAGCCACGGGATATTGTCATCAGTCAAACTGCTTGGTAAAAGTAAACGCGGGTTTAACGTGTAGTGGGGTTTGAAGAAAAAGTGGCTAATGGTTAGCATTAAAAAAAGGCACTCTTCTGTTTTCCATGTCGGCTATTTGGTGGGGATGGTACTTGGTCGAGGACGGGTTACAAAGATTTGAAACATCTTTCTGAGAGGATTGCAAAACATGAGAGCAGCGGGAGTCATCTGGACAATGCTGTGAAATTGGGCTTACTTGGAAGGGTAAATGTCGCAGCCCAAGTTGACAGTGCATACAGGCGCTCCATTGAGCAGCATAACAAACAGGTGGAGGAAAACAGGTACGTTCTCAGTCGGATCATAACATGTATTAAACTGTGTGGAAAAATGTGAAACCGCACTGCGGGGGCAAGACGAGTGGACTCCCTGAATCCTGGAATATTCAGATGCATTTTCAAGACTATGTGTGAGGGCGATTCGAGACTTCAGAGGCAATACAAAACAAACTGTTAGACTGTATGTATGGAATGTACAGGGAGGAGATATATTTTGTTGCCATACAGGCAGATGAGACAACTGATTTTTTTGGAGTTTGTGGAAGTCAAAGATAAAACTGGACTCGGCCTCTCTAATAGCATCAAGGGTGTGCTGCTATGCTCACCAACTGAGCCTGACCTTGCAGCAACTTTGTTCAGCAAGAATGTTTTTTGCAAATGTAACTGCTTTTGCCACCTTTTTCTCTGGCGCTCCAAAACGTGTTGGGGCACTTGCTGAGGCAACACAGGGACATATTCCAAGGCCACCCGCTGTACGATGGAACTTTAAAAGTAGAACTGTCAATGCAGTTTGGGAAAACCGCGCTGCGCTGCTCCTGTGTATGGAGAACATATGCACACAACCAGGATGGGATGAGGCCACCATAAGTGAGGCATACGGCCATAAGTGAGGCAAACTCCGGGACCGAGCCTTTCTGCAGCTGCTGGAATGGGCTGCCACCGTTCACGATGGAACAGACGAGCCAAACCGACGAGTAACCAACACAGCGCCGGTGATGGATGCATGCGACACCGTCATCTCCCAGGTGGAGCAGAGGTTTTCACAAAGTGATCACCTGATCGCTGCCAAGCTGGTTGACAGCTCCCTCTTCCCACAATTTTTCCTGTCATTCCCTATATCTGAGCTTGACTGTGCGGTGAAACTAGGAAACAAGGAAAAGTTGAAGTCTGAGCTGACCACTCTATACCGCCACACTGAGCTTCACACTGGTAAGACGGCCCTGTCTCTGTTAAGCTCCATCCATGAGAACAACCTAGAGGAGGCTTTTGCTGAGACCGCCACTCTGCTGAAAATTATCATAACAACACCTATGACGACATCCGAGTTAGAGAGGAACTTTTCCACCCTGAAGAGGGTAAAAACCTTCACTCGCAAAACCATGGGACAGCCGCGACTCAACGCATTGGCCATGTTGTCTATCGAAAGCCAGCTGATTCAGCAGCTACATTACTTCATTCCCAAAGTCATCGAAAAGTTTGCCCAGTGGAAGAGCCGTGCCATCTTTCTCTTCAAGTGAGCACTCAGCCTTGGTGAGTGAAAACATATATTATCATCCTGCCTTTGTGGTACTGGTCTGTGCATTGGTCATATTTTTGTGCTGGATCGATTGATCTAGATAGGGACGAGTGTCAGTGTGTCTATGCATATCAATTAAGGTTGTTGTCATAGAATGGATCTGTATCCCTTAAAGGTTGTCTTTCAGCTTTGTTGTGGCCTTCAGTGGTGTTGAGCTCATTGCAGTTCGTGTATGGCCCTGTAGGCACATTGGTTCTGAGCTTGGTTGCATTCCTAATTTAGGTTTCTAAATGTGACAGTGGTAATTTTACAAGTGTGTGAGAGAGGAGAGCAATTACACAAGAAGGTCTCTCTCTCTCTCTCCAGTATGTGTACTACAACACCTGGTAGAAGCTAGTGGCTCTGTCATTAAAAGTGTTTTGTGGAGCCACTCTGTTTGTTGTGTTAAAAAAAACATCAGTAGCAAGAGGTAGTTTTGTAGCTTTACTGGTATGTATCCTATATTTTGAAATTATTTGTGCCCCACAAATATTTTACATATAAAAATGCCACTGGAAAAAACATATTAAGTCAACCCTGTTCTGGAAGAGCATTCTTTGGACAGATGAAACTGTACCAGATAAGATCAGCCTGTACCAGAATGATGGGAAGAAAAAAGTATGGAGAAGGCTTGGAACAGCTCATGAGCCAAAGCATACCACATCATCTGTAAAACATGGTGTAGGCAGAGGGATGGTATGGGCATGTATGACTTCCAGTGGCACTGGGTCACTAGTGTTTATTGATGATGTGACAAAAGACAGAAGTGGCCAGATGAATTCTGAAGTGTATAGGGATATATTGTCTGCTCAGATTCTGCCAAATTCAGCGAAGTTGTAGTGTGGTGTGGTTCATCCTATGGTGTGACACTATAATTTGATGTTGACATTCAGAATTGTGACCTAACAAAAATTACTAACATAAAATACTTTGTTAGTGATAAATCATAAAAATCTCAATGCAACACATGTAGAATAGCATCAGCGAGAGAGACAAGCTTTTTGTTAGATTTGTAACAAGGTTTGTCTGAATTAATCTAAAATATATTGAAAGATTGAGAATCAGAGAACTGATTTTGTTCGATGATTAAGAACAATAATACCAAATGTAATTAATTTTCACAAG
This sequence comes from Esox lucius, assembly GCF_011004845.1. Taxonomy (NCBI): domain Eukaryota; kingdom Metazoa; phylum Chordata; class Actinopteri; order Esociformes; family Esocidae; genus Esox; species Esox lucius. The sequence continues at coordinate 21,191,990 of NC_047575.1, read as the reverse complement.
AAAATGATGGATCTCAAGATAGTAATGATAGAGAATAATGATAAATGAGTTTCTTAAGAAAAGTATATCGCATTTTATATACAATAACTTTAATGTCACACCATATAACTTTAATGACAATTTTAGGCACTAATACAACTAATGTGGTGGACTCCGGAAGTAAGGGATGCCGTCAAGCTGAAGAAGGAGTCCTATCAGGCCTGGTTGGCTTGTGGGACTCCTGAGGCAGCTGACGGATACCGGCAGTCCGCTTTGGCAAACCGTCCGGCGCCTCAGGAGAGGGAAACAGTGCCCTACCAACGCTGTTTACAGTAGAGGTGGGCAGCTGTTGACCTCAACTGGGGATGTCGTCGGGCGGTGGAAGGAATACTTCGAGGATCTCCTCAATCCCGCCGTCACATCTTCCATTGAGGAAGCAGAGGATGAGGGCTCAGAGGTGGACTCGTCCATCACCCGGCCTGAAGTCACAGAGGTAGTCAAGAAACTCCTCGGTGGCAAGGCACCAGGGGTGGATGAGATCCGCCCTGAGTACCTCAAGTCTCTGGATGTTGTGGGGCTGTCTTGGTTGACACGCCTGGGCAACATCGCGTGGCGGTCGGGGACAGTGCCTCTGGGATGGCAGACCGGGGTGGTGGTCCCTCTTTTTAAGAAGGGGGACCGGAGGGTGTGTTCCAACTACAGGGGGATCACACTTCTCAGCCTCCCCGGGAAAGTCTATGCCAGGGTACTGGAGAGGAGAATACGGCCGATAGTAGAACCTCGGATTCAGGAGGAACAGTGTGGTTTTCGTCTGGGCCGTGGAACACTGGACCAGCTCTATACCCTCTACGGGGTGTTGGAGAGTTCATGGGAGTTTGCCCAACCAATCCACATATGTTTTGTGGATTTGGAGAAGGCATTCGACTGTGTCCCTCGTGGCATCCTGTGGAGAGTGCTTCGGGAATATGGGGTCCTGGGTCCTTTGCTAAGGGCTGTCAGGTCCCTGTACGACCGAAGCAGGAGCTTGGTCCGCATTGCCGGCAGTAAGTCAGACTTGTTCCCTGTGCATGTTGGACTCCGGCAGGGCTGCCCTTTGTCGCCGGTTCTGTTCGTAATTTTTATGGACAGAATTTCTAGGCGCAGCCAGGGGCCGGTGGGTGTCAGGTTTGGGGACCACACAATTTTGTCTCTGCTCTTTGCGGATTATGTTGTTGTGTTGGCCCCTTCAAACCAGGACCTTCAGCATGCACTTGGACGGTTTGCAGCCGAGTGTGAAGCAGTGGGGATGAGAATCAGTACCTCCAAATCCGAGGCCATGGTCCTCATTAGGAAAAGGGTGGCTTGCCCACTTCAGGTTGGTGGAGAGTGCCTGCCTCAAGTGGAGGAGTTTAAGTATCTAGGGGTCTTGTTCACGAGTGAGGGAAGGATGGAACGGGAGATTGACAGACGGATCGGTGCAGCTTCTGCAGTAATGCGGTCGATGTATCGGTCTGTCGTGGTGAAGAAAGAGCTGAGCTGCAAGGCGAAGCTCTCGATTTACCGGTCAATCTACGTTCCAACTCTCACCTATGGTCATGAGCTTTGGGTCATGACCGAAAGGACAAGATCCCGGATACAGGCGGCCGAAATGAGCTTTCTCCGCAGGGTGGCTGGGCGATCCCTTAGAGATAGGGTGAGAAGCTCGGTCACACGGGAGGAGCTCAGAGTAGAGCCGCTGCTCCTCCACATTGAGAGGGGTTAGCTGAGGTGGCTTGGGCATCTGTTTCGGATGCCCCCGGAACGCCTTCCTGGGAAGGTGTTCCGGTCTCGTCCCACCGGGAGGAAATATATATATCATCCACCCACATAGCCTATAAAATACTGTTCTGGTTTTATAGAGACATTTACATTTTCAATGCTTCCAAATAGTGTACTTAGCTACATTCGTGATGGTAATTAGTTATCTTGCCTTGATCTGCAAATGCCATCAAGGATATGCTTTATTTTGTGATATTAACACTTAACTACAAAGAATGTGTAATAATTGTAAATATTAAAAGCTTTTGAATTTGATTGATAGCTATGTATTTTGCCATTATATAGCTTTAGTAATCCATGCATGCTAAAAATATTAGCTTTTTTCTTCCATCATGCAGAAGTTATTAACCAATATTGGTAAGTAGGATAAACATGCCTTCCCATGGAAATCAAATACCTGTCCAACACATTTGCTCTAGAGCCTGTGCAGAATAATTAGGCAGTTTATATCAGCCGTGACTTGTATTGTTTTTTCTGGGGGGTTTTGTGCATGATGAGTCCTGGTGAGTCCTGGTGTTTCTTTGTAAACTACACTGCTCAAAAAAGTTAAGGGAACACGTAATCATCACAGTATAACACCAAGTCTATTAAACTTCAGAGATATCAATCTGTACCGTTAGGAAGCATTAGTGATTGTGATGTCACCTGTTTTGGTGCAAATGAAAGTGACAACCGGTGCACTGGAGAGGCAACAGCGAGACAACCCCTAAAATGGGAATGGTTTTGCAGGTGGTGGCCACAGACAATTCTTCACCAGTTTTGCGTTTTGCTAGTGTCCTTGTCACTACTGGTAGCATTAGACGGTACCTGCAGCCCATTCAGATTAATCGCAAGAACATTTGCTTTGTCTCCCCGTATAGTCTCAAGAGCATGGAGGAGATACCAGGAGACAGGCCGTTACAAAAGGAGACAGGGTTGTAGAAGGGCATATACCCAGCAGCAGGACCAGTATCTGCTCCTGTGTGGGAGGAGGAACAGGAGGAGCACTGCCTGAGCCCTACAAAATGACCTCCATTGGGATATTGGGGTGTATGTTTCTGACCAAACTGTCATTCTAAAGTTCCATTACCTTGTTACATAGGTCTGTTCATTGTTACAAAGTCTGCACAGCACTGACAGTTAAACTCCCCATATATTGAGATTTTTTTTTTTTTTAAAGAATTTAATTTAATAGTTGCAACTGGATTTCTATTTCCATTATTGGGGCTGGGCTGCATTGATCTGATTATACTTTTGAACTGAACATGACTCTTTATATACCTCAACAAGTTGCTTGTAAGAAAGCATTTCACCATCTCTACTAGTTATGTTTTTAACTAACATAACTAGTAGATACTTTTCATATACATTTTTTCCATTAAAAATATATTTGAGTTTTGCCATATTGTTTGCTGTAATATCTGATCTAAGTCTTCTGGAGGATGGCTCTGGAATTGTAACCAACTCTGTATGGATTCAGTTAAACAGTGTTTTAAACAGTGTTCCATAATCAATGCATTTAAAATTTAATCTGTACCATGGTGAAGAGCTATCTTTTAAGAATTAACCTTATTAGCCTGCTTGAAAACTTTTTGGGATTTAGATATAGTTTGAGTATAAATCAGAAATTACCCTGTCTGAACTGGTACATTACACTTCCTGCCCGCCCCCCCATTTCCTTTTCCACCCAGCCTCAATGTAGAATGAGTTTCCTGTAATCAATGAATATAATATTACTTTTCTTTTAACTATGTGAATACAGATCTTATTTCTTATAATCCGCTACGCCATTGCAATTAAAGCTTGCTCTACCAACGTCACAGCTCACCACCAAGATAGGAAATACATTTAGGGTAATGAATGTATTAAATGCACATGCTCATATGATGTTATCAGAGCCTAGGTGTGGCCTGTCTATATATAATTCCTCAATGGTGATTGTATTCTCGTTTTTCTTTTTTTCAAATGGGATAAAGTATTTTCCTTTTATCGTTATCCTCTCAGGGAAATCACTGAATCCAGACAGAGTCCCTTTGCTCTCTTCCTCTGGTTGTTGTGTTTTATGTCACATAAAATACAATTATATTTACACATCACTAAAATCATTATTTATTTACACACATGAGATGACAGCTCCAGATTTACAATTCATCATTGTACCAAACATAACATTGCTATTTGTGTTGGATAGACACCGTGTAATTGCTTTTAACATTCCTTTAAATACATTATTACCTATTAGGAATCATGTACAATACATACTGATGTTTCTCAAATCCCTGTGCTTGATTTGTAAACAGCCTTGTTTCTCTACATTTTGATAATGCAATACTTCAAACAATTAAATAAATGCTTCAGTTAAAGCCAGGAGGCTGCCATGATACTATGAGAAGGAATTTCCATTATTAAACCAAAAGCAGAAATATTTCGATTGGTTTGCTGGCTCATTGTTGAAAGTGAAGGCAGTGCTTACATTTCAGACAGGCTGCATTTACTTACCTTTGCACCTAACCTTATCTATAACTGTTTAAAATGTCAGCTCTAATGGTGTGACATCAGAGTTGGGATGTAAGCTCCACTCTCATCAATGAGTCAACTAATAATTCAAACTTCAGAAAAATATATCTTACTTAAAAAATTAACTTGCCTGTAAGAATTGAGTTTGTGACCTGACAAATTAAATATTTCATCATATATATATATATAGATATATATAGATAATCTACATATCTATCTATATATATATATATATATATATATATATATATATATATATATATAAAATAAGCTGAAATATTTAATATTTCATATATATAAATGTTTCACATTGGAAAATGTATTCAACCCATGGCTCATTTCATGGCTTTGTTGTTAGAAAATGTATATCACTTCATGTTTTAACAAATGTACAGTTCATAAAAAAAATATGATATACTGGATACCATAAATGTTTCTATACATACAAATCTGCATTGTATTTAATAAGAAAAAACCAATACAATGATAGCATGAAGTATAATTTTTGAGAGATCATTTTAAGGAGAAACATTTAAATACATTGTAGTAAAGTTAAATTTCTGGGAACAATGTTTTTCCAATGCATTTACTTATAAGAATAAATGAATAATGTATGGGTACAATAATTCTTTGAGATTTCTCAGTATTCATTCAATAAATTACACAGTTTTAATGAGTGAAGCAGAACAATAAGGAAATAAAAAAGCAGATAATGTATTGGACCAGTTTCATCAACAGCCTACATTCTACCTGTAAGGAAATACACTTCTCCTAAGATTGCTCATAAAGAGGAAACGCTGTACCAAACTGAAATATAGCAGGGCCGATGCATTGCAGTTTGTGCTACATTTTAATATACCCATGTCATATAATGGTTTATGAATACCTTTCACCCTTGGGGTTTTGAAATTAAACCTGTCAAAATTTCTACAAAGCAAAGAGACAGTAGAAATACAGTACATTCAGTATTACACACTTCACAGGGTTTATTAAGCCAAAAGTCCATCCCTTCCCATGTTTGTCCAGTGATCTTCCCATTTCTCAGTGACATCTTCATCAATATACCTGGTATTTTGTTCATTATGTTAGTTATCCCTCCTATTTCCCACATTAACTCTAGTTTTAATCCCCCTATTTAAACACATTTTTGCTCTGTGCAATCAATGTAATGTGCTAAAGACAGTGTCTCTCCGACTTTGGCTTTTTTGTGCAATGTGTATCAGCACTGTTGACAGGACACATGGGGTAATGCAGTAGAACGTCTGTCAGACATCCTTAACCCATCCTCCTAATCAACCTGCTCTATTCACCTCAACTCTTGTTTACTCCAAACATTTGGTAGAGGACTGGGCAACACAATCTGTGGAGAAAAATCATATGTTAACACTTGAATTAAAATCAAACACCTTCTTTAGGGAAATTACGTAACTTTTAATATAGAATTGACAGGGACACCGGACATACCTTGCAGGCTACTTATTCTTTGCCTGTCGGTCAAGGAATTTCTGTTTTCTATCGGCAGGAATCTCTTCCAAACTTATCCCATGGTTGCTTGCCCTGTGGAGTCAACAACAGAAGGCTTACTCTCTTGTTGATGGCCCGTGCACATCAGTTACTTAAACAACCTCAGCCTCAGCCTGTAGCAAATGTACTGTTCACATTAACATAATTTCCAAGTAAAACAAATTTTAACTCCAAATACAGTTATAAAATGGTAATGTGGACAGGACTAAATGAGGCAAACACCAGTGTGAGACAGTAGGAATAAAAAGTCACCCATCCCTTTCAAAATGTTCACCTTTTGATTCATTTCAGGCTGCGTTACAGCCTGAAATGAAAACACTAAATCATACTATTTCCTGCTTTATTTACACACAGTAACCCACAATATTATGTTAAAAATTTACTAAAATTAAAACCATAAAATACCCTATTTGTACACACCCCCTGATTTAGTACTCAGCCACCACCGTGCTTTACTGAGGCAAGGTGTTCTTTGGGTGGACAGATGTATTTGGTTGTCAACAGACATAGCCATAGTAAAGGCCAAAAAGCTGAATTTTGTTCTCATCTGACAACAGCACCTTTTGCTACTTGGCATTGGAATTAACAATGTGCTTTTTGGCCAAGCTCAAATGAGACTTGATGCTGCCTTTTTCTGAGGAGTGTTTATTTTCTTGCCACCCTCGAGACAGATTTGTGTAGTGCTTGTGAAATTGTGGTCACATGCACATATTGACCAGTCTTTGCCATAAAGGCCTGAAGCTCCTTACAAGTTGCCAATGGCTCCTTGGCAGCCTCTCTGATCAGTCTCCTCCTTTTATATCCATCCCATACCTTTCCACAACTTTATCTTGAGACTTTCTATATCCACTGTATATAAACAAATTCCAGTCATGCTAGCTGCCTGCCTGTAGTCAATGGTAAAGATGAGTTATGACATTAGTCACTGTGGGAAATGAACCATAACAGAAGGGTCAGACGAGGAGTTCACTGAAATAGTTTGAACATTTTGAATTCATAAAACGGTTAATTTCAGTCATGCAATCTAAGTAGCGCTCAATGGGTGACATTATCAGATTTTTCTCAATTATTTTCAGACATCTTATGTTCTATATTCACTGACCTAGAGGAAAATGTACTGTTTTATGCAAACAACTGACATTAGGGCTGGGAGAAAGACCAAGCAGGACTGTGTCAGTGAAGGTTTACTTAAAAAAAAATAATAATGCAAAGCCCAATGTAAACAGAGCATGAAGGCATATATAAAATCTTACCCTGGAGTAAGGTCAGGTGGTATGGGCAGTGGCTTGTCAAACCCAGCTCTCCCAACCAACCAATATGTGTTTTCAATTCCTTTCCCCTGAAAGAGAAATAGGGAAAAACCGTCTGATTGGTGAGTTATGCTTTGTTTTGGGGAACTCACAGTTTTTGGTGTATATGTATGTACAGTATCTCACAAAAGTGATATTTTTGTAAATATTTGCTTATATCTTTTCATGTGACAACACTGAAGAAATGCCACTTTGCTACAATGTAAAGTAGTGAGTGTACAGCTTGTATAACAGTGTACATTTGGTGTCCCCTCAAAATAACTCAACACACAGCCATTAATGTCTAAACCGCTGGCAACAAAAGTGAGTACACCCCTAAGTGAAAATGTCCAAATTGGGCCCAATTAGCCATTTTCCCTCCCTGGTGTCATGTGACTCGTTAGTGTTACAAGGTCTCAGGTGTGAATGGGGAGCGGGTGTGTTAACTTTGGTATTATCACTCTCACACTCCCTCATACTGGTCACTGGAAGTTCAACATGGCACCTCATGGCAAAGAACTCTCTGAGGATCTGAAAAAAAGTGGTGTTGCTCAACATAAAGATGGCCTAGGCTATAAGAAGATTGGCAAGACACTGAAACTAAGCTGCAGCACGGTGGCCAAGATCATACAGCAGTTTAACAGGACAGGTTCCACTCAGAACCGGCCTCGGTGGAAGTGTCATGGTTTGGGGCTGCATGAGTGCTCCCAGCACTGGGGAGCTACACTTCATTGAGGGAACCATGAATGCCAACATGTACTGTGACATACTGAAGCAGAGCATGATCCCCCTCCCTTCGGAGACTGGGCCACAGGGCAGTATTCCAACATGATAATGACCCCAAACACACCTCCAAGACGACCACTGCCTTGCTAAAGAAGCTGAGGGTAAAGGTGATGGACTGGCAAAGCATGTCTCCATACCTAAACCCTATTGAGCATCTGTGGGGCATCCTCAAATGGAAGGTGGAGGAGCGCAAGGTCTCTAACATCCACTAGCTCCGTGATGTTGTCATGGAGGAGTGGAAGAGGACACCAGTGGCAACCTGTGAAGCTCTGGTGTACTCCATGCTCACAAGGTTTAAAGCAGTGCTGGAAAATAATGGTGGCCACCTTATTGGCTGTGTGTTGTGTTATTTTGAGGGGACAGCAAATTTACACTGTTATACAAGCTGTACACTCACTACTTTACATTGTAGCAAAGTGTAATTTCTTCAGTGTTGTCGCATAATAAGATATCAAATATTTACAAAAATTTGAGGGGTGTACTCACTTTTGTGAGATACTGTATATCTATGTTTAAATGTGGGGACCAGATTTCCCCACTAAGATTAGTAAAACCATTGTCAATTCAACAGCAGTAAAGATTTTGACATGTGGTGTTTATGGTAAAACCTTTGGGCATAGTGTTAGAATTGGGGTTTCTTATAGGATTAGGCATTATGGGTTAGTTATAGACTTAGGCATTATGATTGGGTTAAGTTTATGAACAAATGTTAGTTTGTGGTGGTCTAAGTGAGGTAAAGTTAAGGATAGTGTAAAGGCTAGGATTAGGGTTAGGTTCAGAGCTTGTGGATAAGAAACATGAGGATAGTGAGAGTGTGTAAGTGTGAATCTACCTTCAGCTCTGTCATGCCCCTGGTGTCTATTTTGTAGCCCAGTTTCAGTTCATGCAGGATATCGACTGTGCTTTGGTTGACATGAATTCTGTAAGCTGAAATATCAAACAATAACATCCACCACAAAGACAACATTATTCTTCAAATATTCTAACACAAAATTAATTCAATGTAAATGATCACCAGTACTCCATATGGCCACTTGGTGGGAGTAGATGTGAGATTTATTGTACTCATGTCGATGACTCACTGATACTGACTCAGTGATACTCACTGTAGCTACTATTATAGGTACTATTGGTTACCACTCATTAACCCTATACAGTTAACACCCTAAGAGCAATCTGTTGCTAAGTGAGCATACTGAATATTTTTTGAAAAATGTTTGTTTACCATATCACCCAAAGAGTTTACAATCATTATTACACTAATACAACACATACATTCCATGATTTGAAGCTTATTGTCTTGTTCTTTTCTTCAAAGGTAATTCTTACATAGCCTGGAAGTACGTTTTGGGTCATTATCTTGCTGTAGGATGAACCCCTGACAAACTAGGCATACACCATATGATATTGCATGGTACTGCAAAATGCTGTTGTAGGCGTTTTGGTTCAAAGTGCCAGTCCCTCTGGGCAAGTTGCCAACTCTGGTCCAGCAAAAGAGCCCCAGACCATCACGCTTCCACCTCCATGTTTGACAGCTGGTGTCACACAGTGTGGAACATCCTTTTGCCTACTCAACATTGTACAAAAACCTGGCATGATGAACCAAAGATTTCACATTTTGATTCATAGGTCCATAAGACCTTCTAGTCTTCAGTAGTCCACTGGCAGTTGTTCATGACCCAGGCATGCCTCTTTTTCTTATTTTGCCATCTTAGCAATGGCTTTCTTATTGCCACTCGACCTGTCAAACCTGCAGCTCCAAGTGTTCTCTTGAAAATTGAAACAGAGACTTGCTTTCTTTGACTAGTATTTCAAGCTGTTGACTCTCAGAAACGTGTCTACCAATTGTTTTGTGGCTTTGGGTCAGCCAGACTTTTCCAATTGCCTTTTGATGGTGTAGAAAACTGTACTCAGTGAAACCTTGGTTTTCTTTGCAATTTCTCTTAAGAAAATAACTACAATTTTAAGGATTATAATGGTCTATCTGTCTTCCTTTGTTATTGTCTTTTTATTGCGGTTATGATAGCAATATACTACTTCTTGCAGTACAATACTGTTAAAATATATGCTCATGAAGGGGTGCAGTAACAAAATCTGTTCCTACACTCCTTTTATACAGACAGGGTTTGTAAGTAATCAACAAAAATTGGGACACCTGTAGGAACTGTTAGCATCAACATTCAAGGCTTAATTTACTTCCATTGCTGCAGAACAGCTGTAAGTTGTTACAGTTAACCCCCTAACACATTACTTGTTCCCTGAAAAAACTCTGAAATGTATATCTTTTTTTTAACCTGTTAGTTTACCGCTAATCTTTGAACTATTTCAGGTTTTTCACTAGACTTGAACTGCTTAGATTTTAATAAATACTAGAAAGATGGGGGTGTACTAAAACCTTTGACCGGTAGTGTACATATACAGTATCTCACAAAAGTGAGTACACCCCTCACATTTTTGAAAATATTTTATTATAATTTTTTATCTGACCACACTGAAGAAATGACAATTTGCTACAATGTAAAGTAGTGAGTGTACAGCTTGTATAACAGTGTAAATTTGCTGCCCCCTCAAAATAACTCAACACACAGCCATCAATGTCCAAACCGCTGGCAACAAAAGTGAGTACACCCCTAAGTGAAAATGTCCAAATTGAGCCCAATTAGCCATTTTCCCTCCCATTTCCCTCCTCGTTAGTGTTACAAGATCTCAGGTGTGAATGGGGAGCAAGTGTGTTAAATTTGGTGTTATCGCTCTCACACTCCCTCATACTGGTCACTGGTCACTTAGCATCATATCCAGAGGTTGTCTTTGGGAAATAGAGGTATGAGTGCTGAAGGGGTGGGGGGGGTCAGCCTGTCAGTGCTCAGACCATACGCCGCACACTTCATCAAATTGGTCTGCATGGCTGTCGTCCCAGAAGGAAGCCTCTTCTAAAGATGATGCACGAGAAAGCCTGCAAACAGTTTGCTGAAGACAAGCAGTCTAAGGACATGGATTACTGGAACCATGTTCTGTGGTCTGATGAGACAAAGATAAACTTATTTAGTTCAGATGGTGTCAAGCGTGTGTGGTGGCAACCAGGTAAGGAGTACAAGTGTGTCTTGCCTACAATCAAGCACGGTGGTGGGAGTGTAATGGTCTGGGGCTGCATGAGTGCTCCCAGCACTGGGGAGCTACAGTTCATTGAGGGAACCATGAATCCCAACATGTACTGTGACATACTGAAGCAGAGCATGATCCCTTCCCTTCTGAGACTGGGCTGCAGGGCAGTATTCCAACATCATAACAACCCCGAACACACCTTCAAGACGACCACTGCCTTGCTAAAGAGAGCTGAGGGTATACCCCAGACCTAAACCCCATTGAGCATCTGTGGGGTATCCTCAAATGGAGGGTGGAGGAGCGCAAGGTCTCTAACATCCACCAGCTCCATGATGTCGTCATGGAGGAGTGGAAGACTCCAGTGGCAACCTGTGAAGCTCTGGTGAACTCCATGCCCAAGAGAGTTAAGACAGTGCTGGAAAATAATGGTGGCCACACAAAAAGTTAACACTTTGGGCCCAATTTGAACATTTTCACTCAGGGGTGTACTCACTTTTGTTGCCAGCGATTTGGACATTAATGGCTGTGTATTGAGTAATTTTGAGGGGACAGCATTTACACTGTTATACAAGCTGTACACTAACTACTTTACATTTTAGCAAAGTTTCATTTCTTCAGTGTTGTCACATGAAAAGATATAATCAAATATTTGCAAACATTTGAGGGGTGTACTCACTTTTGTGAGATACTGTATGTCTCAACACATCTATCAAGTTTACATTGCTACATTGCAGAACATTTTTAGTGAAAGTGTATGTGAGGCAGGTCTGTTGGTGGGGGACATTTACATTAAACCTTACATTTGCCCTCTAATTCTACCAATAGTCTTAAAGGATTAGTTAGGACTGCTCATCGTAAAGCCTCTTGATGCACCAACAGCCATACACCAGGATCAATCCCTAGTGGCTTCACACAAAGCAGTATTTCAGCAGTTTCTAGGGAAAGAATAAAAATGAGGTACTCACGCAATCCTGTGGACTCCATCCGAGAAGCCGTGTTGACTGTGTCTCCGAACAAACAGTACCGAGGCATCGTCAGACCAACCACTCCTGCTACCACAGGGCCTAGTAGACAGAGACATAAGCTAATGGTTAACCTACTACTAAGATTAGAAGTCACGATTCCTGATTAATGTAAGTTCACCAAAAAAACTTAAGTATCTCACATCTCTTTCTGGAAACCCCAAAATGCTCATGAGATTGAGATCAGTTTAACTGCAGAATATACTTTCAGCCTTCAGCAGATGTTAGAATATTTTTATTGTATGTCCATTATGTTATAACATTTATATTACATATCTTAAATCCACATTATGTTCAATCCATTGACTACAATCTGATTTGTTGTTGTTGCAACATCCTCCTGTTGCTATGGCAGATTCATTAATGCTAATGATAACCCCTTTTGGGAGCTGGTCATTTTTGGTGATCAAAAACTTGAATAACAACTCATACAAAAACTGTATTAGAGATACTAAACAATAGAAATGTAATCCTTTTCAGATTAAAAAAATAATAATTACTATGTTGCCCAACACCTGAACAATTGTGATCTGCTTAGTGTCTTTTGTATTCTTGACCATGAGTCTGCTCGAGAATATTTATCTTCTGTTTATATTCGCCTGGCAAATAGACAGGTTCCTTTGAAACAATTCAGAATTAAGGACTAAACCTTGGGATATCCCACAGATCTCAGAGTTCTGGGAAAACTCTTTCTTCAGCTAAGAAACCAGACCTTCAGTTTTATCACCCCTCACAATCTTCCGAAAACCATTAAGTTCAATGCATTCAAGTTTTTCTGAAGTTTAACATTTCTGGTAAAGGGTGTCTTTACTTAGGAATGTGTTTTTTATTATAATGCTATTATTTTTATTATGAGTATTTTCATTTGTCTTTGATTATTATATACCTGTATTGTGCAAAAAAGGCCAAGTAGTCACCTCGAGTAAAACCTTAAATATCAGTTGGTAGGGTAGAGTAACCAGAAGAAAGCCTTTAGCTGTGCAGACTAATAGGATGACAGGGCTAAGTGGATGACATTTTACAGTTCCAAGAATGTTCCAGACAGGGATCAGGTAAAAATACACTTTTGTTCCAATACTCTGACGTTAACGCCATCTTCCAGAGAATTACAATACTATTTTCTTTAATCATTGTGGGATACTCATTCTCAGTATAATTGATCAAAGGTAGGCTATTTTAATTAGGCTAATGCAAAGAATTTTACAATTCATCTGTTGATTTTGTTGCAAATGCATGAAGTGCAATTTAGAGCATTTGATCTCATGGACTGCTGAAAAACAAATGATCCCATTTAAAAACAAAAAACAACAAACAACAGGAGTGTGGCTTTAAAGAAAAATGTTCAATGTTCTATATTATAAACGCAGAGAAAAACGTTTCAGTGATTAGAAAATGAACTACTCACCAGAGTGCAGACCGATACGGATCTTGACTTTAACGTCAGGCATGTGTCTCATCTTGAAGGTTCCAATACAGTGCAGGATGTCAAGGGACATGTTTGACATTTCAGCCGCATGGCGTCTACCGTTCCGGTTTGGAACCCCAGAGGCTACCATGTAGGCATCTCCGATGGTCTCCACCTTAAGGACACAATGAATCCATATTTTGCTCTTAAAGGATGGAGGCACTGACACACACATGCACAAAAGGCCATGCATCCATTTACTTCCACGATTCGTATTGAACCTATTAAAACCTTCCGTTGGATCACTTACTTGAATCATGACAAGATTCTCACCTTGTAGACATCGTGCTGCCCAATGATGGCATCGAAGAGTGTGTAGAGGTCATTGAGTAAGTCTACTACTTCAATGGGCTCACTGAGAGCAGAGATGGTGGTGAAGCCCACAATGTCACTGAAGTACAGAGTGACCTCAGAAAAGTGTTCTGGTTTCACAGGCTTGCCCGTCTTCAGGGCCAGGCACACAGACCTATGGAGTCAGACCAGGGAGAAACGGATGGAGTTGAGGGGTGGAAGGATGAAGGTCAGTAGTTCACTAGGAAATAAATCGCACAATGCCAATGGATTTAAAACAGAAAGTAGTACTCTCAATACAGGGATTTGCAAACAGAGGGGGCGCTTTCTAAATGTTCAGTTGCTGGTGAGTTGCTGGACCTGACCTGGGCAACATCTGGGCCAGCAGGTTATCAGTCTTCTTTCTCTCCACCTCCAGCTCCTCTGTCCTCTCCCTGATCAGGTCCTCAAGGTTAGTGGAGTACTGCTCCAACATGCGTAGCATGGAATCTATGATGTTGGTCTTCTTCCCTTTGGTTATACTCTTAAACTAAAGGACGAAATGATTGCCGTTAGGATGAGGTTAACTGTGTTACACATTTGCGATAAAGCTCACAAAAAAACTTGTTAAACCTTTACATTTTTAGTTCTTGTTAACTTGAGGCAAGAACTAAATATATTGTTAGCTTAAGAGTTTTTAGCTGCGTGGCTGTGCACGTCTGTGAAAACATGCATGTGTGTGTGTGTGTGTATGTTTATATGTAGCTTGTAGACATTGTGAATGTTTGTGAGTTTGTGTACTGTAATATACCTGTTTGAAGATCTCTTCAAAGGTTGGTCTTTTTTCTGGCTCCTCACTCCAGGCCTGTTTCATGACCTGAATCACCTCCAGCGGAGCCTCATCCACAGAGACATGGGGCCGACACAGTGGTGGGGGGGATTTCAACTTGCTAATGATCTCTGACAAACACAAACACATTTTGTTGAGCAATTTCAAACCTTTGGGGATTCCAGTTTCACTTCGTTTTTGAGAGTCAGAAAGTCCATCAGGAGATTCATTGTAGATAGTTTGTCAATAGTTTTTTGGTATTAGGACTATGTTTTGATGAGCACCTGTTTGATGAGTCATTAGAAAGTTAGAGTGATTTAGAATAAGGGTTACGGTTAGAATTGGAATATAGGTTAGGGGAGGGGTATTCAATTCCTATCCTATGAGGGCCGGGCCCTGCTGGTGTTCTGTTGTACCTCACCATTAATTGCACCCACCGTCTACATAAGTCCTTGATTACAGGGTCGCAATAAAAAAATTGACTGGAACTGGCTTCGACGTCCGGAGTTGAACGGATAGTTGAGATGTTACTGATGATCGGCAGTATATCTACAAATGTTTTGTGACCCCCCCCCCCCCCACCAGCTGTTTTCCACCTGATAAAACTAGCTCATGTATTGTGTACAGTTTGGCAGGTCTCACCCTTGGGAGGCATGTCCAGCATGCAAAAGGGAGCAGAACGGGAGATGACCTCCTGCATAACAATGGCAAAGCTGTAGACATCACCAAGGAACGTTCCACTCTGCCTCTGCTTGGAGTCCCGCAGCAGCTCAGGAGCCGTCCAAAGTTGATCTGTTAGGTGAGCCGGGGCGGGACCAAATGGAAAGATTCCATAAAGGATCAACTGAATGAAAAACACCCTCTGGTTGAAAATCTACCAAAATATCCTACAAAGTGTAAGATACTTTTGGTCTCACCTAAATGATAAGACAAAAGATGTCTGTCACAATTAAGGCTAGGCAACAGGTTTTCTTGTATTTGGTTTTACTATTAAGACACAGCTACAAAACTAGATATGTACTGTAAATCACAATGTTTGGTTTCACATTGGGCATCCATATGGGACAGTTTTAATGACACAAAAACCTCAAACCAACAATTTTACAAATGAATACACAAAAAATGAAAGAATCTAAAGAGAATAAAACACAGACATATTGCCCCATTTACACTGTGTAGTTTATTGATTTAAAATCAATGCAAATTTGCCAAGGATGCACTCCAGCTGGATTCGAGACGCAATACCTGGTTAGATTGCTTCAAGTTATGAATAAGAGGGAGTGACTGACAGTACTTTCAGCCCCCCAATAGAACTGTATTTCTTTCCTTGCAATTACTTGGAAAATTATAAAGATGATGGATGACTTGGAAAATGATAAAGATGATGGATGACTTGGTAAATGATAAGGAGGATGGATGACTTGGTAAATGATAAGGAGGATGGATGACTTGGTTAATGATAAGGAGGATGGATGACTTGGTTAATGATAAGGATGTTGGATGACTTGGTAAATGATAAGAAGGATAAAGATCTTGGTAAATGATAAGGAGGATGGATGACTTGGTAAATGATAAGGAGGATGAATGACTTGGTAAATGATAAGGAGGATGGATGACTTGGTAAATGATAAGGAGGATGGATGACTTGGTAAATGATAAGGAGGATGGATGACTTGGTAAATGATAAGGAGGATGGATGACTTGGTAAATGATAAGGAGGATGAATGACTTGGTAAATGATAAGGAGGATGGATGACTTGGTAAATGATAAGGAGGATGGATGACTTGGTAAATAATAAGGGTATCCCTACTAACTTACCCTCAGGCCTGCCCTCATGAAACTCAATGTTCTGGGACAATATGATCTCGTTGAAGCCATACTCAGTCACCTTCAGCACAAAGCGTCCGTCCACCACACAGTTTCTGGACTTCAGACGCCCATGGATAACACCACGGTGGTGCAAGTATTTCATTCCCTGGGAGGGAGGGACATAAACGATGAGGACAGAAATGTATCCAGGAATGTATCTGAACAAGAGTGTTGTTTCCCCTCTCACCCTGATTAGATCCATCAACAGGGAGGACTTGAACATCCAGTCAAGGCGCATTTCCTCATTGTTGAGAAGGTCTTCCAAGCTGCCCCTGGTGCAGTGTTCTGTCACAATACCAAAGATCCCAGAATCAAAGAACAGGCCAAGGAACAGGTTGAGATTCTCATGCCGCATGTCCCTGAGCTGAGAGAGTGGGAGTGGACAGAGGGTAGGAGGGCTAGGTTAAGACAGAGGAAAGGTACATTGTACATACAGAGCTCGAATGTCCTGCTGTCATGAACGACTCACTCACCCGGGTGAAAATACACTGAGTGTTATTATTGATACTTGTCACGCTGTTTCCACTGGGACATTTCTTCAACCAAACCCAGTCTCCCTAGTGAACACACAGAGTATCTGCATTGGGTGTGTGCACTTCATCACATGTGATCTAATCCAGTTACATAACGTATTTGTATGATTTCTTACATGAAGAGCATCATACTATATTCTTGGATTGTTTTCTCGGTTCTACAGTTGTTTTACAGTAGTTTGACCACAGTGGTGTGATCTACCTCGAACACAGCGACACTGGAGCAGTCAGGTGTAGAGGCAAAGTAGCTGCGTCCTGACACGGAGTGGCGAGGGGTCTTCACATCCAGCTGACTCTTCATCATACTGTCTTCATTCAGTTTCTGCTCATAGAGAGAGGCATGAGATAGCAAGAGAGAAAGGGCTTCAGAATAGATAGTCCATCAAAAATAACAGACAAAAACTGATTCACACACACACTTCTTGACCTTAACCTCAATAACCTAATCTTTATGCGTAAACTTAATCAAGTCTTAACACTTAACCCTAACCTGTAATGCTTATACCTAAATTCTATCACTAACCCCAATTATATGTTTTACCTTAGACCTAACCACTAAATCAGAAATAGATTTTTTCCTTGTAGGGACAAGCTAAAAACCTTGTAGGGACAATTTGTTTTCTATTGTTAGGCATGGACCACACACACTCACAAACACGTTATGTGTTTTACCCAGAGGTAGTAATGGCCAAATGAGGCTTCATTAGCAATATTTTAGCAACAGGATATAATGCTGGCAGCCCCCAGATTTTCTTTATCACAATAAAAGCCATCATTGAAATTTATAAGGCCATATAGTTAACAATCTAGTCTGCAAAAATGAACAGACAAGAACAACATTGGAACGGACATTAAAGATAAAATGACAAACTAGATTGACAGACTATATTGTTACCTATATTGCCTTCTCTATTTGAATGATGGCTTTTATTTTGAATAAATAAATCTGAGTTAGAGCTGCTAGCATAATATCCTGCTGCTAGAAGAACAGTAATGAAGCCTCGAATGGCCATCACTACTATGTGTACAGAGTAAAAGTTCTCAGCAGCGTTATGCTTTGTTCACCAGCTTAGGAATATTCTTAATTAAGACCTAAATGACCAGCGAAAGGGAGTTCAGAACTAACCGCTGATCTTAACTGATCAATGAAATAAAGAGTGATCAATTAAGTTCACCTGTTAGTTATGAACTTCTTTTACCTGATAATTATAGTTTAAAGAAAATTCCTTAAACTGTTAAACACAACGAGCTACTTTCATATTGTACTTTTTACAAATCTGGCTTTACTCTCCTTGAGGACACCTCCAAATCCTACTTTCCCTACATCTTAAACCTAACCCTGACCCTAACCCTTAGGTCAAAAACCTAACCCAAACTACTAACCCTATTTATTATAGTACATTTTAAACTTCACTCATAAACCCAAAATGTGCTTTTTTTTCCATAGGGACCGACTAAATGTCCACACAAGATTTTTTGTCCCCACCAAGTTAATAAAACAAGCGCACACACACACGTACACACACACATTTATTTTACTACACTCGTGAGAACTATTTTGGGACCGAAATTAAAAATCCTATTTTCCCTCATCCACATTAACAACATTAATTAACCTTAACCTTAACCATAACCATAACCATAACCTTAATAACGTAATTTTTTAAAATTCTCCCACCACAATTACAAATTGCTATTTATGGCTTTGCCTTGTTACAGGATGGTCAAAGTTAAAGGCACACTTACTCCAAGCATATACTGCAAAGATGGTACTGTGCCAGTTTGAACCACCATATGCTGGACCGCCAGGGTCATTGGTTTGTCAAGACCAGGATGCAAAGCCCTGGTCATAATGCAGTTGTGCTATGAAGATGCAACTAACTGCTGCATTTTCCATATTCAGGACCTGCCAAAACATCTTGTGTCGACAGATTTCTAAGGGTTTACTGTCTTTGTGGGGACTTCAGGTCCTGACCTGCACACAGATGTGGATTTTACATAGGTATTCAACCCTCTCCTCAGGGACTCCAACAGTTTTGATGCAGCCCTGAACTGGCAGACCTGATTCACTAATCAAGGGCTTGATGATTAGCTGACAGGTCTAATAAGGTTATCAAGCTCTGGAATAGATCAAACACATGGAACGGCTAGGGGCCCTTCAGGAGGAGGGTTGAATACCTCTGACCCACGCACACGCGCACACACACACACAAAACCATTTGTTAATCAATCCTGGGGGGACCTGAAATGCAGAAATCCATGTTCCCTAGCCCTAAGTTTAACCTTAACCCTAACCTCAATAACCCAACCAATTTTTCTACATTTAAATCTAACCCGTAATGCCTAAACCTAAAAGAATACCAACTTTACAGTATCATGGGCCTCAAACCAACCCTTTTGCTGGTCTGTGTATTGATGAAGATCAGGTCGTCCAGATTCAAGATTATTTTTAAGGGCACGCTCCCTGGTCCTCCAGAGCCCATTCCAAACAAGTCACCAGTTCTGGTTAGACACAAAAGGACAGAACCTTAAACATAAAAATCTACATTTTCAATCAACAGCATGTGCTCAATGCAGAACACAAAAGCAACTGATTTACACACTTTCAGCCTAACTTACTTGCTATAGTAGGCAGCTGCACCTCCAACCAACCCACAAAACAGAACCAACAGAAAGAGGAGAGTACCTGCATCCATTCCTAAAGGCAGAAGAGCAGATAGAGAATGATAAAGGCGAACAGTCAGAGCAAAAATAGACCTTTTCACCTAGCAACTGTTAGATCATCGACACCAAGGCTAGACCACCTACCCCAGCGGCAGGTGATATATGGGCTGAACCAGCAGCGAGAGTCTTTGCTGGGTGTACTGCCTGCAAAGTGGATGGAGCGGCCATTGTACTTGACAGTCCCGTATTTGCCAACAGTGTGAGGGGCCTCCAGAGTGTGTGTCATGTAGAGTTCGTCACCCCCATTCGAGTCCAGAACCACATAACGAGCCAGCATCCCCAACCCATCTTCGTCAGATGAGATGTGCTGGTTGAAGCCCTCGAATTCAACCCCTCCATCGCTCTCAAGCATGGTCTCCCCATCCACCCAGCGTCCCGATGCCATGCGACTCTTCTCCACTGCATAGGCCATGTAGTATATCATGTTGTAGATTGTGCCAAAGAAAGGTGACACCTACGCCAGTTGACAGAAATGTGACAATGATTGATCTGATCAACTCTTTTGAATACTACCCTTTAGACAGGAAGTAAGGGTTTTGATAATGCTATATGTAACACACCCACAATAAAACTGGTCACTATCCTCAAAACTACAACATTATTACATTATAAGATTTATATTTCATTGGTTTACAAACTTGGTCCAAATACATGTAGTTTACCTGTTCCTAAACTACAACGGTACTTGTAATAGGTATAAAATGTCCTGTCAGCGAAGTGTCATTGTCTATACAAACACCTCTTTCACACCTACAGTATTGTTGTACAAACCCATTTCCAAAAAAGTTGGGACGCTGCCTAAAATGCTAATAAAAATAGAATGCAATAATGTGCAAATTATTTATCCCTATATTTAAGTGAAATGTTTTTGCATTCTTGCTTGATAGAGGATTGCAGCTGCTCAACAGTTCGGGGTCTTCTTTGTCGTATTTTTCATTTTATAATGCACCACATTTTTTCAATAGGTGACAGGTCTGGACTGCGGGCAGGCCAGTTTAGCACCCAGACTCTTTTACTATGGAGCCATGTTGTTGTAATACGTACGTTTAATGTGGTATGGCATTGTCTTGCCAAAATAAGCAAGGCCTTCCCTGAAAAAGACGTAATCTGGATGGCAGCATATGTTGCTCTGAAACCAGTATATAGTGTTCAGCATTAATGGTGCCTTAATGCTGAACACATATTTGCAAGTCACCCATGCCATGTGCACTAATGCACCCCCATACCATCACAGATGCTGGCTTTTGAACTGTAAACTGATAAGAAACCAGATGGTCCCTCTCCTCTTTAGCCCAGAGGACACGTCGTCAATGATTCCCAAAAATTATTTCTAATTTTTATTTGTCAGACCACTGGACAGTTTTCCACTTCACCTCAGTCCATCTTAAATAAACTCAGACCCAGAGATGGCGGTGGCATTTCTGGATCATGTTTATATATGTGATGCAGTGATGTAATGTGTTCACAGACAATGGTTTCCATGAAGTGATTTCCTCTACAGTCTGTTTTTAATGCAGTGCCGCCCGAGATCATGGCCATCCAATAATGGTTTTCATTATTTCATTATTTTAATCATCTATTGTACCATAGATGATGAGATCCCCAAACCCTTTGCAATTTTAATTTGAGAAACGTTATTCTTAAATTGTCACATGATTTGCCTGTGCAGTCTTTCACAGAGTGGTGAACCACTCCCCATTTTTACTTCTGAAAGACTAATCTTTTTATACACAATCATGTTACTGACCCGTTGCCAATTAACGTAATAAGTTGTGTCGTTTTTTTTTAAACGTGTTGCTGCCATCAAATTCAAAGTGGGCATATCTCAGTTTCAACATTTTATGTTGTCTTTATACTATTTTCTTTTGAATATAGGGTTTAAATGAGTCGCACATCATTGCGTTCTGTTTTTCTTTACAATTTACACAACATCTCAACTTTTTTGGAGACTAGGTTGTAGAACTGTATGCATGCATCATCAGGGAATGTGCACAAAAATACGAAGGTTAATGTGTACCCGCTTGCAGTGACGCTACAGGAGTGATGGAAACCTTATTAAAAGGTGCTACATACAAGTTTCAACAGATATCAATCCATATCACTGACAATTATATCAAGTAGATTCAAAATCTATCCATAGTAGGTAACTCCTGAAAGAAATGTGAAGGGACACACCAAGCAATACAAGTATCCACAGTTGTGACAAATATAACAATCAGCCCCAAATAACAAAAGAAGTACAGAATTAAGAGTACAGAAAAAATTTCATTATACACCTGAATTTTTCACTTACAGTGTTAATGGCTATCATGTGTCATGTTAGTGGTTAATATTTTGTCACTTATCTGGAGTCCAGAGCCAGCTGAAGCCTACCTACCCACAGAGGATCCCTCATTGTGCCCTATAATTAGGGATAGAGTTTAGCCTTTAAATGGAAAAGATGCATCTGTGGTAGACTGCTAAATTGTATTTTATATAGATAATATTAATGTAATTCTTCTTGGCTGGAGAAAATTACACTAGCACTTATGAACCTGGAAAATCTGTCGTCCTTCACGTGCCACGGCTGATCATTAATTAATGAAGACACATTTGTGGTTCTGATTCTGGAAAGAAAGATCATTGAACTAGTACATGCCTGTGTTAGAAATCAGATCAATTAGGAAAGTATATGAAATACAAATCGTAGCTAGTCTATTAACTTGTAGTGATGCATCCTCTATGGGTAGTAAAAAGTGTGCATATTGGGCACTCAATATGTTTTAATCAAATTCTACCCCCTTTATCTCATAATTTTGTGATGTTCAATTAATAGTTACGACCTGGTCTCCCAACAAGATCAGGGGGTCAAAGATCTGGACAGGCGTCCACAGAAACATATGCAGCAAGCGGTTACACTTCTTTTAATATTGCACATTTAACCAAGGTTACCAGGGACAATCGTGCTAGTTAAAGAAACATATTACAGGATTTAAACTGTAGTCAAAATGGAGTAACTGAAATATGAACAATATTATACTGTTGTTATATCTCGGTCGGGTGGTTCTCCAGTCCCACCTCCATTTGCCCAGACAATACAAGGCCAATATGCATCACACTTTGGAGCCTCTCAACCAGGATAGTGCCTTAGACCATTGAAACACATCCTGGTATTGAACCCAGGCTTTAGTAGCATCTTAGACAATTGTAACATACCCTGCAATTCAAAGATTGCACTTTGATCACTTAGCTGCATCATTGCCACTGTCACTAACATTGTGTAGACACCGTAGCCATACTGACAACCAGAAGTTGTGTACATGACACTAAATGGGCTTGGAAATACTCTAACCTTGCAAAAGTATGCGATCATCATGATATTTTCAAATATACTTCGACGAATGGCAATGTTGTCAATAGCTAGCAAATTCCATCAAGAATAGCTAGCAATGTGCTAGCAAGCTAAAATAAATTTTATACACTAAAATGCACTTTAGACCAAATCTTCTTCAGCTCCAATTGATGAAGCATGGTGTAGAATTCTCAGCCCCAACAGGAATGTATATAATTGTATTGTGACTACTGTGCAGTCTTTGGACACAGAGTTTAGTAGGACCATTGCTCCCACCATGAAGCAACTGCTTATTGAACTGACTCCTTTGTAGCCAATTTCTTAATTAAAATGTACAATTAGTGGAAAATGAATTACAACCACAGCAATAATCGGCTTGCCTGATTATAATCACCATTGAATTGCAGAATATACAGTGGGGGAGAACCAATATTTGATACACTGCAGATTTTTCAGGTTTTCCTACTTACAAAGCATGTAGAGGTCTGTAATTTATATAATTATATCATTTTGTTTTAGACGGAATCTAAAACCAAAATCCAGAAAATCACATTGTATGATTTTTAAATAATTAATTTGCATTTTATTGCATGACCTAAGTATTTGATCACCTACCAACCAGTAAGAATTCCGTCTCTCACAGACCTGCTAGTTTTTCTTTAAGAAGCCCTCCTGTTCTCCACTCATTACCTGTATTAACGTCACCTGTTTGAACTCGTTACCTGTATAAAAGACACCTGTCCACACACTCAATCAAACAGACTCCAACCTCTCCACAATGGCCAAGCCCAGAGAGCTGTGTAAGGACATCAGGGATAAAATTGTAGACCTGCACAAGGCTGGGATGGGCTACAGGACAATAGGCAAGCAGCTTGGTGAGAAGGCAACAACTGTTGGCGCAATTATTAGAAAATGGAAGAAGTTCAAGATGACGGTCAATCTCCCTCGGTCTGGGGCTCCATGCAAGATCTCACATCGTGGGGCATCAATAAGAGCATTGAAGATGGGTCGTGGCTGGGTCTTCCAGCATGACAACGACCCGAAACACACAGCCAGGGCAACTAAGGAGTGGCTCCGTAAGAAGCATCTCAAGGTCCTGAAGTGGCCTAGCCAGTCTCCAGACCTGAACCCAATAGAAAATCTTTGGAGGGAGCTGAAAGTCCGTATTCCCCAGTGACAGCCCTGAAACCTGAAGGATCTGGAGAAGGTCTGTATGGAGGAGTGGGCCAAAATCCCTTCTGTAGTGTGTGCAAACCTGGTCAAGAACTACAGGAAACGTATGATCTCTGTAATTGCAAACAATGGTTTCTGTACTAAATATAAAGTTAAGATTTTATGATGTATCAAATGACAGACTTCTACATGCTTTGTAAGTGGGAAAACTTGCAAAATCGGCAGTGTATCAAAAACTTTTTTTAGCTTGACACTGTGTGAAAATAACACTGGGAATGGTGCTGCTTTCCATTAATTGAAGCCCCAATGTATTTCCAATCTTACAATGAAAGAGGAATGCCCTGGGAGCCGTGCTTTGAAATGTCTCACCTGCTCTGGGGGAGTGCTGGTGCGGATCTCAAATTTCTCCTGAGCATTTTTGAAGTTCTCATAGAAAGTGTTCTCGCCAGAATCCATGGTGATGGTGAGCACTCCATCGTAAGCTTTTCTCAACAAGCTATCATTAGTCAGGGCATGAAGGTTTGTTCCTTTGGGCAGCGAGTATGTGAGGGTGTCATAGGGGATGAAAACATAGCCACGATCTATCATACGTGTGTTGAAGGCAGCAGTTAGGAGCTGATACTGGGTCTCACCACCGATCAAAGCTGAGTGCATGCACATGATGACCACTGCAGAGTCAGACCAAGGAGGGGAGTTTGGGAGGAGCAGAGAAGACAGGAAAAAGTAGAATAGGGAGAAGAAATCAATCGTTGTAGTGAGGCAGTCTGATACAATGAAACAAATTGATGTAATGGATCTCACCTTTTATCATAAATTCACACAAATACACACAGGCATAAGTAAGCACATGCATATAAACCCCCCAAAAATGCACAAACAAACGTACATACATACCTCTGACACGGTCTAACTCCCTAATCATCTTCAATGCCTTTGTGGGCCCCTCCTTGTCCGACTCAATGGTGATCACGCTGCTGACCGGCAAACCCAGGGCCCTGAGAGAGGCAGCCAGCTCGTGCCCTGTAGCTTCCCAAAGGTCATCCTCTGATGTCAAAATGACCACATGGGCCCAGCGGAAATATCGCAAGACAGTGAACAGAACCCGGGAGGACAGGGGCAAGGGCCGATGAAAGGTGGGATACTGTCCTTCCTCCATGTTGGGTTTCAGGCAGGCCCAGGACAAGAGGGGCTTATTCCAGTTTTTTGCAAACAGGGCAGCCGATGAGCAGTAGCCTGGGTTTGCTGGGCCGAGGAAAGCAGAGCCGTAGCTTTCCAGAGCAGTGAATCGGGCTAGGGCACGTGATGTTTTACAGTCCTCGTTGACCAGAGCATAGTCATACCAGTAGCCTTTCTTAGTGTAGGGGTCATGGTTGAGGCGCGCGGTGGCCAGGCGGGCAGCCAGGTCAGGGAGGGCTTTGGAGTACATAGGGTCACATGTCCAGGGCCCAATTATGGCCACAGTGAATGTGGTGCCCCAGGCCGCACAGGGTATATAAACAGTGATTAGGAGGGACAACACCAACCAGTCACCCCACCAGCTTCTTGAACGTAGCACCACAGATGACAACACGCGGGTCCTACTGTTCATTGTGTCTGTATCCTCTGTCCTTCTTTGTCTCCTTCTCTCTCTAACTGAAGGATCTTGTGTCCATCGTGGGTGGTGGGAGAGATTGAGGAGGAAACCAGAGTTTCTGTGAGCTGCCATTGTTCCACAAGGCTTTCGTCAAGAGAATTAAACACGGATGAGTTGAAACTGATGGAAGAAGAATTCTTCCAACTAGCACTCTGTGAATCACTAGCCCAGAGCTGGGAAGGTTCTCACTGGACTCCCAGACATCCCTGTTCGCAATGGAATATATAAGAAAGAGTGAATGAACAAAATGAGACATTGATGCATATATTTTTTGCTGTCTCAATTTGTTGAGACAAACTGTCGTTGTTGGTGAATTACAATGGCATTAGAGGTTCAGTTTGTATAGTAATTTAAGGTTACCTTTATTACCATATAGAGTTTTTTTTAAAAATAGCATTAAATTTGCAGTACTTGAAAGCAAATGCAAATGCTAACATGGGTTTAAATGAGAACAACAGAAATACTGTGGATGTTATTAAAAATGGTTGGCAATTGAGCTACAATAATTTCAACTTTCAGGTTATGCTAACTTTAGAGTCTCTAAAACCTATATGAACTATTAAAAGAATATTTGCATCAATTACTGCAAATTAACCCAACTAACAGTAACTCTTGAACTGTTCAAGCAAGACAACCATCATTTTAACCAATCAGACTAATACCATAATGACAACCATAATAAACAGATTTCCAGAGGTACTGCAACATCAAATGTTGAAACTGAGACATTTTATTGTTCTTTGAAAAATATATGCCACTTTGAATGATGCCAGCATCACATTTAAAAAAAGCTGGGACAGAGACTGGAAAAAAGACTGGAAACTGGAAAGATTGTGTAATGCTAAAAAAACTACCTGGTGGAACATCTCACAACTAATTAAATACAACAGGTCAGTAACATGATTGGGTAGAAAAAGAACATCCCAGAGAGGATGAGTCTTTCAGAAGTAAAGATGGGGAGGGGTTCACCACTCGGTGAAAGACTGCGTAGGCAAATAGTGTAGCAATTTAAGAATAAAGTTTCTCAATGTAAAAGAGTTTGGGGATCTCATATTATCTACGTTACATAACATGATTAAAAGATTCAGAGAATCCTGAGAAATCTCTGTATGCAAGAGACAAGGCCAAAAAACAATATTGGATGGTCATGATCTTCGGGCCCTCAGGCCCTGCATTAAAAACAGAAAATTCTGTGGACTAAATCACTACATTGGCTCTGGAACACTTCCCAAATACCATTGTCTGTGAACACAGTACGTCACTGCATCCACAAATGCAAGTTAAAACTCTACCATGCAAAGAAGAAACCAAAAATAACCAAGATAAAGAAACACTGCTGGCTTCTCTGGCTCTGAGCTCATTTAAGGACTGAGGCGCAGTGGAAACCTGTTGTATGGTTTGACAAATCAAAATCTTTTTGGGAATCATGGAGGACCCATCCTCCGGGCTAAAGAGTAGTGGGACCATCCGGCTTCTTATCAGTTTACAGTTCAAAAGCCAGCATCTGTGATGGTATGGGGGTGCATTAGTGCACATGGCATGGGTAATTCACATGGCATCTGTGAAGGCACCCATAATTCTTACCAAACGCTTATGGAGTATTCCCAAAAAAAAGAGGTGATGCAATACAGTGGTAAACATGCCCCTGTGCAGAATTTTTTTCAACGTGTTGCTGGCATCAAATTCGAAATGAGCATGTATTTTTCCAAAAACTAAAAAAATTCTCAGTTTCAACATTTGATACAGTATGTTGTCTTTCTACTATTTTCAGTTATATATTGGGATGACGGATTTGCACATCATTGCCTTCTGGTTTTATTTGCATTTCATGCAGTGTCCCAACTTTTTTTGGACCAGGGTCGTACATTTTAACAACTTTTACATTTAAAAAATATTTTTAATTCTAAATAGTTTAAATGTGCACACATTTGAATAAATTACGCTACAAACAGTAAGAGTAACTCTACACCAAATTGTCTTGCTGGCTGTTTACTACAGTCACTAGTACCACATCAACATTAACATTGTGTTTGAGTGTTTAATAATACCGTTGCTCTTGTTCACAAGGATCTTACATCATTACAATATATATACATAAAATATTAACAATAGGTTGTGAAAACGTAGTTGTAACTAGAAAAGGATATTGACAGAAGTAAATGTGCTGTGCTTGTTAGCTTCTTTGGATCTTTAAATGTCAGTTCATGGATGCTGTACTCATATTTTAATTTGTTAGGTGGATGCACATCTTCAACAACATTTGGTTGACATTGCTGTCACATTGGCTTTGATCTGATGTTGGAGGAGCTCAGTCCTAGTCCATCTGTCTATTCAGACCTGGGTGCCCTGAAAGTTGAAACCATGGCTGAATTAATGTCCAGCTCTGTGCCCATGCAGCTTGCATGACAAGCAAGTGGCAATCAGATTAGCTGCTCTGAGTCTGAGATAGGTGGGGGCTAATGGCCATAGTGTGAGTGGTGGCTCTAAATCTGGCTTCCATGTCCCTATCGCTTTTCGTTCTCTGAAATCATTTGCTCTCAGTGACCTCATGGTCAGCCTCTCCTTCACCCTGGCAGCCTCTATCTACTCTTTAATAACCCCAGAAATAACTGGATTAAGAAGACCATCAAGACTCTTTGACCTGAACATCACAGGCCTTACAAAAACATGTCACATTAAAGTAACTGTATAGGTCAGGGTTGGGGTAATTTTAAATTAAATCCAGAGACTCATTGATTCATTGAGACTCATGTCCTCTTACATACAAACCAGAATTGCTAATTTCAAACAAAATGTACACTAACTAATACGTGGTTGAGTGTCTGTGGGAAACAAATGCTGTCCTGCTGTCCTCAGAGGTCTGGCCAGGTTTGAGCAGTGTAAAACTGTAGCCCATTTGATACAGTGTAATTCATTTACTTATTATCATGAGTTGCAGCTATTGTGAAATGTTAGCAAGTAGTCGATAAGCTACAGTATATGGCATCTCCAAAAGCTAATAATGGTAAAGACTAAGAAGCTGCTAATTGGCTAAGTGATGAGGCCAATAAATAATTTTACATTACCAATAATACATTAATAATATATTACCAATAATTTTACATGCAACTTATATAAGAAATTTTAACTTACAGTAGTTACATATCATCTGTTTCCAAAAATTCCTCCATTTGCTTTTCAAGTACCACTTTTGAATCATCCTGCACTCCAGGTAGTTTACGAGTTAGAGAAGCTACAATGTCATGAAATGAAATGTACGTTGATGTTAACTTGCTGGTCTCATTCACATAATTGATGCCACAATCATATTGTATAATGTTTGTTGTAGCAAATTATAACTATACTGTATAAATATAAAAATAAAATTCCAGCATTAAGTATTCTGGGAAAAAAACATTTACTAATCATATAATAAAATATAAAAATGTTGATTGAGTCCATCACATTTTAATTCCTCTGTAAATCTGAAATGAAAATCTATCATGGTAAAACTGCAGCAACTATCATATTGGTAAATTTCTGTGGAGTAATAACATTAGAACCTTTAACAAGACACCAAACTCCCTTTCTTTCAACATGTTCAGACCATCTATATATAACTTAAAATTCTTAATGTTTTTAATCAAATACAATTGTGTACAGATTTGCATAAATGGTTGCCCCAGTGATGTTTGTCCATCTCTGTTGTGTAAAAATATTAGCACTTAATCCATTAAATTGACCCTAAAAGTAATTTGTTAATGTTGACTAGTAAACACTACATAATAGGATAAATGTTTTGAATGTATTGACATAAACCAAAAAAACAGCCTAGTACTAAACATAAAACAAAATCAATGATTAAACGTGTTGCTGACCTGGAGTAGTTTGTCTATAGCAATTCCATAATGATGCTGTCTGTCTCTGAATGGCAGAGATCCAGGTGACAAGCAGATTAAATTCAACAGTAAAGCAGGTGCAGTATCTTCAGATAGGAATATAAAAGAAAAAGTAATCCAAGGAGGAAAATTCAGAATTTTCTAATCAATCTTTTACATCTTTCCTTTGAGATTTTAGAATCCTCTTGCTTGAAAAAATCTCCTAAATCCACAGGCTTCCTGTAATTTAGTCCTGGTAGTCACTGCCTCTGTTCTGGACTGGGACCTGCCCCAAACCTAGGAGAAAGGGACGTAGGGGGACGTAAGAACAAGGGTGAGTTTCACTTAGTGTGGTAAAAGACCTCTACACTGATTTGTGAGAGTGAACAGGTGATGGGAAGGGAAAGGCTGGGGAGGGCAGGGAAGCTTTGACTTCTCAACCTGCTTTATCTTTTAATCTATAAGTAACAGTGTTGGAGCCCTGAGAGTGCAGTTAAAGCTTGGTTGGGGAGGAAAATGAAGGAGCATAATCAAATTCCAATGAAAAAATAAGTCTGATTTTTGGTTTAGTTGTAATCAAAATATTATAACACTTTGCCTTCAAAGTTTTATAAGCAAAACTAAGTTAAAATAAATAATACTTGTCGTGGCAAGTATGGGTTTAGCTCACAATAATGACATAGATATCAACAATGGAATATTGATTGCAACTGCATACTAAACTAAACTGTACAGAAGAAACAATTATATGGCAGGTTGACAGAAAAAAATTATCTAGATGGATATTGCCAACTAGAGATTTTGATTCACATAACTTGCTTGGAGAAATAAGAGAGAGATGGTCTCGCCTAATCAGAAGTAATCATAAATATATAAAGGTTATTAAAAGACTAATTGTTGTCAAGGTTGCCTTGGTAGTTAGCCAAAATGTCATCTCAACAGTTGCTGGCAAGTATTGGTCAATGCTAATCATGAACCAGCTGGTTAGTCTAGCTAACTATTGACAACAACCCCAAAATGATCTGGCTTGCAGATGGTCCGCCACTGGGGCCGACCACGGCAGGCTGATAGATCATGGCTAGCAGGGATGGCTATAGCTGAACTACCACTGACCACTGAATTAGGCTATATACTTTATCTGAAACTTATCAAACAATAAAAATGGGAGTACAGTTCTTGCATTACGACTGCACTACAACAAATGCACATTAGTCATATTTTTCAAGATACAGTGTGTTTCTCAAAAATAGTTAGTTATTACCTTACATTTTGACAGTCCAGGAAGACACTCCAACATGCACTTTAAGTGGTAGTGGTCTTTCATTGATTGTAATGTCCAAATTCCAAAAAACATGGTTTCTAGTTCTTTGTTTTCTTGCTGCCTGGCCGCCAGCTCAAAGGTTTAACTTGATAGTCAATTTATTTCAACAATTTTCCAGCCTAGTCAAGCTGTAAGCTATGTTAGCTTTGTCTAACAGCTTTGCTAATCGTTAGCTGTGACTGAGTGACTACAATGCTTGCTCTGCTGTCATTTAGGCATTACTGGATATAGAGATCTACGGATACATCGGCTTCATTTTAACAGCAAATTCATAGTTTTTTAGTAACATGATTGCTCTGACAGCCTGGCGGGCAAAACATTGGAATTAGCCTGGCGGCTAACTCTGGGAATTCTATGGGGCTAATGCACAAGCCAGTCAAATGTTCTACTTTTACAGCCCATGAGTGTTTAGATCACCTCAGAAAACATGAAAAACAAAGGTATGCAATCACACTGCAAGTCTTAGGCACTTATGACGGATATAAAACAACCACTGCGTTGTTTACATCGTTAGAAACAACGACATCCCTGCCAAAATGAAAGCGTTCAAAACTACAGGCAGCTATCTGTACATTCGATCAGGGTGGGTCAATAATGCAATTGTTTGGGAGGTGAAGGCAAATCAATTCTTCATTGTCAAAGCAAAGTTGAGGGCTAATCTACCAAAATTACTGTTGGTTCTATGGGTAGTCAGTGTAGCGTAGTGCAGCCACTATAACAGAGAATCTTGTGACAAATGTACCAGTAACAATACAAATGTTTTCCCAATGTCAGGTAAACTATTCCTAGTGTTTAAATGACCCACCACCATTGACAGCCTGTGTTGCTGTGGAGAATGTTGGATTGGTGTAATTTTTCTCTTGTATTTACTTTGTTATTAGCTTAGCTAATGCTATATGTTTAACAAGAGAGTTTTAGCTAGCTTCACTAATGTTATCTAGGCCAGTGGAGTGGGTTGCATCGGTGCATACAAAAGCAGACCATGTCATTCATTACAATGATTACATGTAGATATGATTGCAAATAAAATATATATGCGGTTAGTGCATCCAATGGAACTGCAACTGTGAAGTTTAACTAGTGGAGTTGTCGATGGAGGGCAATGGAATGAGAGTTTGTTTTGCTCGCCAGAAGGCTGTTCTCATATGCAGTGACATCACGTGAAAACTACCAATTTGTCCATTAACACTGTCTGTTAAAGTAACGTGATGAACTCCCTAGTATCTCATTGGTGCAGCCCTCCCCTTAAACAAGCAAGTTATATGCAATTCCAGGGCTGGGCAATTTTGCCCAGTGTGTAACACTACTGACAGAGTAGTGGTCAACTGAAGAGCTTTTTTTACAGAATTTTAAACAACTAAATGCAAAATGTATGGCTTAATCCCTTGTGTTAGTTGGAGAGATATCATAAATTTGATGACAGGTTAATAGGCTATTTATATTATATTGCAAAAATGAAGTTGTGTTTGTCTGTCAACAGAACCAGAAATCAACATTTGAAGGCGATCTATAGAGTATATTGTGCAACTGACTTTGGTTAGTTTTTAGAGAAAAACAAAATCAAGGCAAGGTCAAATGGTTTCCAGGTTGGGAATCTCTCATGGGCTTTGATTGGTTTAGCTGTCTCTCCTTCCCTCAGTTGTTCTATAGCTACCTCTTCTCAACTGTCTGACATTGGTTCCATTTGATTGTCATTTTTGACACATTAAGGTGGCTGAGTTTTAATTTTCTTTTTATAAGTTTTTAATTAAAGAGTTTCTTTAATTTATATGATGTTTGCCAGGATAGTGCAGATGGTCCTTACACAAAGGCCAAAAGAGGAGTCAACTGAGGCTAGAAGGGTGAAAGAATCAGCTTGTATACAAACTAGCGAAATACAAATATTATTTGAGATTGTTTAAGCGGCATTTAGTTTAGTATATCATTAAATATATTTAGTATAGTATATCATTTAATATACTTAGTATATTTGGATGCGTTGTGCACATCATGAAAATAACTCAAAGAAGTATGTGCACTATCCATTCCAGAACAATGCTTTGACACTTCTTATAATTTATGTGCTCTAACAAAGGTTTTTGGTAGTCTATACAAGGCCGCGTTTAACCCATGTCAACCCAGAGATGAAGCAATGTGGATGCTAGATACCGAGATGGGTGCATGGATTTGGCTTTTTATCTTTGATCTTAAGAAAAAGAAAGAAAAAATATATACATATATCACACACAAACACAACATTTCGGAAGTATGCTCTCATAGAGCTTTCTGATCGAACGATCACAAAACTTTTGGAGTCATGTGCTAACCACATGCTGTGCATGAGTGTGTGCTTTTCACATGATTGAAAGAGTCCAGTTGATGTAATCAGATTAGTCAGATGGGGTCCTGCTAAACTGAGCTGCTACCGGCAAGCCTCTTAACAGCATGTGAGACAGGCTGGTAGCCCTGATGGAGATCTCTTCAAAGCAAGGTCACACTTAAGGATAGAGCCTCCCACAGGTAATAAATCCCTAGAGCTGGCTCTTTAGCTGTAGCTACCACAGAAAAAGCACCCAGGACAAAGAACATGCTCTTTTGACCCATGATGAACTCCTGGTCAAAGTTTAATTTGGTCCAGTAAAAGCACTGTAGACCAACCAATGCATTGTACACACAATTCCACATCATGTACAAAGTAATGGCAAGACTTAGTTTAATAAGTGTCATTGCAACAACATTTAATGCCTAAAGAGTGGGCATATAACAATGTCTGCCTTTTGATCATTTGATTATTGATCTAAAATGGAGTTATGGAGTTGTGACTATGACTGTTAAGTTTGTCAACCTTGGGGAATGACACAAAATTAGGTGTTATTAGCCTTTATTTCCTATGAGGTGGGAGTAATAAGCCTATACTGTCTGTGGTTTAACAGAGTGAACAACCACTTTATCTATAATTACGTGTCCCTGGATAACAAACAGCCTATAGGAGCAAAATGTACATGTACCTCTATCAATCAACCAAATCAAAAGTTAGTTGGCTTAGTCTTTATTTTTTGAAAGAGTAACAATCCTGGCCAGTAACTGGTTATTTGGATCATACAGTACCATACTACAGTTTTGTTTGGTACCCATTCCACATTAAAATAAGCATTAAAAAAATACATTTTACACACCTGTTCCAAAATCAGCTGACAGGGTATTCAACAGGATTTCACTCTTCCTGTTAGCAGACTTATTATGAAAGTTTGGGAAGAGGTTTTGGAACAATTTCACATAGACTATGATCTTTTTTAGGGTACTTTTCATGTATCTAAAATCAGGAGATTTAAACAGAACAAAAATATAAATGCAACATCTAATGTGTTGGTCATGTTTCATGAGTTGAAATAAAGATTAGAGATCCCTGATATGTTCCCAGGAGAGAGGTTATGTGACTGGTGGATAGTTACCCATTACATTCTTTTTTTGGGGGGGAGCTATGACAGCAGCGCCTGGGTTGGCTGGTCGTGAGGGGTGCCCGCGGTCTAGGACGCTACAGTGTGGCGTGGGGCCCAGACAGAGGCTGTCCCGGGAGCGAGAGGAGATGGGCGCCTGGCCCCAGCCGCTGTAAGAGGAGGACACCAGCAAAGGGTGACAGTGGTCTTCAGAAAGCTACAACGTAGCGGCTCTGGCGCGGGACCCTAATGGAGGCGGATCCAGAAGTACGAAGAGGACATCCAGCAGCTGCCGAAGACGAGAGCACCGAGGACGTTCCTGCACTGCTTCCACAGTCCAGTCGTCGGTCCCGGGGCAAAGCCTCAGCCAGCCCCTTCTGGTCCTCCTCCGTGTTTTGGAGGTCGGCTGCTCTGGCCCCCTTTCGGTATCCTGTTTTCCTTGACTTGTGGCTATGGAATGTCACATTCCACAGTGAATCCAACTGCCTCTCTCCCTCCTTCATTTCATCATTTTTATCAAGTTTTATCAAGTATAACATTTTATGTGGGGTTTTTTCGTTCCTGTAGGCCTAGTTTATTTATCCAGTTTTCTGTTTTTGTCACAAGATGGTAAAATTGTACACGTTGCAGTTAATATGCATGTTAGGATGTTAGCACCAAACAATGTAGTCTTGCATTACCACACCTTGGGTAAAAAACTAGGTCTGGTAACAATGCTAGTTTATCCCACACATTCGTTAAAGAAAAATATTATTGATATTCTCATCAGACAAAACGTCAGCTCTCACAATAAATCATGAGTTTGGATAGGTGGGGCCAAAACATACGCATGTTACATTTCCAATACCTTCCCCCTTGTGCAAATGTTTATAGATTTTCTATGAATGTTTTTTATATAACATTTTATAGACATCTATACTGTAGCCATTCAAAGATTTGCGTCTTGAGCAAAAACATTCATTGGGCTTGAGAGACTATAAAAAATGTGTAGGTAAGTGCAGTTACTAATCTCTTTCTGAACCCAGATGGCCTAGTGGAATAATAAATATTATTAGGTCATCTTAATGTAAAAATGTGTTTGTTTCAAGATGGGGATATCCAACCAGTTTGGGATGTTATCTTCCTCAACAACCTTAGAAGCGGTTAAATCAAAGAACAATTTCCAAACGGTCTAGTCTAGTGAATAGGTCTACAACTACCAGGGCTATTAGTCTACCGTACTGTAGCATCTGTATAGGATTGTATTCTCTTTTATTTTTCTCCTTAAGCTTTAAGTCAAATTGAATTAATCAAATGGCTGCTGTTAAGCAGACCTGTAGAAGAAGGAACACGAAAGTAGCTTAGGTACACGGCAGACAGAGCCATCTCCCCCCATCCCCCCATTGATCAGGTAACTGTCAAAAATCTTAGTGAATTACTGTTAGCTATTCTGGTTGTAGCATTAATCACAATATTATGAGTGATTCAACATCAGTCATAAGTTGGTGTTTAATAAACACAACACATTAAACAAATGTAAATAAACAAAATAAATCACATTAAATATGTAGAAGACCTGTCATCCCATCTGCCCCCATTTTAACATAATTGACTCCAAGAATGTAATTAGAGAGAGGAATGTGGATCGGTCTCTATGGATGCACATGTTATATCATGTGTTATATCATTTGTGGGGGTTGATATGTTCACAGTTGTCTTAGTTCTTTTAAGCAAAAAATATGTTTTAATTATAATACAGTGTTGTTTTGATTATTGATTAAAGAGTTCCTAAGATTACACTTGTTTCTAACTGAATGGAAAAGACAACATTTGTGTCTTGGATGCATTGGTGTTTCTTCTGTGTTGAATTTACAAACAGTTGGCATTACCTGAAATCAAAATCAAGGAACATGCAGTCAGGGACTTTTGCGTATAATGCCTTGTTTTTTAACCTCCCATTTTTGACTAGATTTGTAATATGTGCATAATCTATAAGTACGATCACTATCAGACTGTACCTCAGTTAGCCATGACATGCCAAGTTTGAAAGCATTGGTTTTGTTCTCTTAGGCACATTATTTGCAAATAAATGACCACATGAACACAAGTTTTCTAACCAGTGGCCAGGAATTCCAGATTGCATCTTTATTATGTGTGGTTACTTCCAAATTAATTTATTTGATATCACAATATATTTACCAAATGTGAAAGTGAACACTTTGTTTCTGATGTATCTGGAATCTTTTTGTCATTTTGCCGTGCACATGTAAAGAAAATGCAGCTCCAGAAAAAATTAAGAGACCACTTAACCTTTCTCTTCCCTTTCCAAAAAAGTTGAAAAGGAAAGTTTTGAGTGAGGAACAGAAGCGTTCAAATTGCAGTGGTCTCTTAATTTTAACCCTTCTGTTCCTCACTAAATTACCTTCCTTTTTAACTTTTTTGGAAAGGAAAGTAAAAGGTGAGGTGGTCTCTTAATTTTTTCCGGAGATGTATATGAAATACTTGATCTAATACAGTTATGTAAGTACTATATATGTACATGTACAAGAGCTATCAATATCTATTACACAATGCAGTTGTGAGCATAGGTTGAATTTTTTTTTTGCAGATTCCTAGCCAGACGTATTGCACAGAACCTGTGCATCTGTAATACGCTGCAGATATCTTGCCAGGGCTCTTTTCCAGGGGCCTTTGTATAAACACAGATGAGTCTTTGAGGGCAGAGGAGGCTGCTGTAACCAGGTGGGGGAGCCATCTCTGGTCTGTCTCCATAAATAGAGGCTTTGTGAAACAAACTTAGAGCTCAGTGGAAAACCCCTGACTATTAATGTTAG